>NW_021604777.1:671180-851123 GCF_004785775.1 Grammomys surdaster | reverse complement strand
AGAGAGAGAGAGAGAGAGAGAGAGAGAGAGAGAGAGAGAGAGAGAGAGAGAGGGAGACTGCTGACTGAGATTATAAGATTATACAGGTGTTTCCCTTTGTAAGTATACTTAAGAGTTTCTTAACAAGCTGGGCAGTGGTGGCACTCAAGAGGAGGAGGTACAGGCAGCGGCAGACAGATCTCTGAGCTATGAGTTCGAGGCTAGCCTGGTCTACCAAAGATTACGGTGGAAAGTGGCAATGCATACTCAACTTGCTGCACTTTATTTTTTTTTTTTTTGAGGGGAGGGTGTAGGTTTGTTGGTTGGTTGATTTTTTTTTGTTTGTTTGTTTTTTTTGTTTTTTGGTTTTTTGAGACAGGGTTTCTCTGTGTAGCCCTGGCTGTCCTGGAACTCACTCTGTAGACCAGGCTGGCCTCGAACTCTGAAATCTGCCTGCCTCTGCCTCCCAAGTGCTGGGTTTAAAGGTATGTGCCACTACTGCCTGGCTTATTTGGTTTTTCTAACCAAATAAATAACCTAACCCTAACATTAATCCTAACCTAAACAGACAGAATTTCTCTGTGTAGCCTTGGCTGTCCTGGAACTTTGTAGACCAGGAACTCCCAGAGGTGCTCCTGCCTGTCTGTCTTCTGAGTGCTGGGATTAAAGGCATGTGCCACCACCACCATCTCACCCCACCTCGTCTCTATCTTTTTGTTTCTCTGTGTGGCTTTGGTGCCACCATATCGAATGGTCTCTCAGTGTTGGGGCATCCCCTGGCTGGCTAGCAAGACCCAGAGGGCCACCTTTTTCTTTCTCTCTTGTGCTGATGGGCCACAGTGCCTGGCTTTTTAAATTTTAATTTACAAAGTTAAATTAGCATTACAGTATCATATTTCATAATGACATTTTTAAATATCTTTTTTATTCCCCTCCTATTTTCTTCCCCATTTCTGACTCTCCGTTGTTCCAGCTTCCTGGCCGTATCTGCTCCACCCCCTTCTGTCTTAATACTTCTCTGTCACCTTGATGTTTTGCCGGCACATGTCTGTGTGAAGGTGTCTGAACAAGATAAAAAGTTCATCTACAGAACTTTTCTAGTTCCGTAGAAGTCACAGGTAGTTTTGTTAGTTTATTTGTTTGTTTGTTTGTTTGTCTTTTGAGACATGGTCTGGCTATAGTGGAAGTGCTATGTAGAGCAAGCTCGTCTTGAACTCATAGAGATCCTCCTGCATCTGTTTCATCAGTGCTAGGATTAAAGGAGAGAGTGCCATATGGCAGTTACAATCATTGTTTTTTGTATTTTTTTAATTCTTCATGGTAATTTCCATAATGAAGGTAGTAGTTCATCTTTTTTTTCTTTTTTTTTTTTTTGGGGGGGGGGGGTTTCCAGACAGGGTTTCCTCTGTGCAGCCCTGGCTGTCCTGGGAACTCACTCTGTAGACCAGACTGGCCTCAAACTCAGAAATCCACCTGCCTCTGCCTCCCAAGTGCTGGGATTAAAGGCATGCGCCACCACTGCCCAGTGAGCCCCTGTTTCTAAATAAAAGTTTTAAAAATGGCTTTTAAAATATTTTATTTTTCTATTTATTAGGGTAATGCCTGTGTGCCACTGGGGATGTGTGCAGGTCAGGGCACCTGTGGGAGTTGTTCTTTCCTCCACTGTGTAGACCCTGGGAACAAGCTCAGGTCATCAGGCTGGGGTAGTAGTAGCCGTGGCCTGCAGTCACCTTACTGTCCTGAAGATCAATGCAGTTTGGTTTTATTTATTTTCCACTGTATTTTCATCATCTTCTCTTTTTTGAAATAGACATTATTTTAAAAATCTGGGGCTGGAGAAATGGCCCAGTGGTTAAGAGCTCTTCCAGAGGACCCAGGTTCAGTTCCCAGCACCCACATGGCAGCTCACCACTGTTTGTAATTCCAGCTCCAGGAATTCAGACACCTTCACACAGATACACATTCAGGCAAAACAGCAATGAACATAAAATAATAATAACTCCTTAGCTGGGCAGTGGTAGCACATGCCTATTAGATTTCAGCACTCAGAAGGCAGAGGCAGGCAGATCTCTGTACATTTTCGGCTAGCCTGGTCTACAGAGCTAGTTCCAGTACAGCAAGGGCTACATAGAAAAACTCTGTTTGAAAGAGAGAAAAAGAGTAATCAAACAAACCCCCCATAACAAAACCCAAGAAACAAAAACAAGGACAACAACAAAAACCTTTATTTATTGACAGAATCTCCCTCTGTGGCCTCAGTGTCCCAGGTTGTGGATAAATGCAAGTGTGCAGACTCTAGTGGAGCCCTGGCTGTCCTGGAACTCACTCTTCACACCAGGCTGCCTTCGTCTGCCTCTGCTCTCAAGGAGCCATCTCTCCAGCCCATTTTTTTGTTTTGTTTTGTTTTGCTTTGTTTTGTTTTGGTTTTTTCGAGACAGGGTTTCTCTGTGTAGCCCTGGCTGTCCTGGAACTCACTCTGTAGACCAGGCTGGCTTCGAACTCTCGAACTCCCCAGCCCATTTTCTAAATGGTGTTTACCTCCTGTGTTGCCAGAACTAAGGGCAAGTGTCACTGCAAGGGCTTGCTTTTTAGAAAAACAGCTGCACTGAGGGAGGAAGTGTAGTTTACTTGGTCAAGTGCTTGCCTAACATGAGAAAAGCACTAATTTTGGTCCTCAGTATGGAATAAATGACTTGTGGTGTTACAAACCTACCAGGAGGTAAAGGCGTGGGGATCAGAAGTTGAAGGTCATCTTCTGTCACATAAAGTTTAGTCTGGATTATAGAAGACCCTTCCTTCATAAAAAGAAAAAAAAGAAACACAGCCAGACAGTAGTGGTACATGTCTTTAAACCCAGTGCTGGGAAGGAAGAGGCAGAGGCAAGGGATCTCTGTGAGTCTGAGGCCAGTGTAGTCTACAAAGTAAAGTGAGTTCCAGGACAGACAAGGCTATCATATCGGAAAAAAAAAAAAATCCTGTTTTGGAGCTGGGTATTGGTGGCACATGCCTTTAATCCCAGCACTTGGGAGGCAGAGGCAGGCGGATTTCTGAGTTTGAGGCCAGCCTGGTCTACAGAGTGAGTTCCAGGACAGCCAGGGTTACACAGAGAAACCCTGTCTCGAAAAAAAAAAAGAAAAAAAAGAAAAACCCTGTCTTGAAAAATCAAGAAAGGAAGGATAGAAGAAAGGAAAGAAAATAGTAAAAGAAACAAAAGAAAACCTGAGAAGAAGGCGTTGTCTCTGCTTCCTGACTACAAACACGATGTGATGCATGCATGCATTCTCTCTACTTCCTGACCACATACACGATGCATGCAGCTGCCTCACAGCTCCAATCACGAACGCCTCTTCCTCTTCCCCTTCCCATATGATCCATAGCCTCAAACTATAAGCCAAAATGAACCCTTCCTTTCTTGAAGAAGAAAAAAATAAGGCAGCAAACTTCCCCTACCCTTTACCTGCTTGGCCTTAAACACCCTCATCCATCTCCCAGCTGACCCTGGATTTCCTGAATCCATCTGTGGACAGGCAGGGCCTTCCCTAGGATCTACCTGCAGGATGACCCAGCGGGACAGTGGACAGGCAGGGCCTTCCCTAGGATCTACCTGCAGGATGACCCAGCGGCAAGGATGAGTAATGCAGAGGGCAGTTCCTTCCAGAGGTAAAAATGAGGGACAGAAGCATTTGTTTCTGTGGGCACCCATAGGTTCAAATCCTACCCATATTGCTGACTAGCTGGTTGCCCCAGAACAGACCTCTGTGGTTTCCCCCATGGTTTTTCTCGAAGATAGGAATAAACAGCTATGTTTACTTCTTAGGCTAGGGTGAACGTGAGGAGATCACACAGGGAGGCATATGCTTGGCAGTCTCCACACACAGCTGTGTAGAGAAGTGGATATAGAGGGTATTCCAGGATAAAGAGGGTACAAGGTGCCGGGCAGTGGTGGCGCACACCTTTAATCACAGCACTTGGGAGGCAGAGGCAGGTGGATTTCTAAGTTTGAGGCCAGACTGGTCTACAGAGTCAGTTCCAGGACAGCCAGGGCTACACAGAGAAACCCTGTTGCGAAAAACAAACAAATAACAAAACAAAACAAAAAAACCTCAACAACAACAAAATAAACAAGCGGGTACAAGGTTAGGCCACATGCCAGTTCCCTACCAGAGTTTCCTTCTCAGCAGCTGAGAGGACAGAAATAGTAAAAACAGCTTTCAGTCTGCACTGCATTGAGGGACCTGAGGGCTGAGAGCTCAGCAAAAGAAGCTGGGAGAAGGCATGCAATGTCCAAATCTCAACCTTCTCCCATCCCCAGGATCTGACGGGTCTCAAGTGGCAGTGGGGGAAGGGGCTATCTCTTGCCTAGCCAAGATACCAGGAAGCCCCAGGGGCTGGGACTAGAGCCTTGGTCATAATCACAAGAGAGGCTGGGCCTATTGCAGCTCTTATCTGGCCTGACCTTGTGGAGACTGACCACTCCCAGCTTCTGGAAAATGTGGCCCTCTGCCCTCTCTGAGGCCTCCTTCTCCTGGGGTGGGCTCTTAGCACCTAGTTCTACCCCTTGGCTTACCATCTTGGAGTGCTTTTTCCAGCCAGCCAGCCCTTAGTCCCACTCCCACCCCCATTTATTGCTCAGAAATCAGTCTCCACCTGGAGTCCCTCAGGCACCTCTGACTCAGCAGGCAGGATTTGCTCTAGGCCCCCTCCTAGGCCTGTTGCTAGGCTCAGGACCCTGTTGCCCAAGTCCTAGCTGCAGCCACTCCCTGTCCCCTCCCCCCATCAGCCCTACCAATTTGAATTCCTTACCCTCCCTCGACCCTGTTCTTTCCCCAGGGTAGGGGAAGGAATCTTCCAGATAATATGAGGGCAAAGGGACACACCTGGTTTCAGATCCAGGCTCTACCACCAGCTTGCTGAACGACCTTGCCAGGTGACCTCTGCTCTCTGAATCTGAGTTTTTCAAATCTGTAAAAGTTGAGCTGTACAGAACTCTGAAAAAGGTTGTTCAGAACAGGAAAATGTGAGCTAAGGCACAAGGTTAGGGCTCAGGGCAAGGCAGTCCCAAAAGGCACCTAGAAGCCAGTGCTTTCTTTTGGTGGTCTCAGTCACAAGTAGGTTGATCCTTTCCTAAGGTACCATGCCTATTCTGTACCACAGCCAGCCCTGTATGTTGACAGTATGGGTAAAGGCAGTTTGTTGGGAGAGATACTGGAGGAAGGGATTATTCCAGGGGCCGGATTTTACACCTGGGTCTGTTCTAGCCTGTAGGGAGATACAGGCAGGCAGGACTGAGGGACAGTTTCCCAAGGAGACAGCAAAGAACAAAGTTTTGTTTCTCTTCCCCCTCCCCCCCGAGACAGGTTGTATAGCCATGTCTATCCTAGAACTCACTATGTAGACCATGCTGGCTTTGAACTCATCATCGGGATTTGCCTGTCTCTACCTTGGGAGTGCTGGGATCAAAGGTGTATGCCACTATGCCTGGGCTTAGGACAAAGTTTTTTGAGACATGGCCTTAAATAGACCCGGCTAATCTTCTAACCAGATTTGTAGCTTAGGCTACTCATCAACTCTTGATCTTCCTCCTTGCACTTCCCAAGTGTTGGTAATAGAAGCTTTTGAAGAAGTTGAAGTGATCTAGCTGATCTAGCACGTTTTAAAGCATTACATTTATGTGTGTACACACATGCACACACATTCTACAATTTGCATGTGAACAACTGAGCTGGAGTCAGCTATCTCTTTCAACAAGGTGTGTTCTGGAGATTTAACTCATCAGGCTTGGTAGCAGTCACCTTCATCCACTGGACCATCTTATTGGTCCTCTCAGAAGGTTATATTAGAGAACTCAAGCTGAGAGTCAAACAAGAAACTACGGGGTGACAAGAAGCTCGGTAGTCAAGAGAGCAGCTGTTTCTTTCAGATGACCTGAGTTTGGCTCTTTGAAACATCCTGGAAGTCCAGCTCTGGAGGCTCTGATGTCTTTAGCATCTGTGGGCTCCTGTGCTCACTCTCACAAAACCACACATATATGAACCCAGCTTCACTTAAAAAAATTCTGTGTATGAGTATGTTTTTTTCTTTCTTTCTTCCTTCCTCTTTTTTTTTTTTTTTTTTTGGTTTTTTATTTTTTTGAGACAGGGTTTCTCTGTGTAGCCCTGGCTGTCCTGGAACTCACTCTGTAGACCAGGCTAGCCTCGAACTCTCGAACTCAGAAATCCGCCTGCCTCTGCCTCCCAAGTGCTGGGATTAAAGGCATGCACCATCACCGCCTGGCCAAGTATGTTTTTTTCTGCATGTATTTTTTCTACACCACATTTGTGCCTGGTAGGTCCAATAAGGCTACTGGGCCCTTGGAACTGGAGCCACAGATGGTTGATCTGCATGTGGGTGCTGGGAGTTGAATCCTGATCATCTGGAATAGCAGCCAGTGCTATTGACTATGTCTCTAGCATCCACAATTGATTTTTACTTATTGTATTTATTGTTTTCTAAGACACTGTTTCTCTGTGCAGCCCTGGCTGCCCTGAAACTCCTTCTGTAGACCAAACTGTCCTCAAACTGAGATATCCACCTGCCTCTGCCTCCTGTGTGCTGGGATTAAAGTTGGTGTCACCACACGGGGGGTGGGAAAGTGGGGGGGTTAAATAGAATCTCATTTAAACAAGGCTGATATCATACTCTAAGATGATCTACTTTAGAGGGTGATCCTACCTTTACCTTCCTGCCTTTACCTCCTGAATATTGGGATTGCTTGGTTGGGCCCCAAGCAACGTGTTGCTGTCCCAGCATCCCACCCATGCCTTCATGTCTTTCCATTGCCCTGCTTCTTCCAGTCTATTTTTAAAAATTACTCACTAAAATTTCCTACGAGCCCTGGGATTTAAGATTTCTGGGTGTGCAGTGGTGGCCCATGCCTTTAATCCCAGCACTTGGGAGGCAGAGACAGGCGGATTTCTGAGTTCGAGAGTTCGAGGCCAGCCTGGTCTACCGAGTGAGTTCCAGGACAGCCAGGGCTGCACAGAGAAACCCTGTCTCGAAAAAAAGAAAAAAAAAAAAAAAGATTTTCTGGGTGTGAGAAGAGTGTAGCTTGGTGCCAGGCTGGGCAGGCCTGACACTTGCTTCTAGTCCTTTGAGAAAATCCTTGGGTTTGTGAGGCATATTCTAGGTTCCTCTAGTAGGAGGAGGGTGACGGCTCAGTGGGTATAGGTGTTGCCAAATCTCATGACCTAAGTCACATTTCTGGGACCCACATAAAAGGATCCATCCGCTCCACAAATTGTCCTCTGACCTATACGTGGATTTGCCCTTCCCCAGTAAATAACCGTTTTGGGGAGAGGGAACAAAGCCTGCTGGGTTCCTGGCCTTTAGGGTTAAAAAAAAAAATACTATTTTCCTGGCACAAGGTCTTACAAGGCAAACATGACCCCAAAAGATCTGCCCAGATGACACACTGAGAAATAGGCAAGAAAAATGGAGGGTATCACTGGCCAGTCAGGGTGAGAGCAGCAAGCTCTGAAGGCATCCTGAGGCAGTGTTTAAGGAAGTTGGGAAGAGTTGAGTGGGGGATGTTTTGTTTGTTTTGTTTTGGTTTTTATTGTTTTTTGTTTTTGTTTTTCAAGACAGGGTTTCTCTGTGTAGCCCTGGCTGTCTGGAACTCACTCTGTAGACCAGGCTGGCCTCAAACTCAGAAATCTGCCTGCCTCTGCCTCCCAAGTGCTGGGATTAAAGGTGTGTGCCACCACCGCCCGGCAGGGGGATGGGTTTTATAGTTTAGTAGCTTTAGTTTATAAAAATGAAAAATGGGGTTGGGGGTGGTGAGATTCTAGGGATCTGTTGAAACTGTACTGTTAAAGGTGTTTAAAAATGGCCGGGTAGCTGGGCAGCGGTGGCACACTCCTTTAATCCCTGAACAGGAGAGGCAGAGGTGAGCAATCTCTGTGAGTTCAAAGTCAACCTGGTCTACAGAGTGAGTTCTAGGACAGCCAGGGCTACACAGAAAATCCATGTCTCCGAAAAACAAACAAACAAACAAACAAACAAAAAACAAGAAACAACAATATCCAAGGTGGTTAAGATGGTGGCTGTTAGAGGAAGGGGACAGGGTGGGGCAGGGCAGAGTTAGTCTTCAGCATGACAAGGCATAAGCTGGGTGTATTGTGCACATCTCTAACCCCAGGACTAAGGCCCAGAAGTTCAAGGTCAGCTTCTGCCTCATAGAGTTTGAGTCTGGTACACATTAATAAAAAAATTGAAGTTAGCCACAGAAGTGGTAGTGCACACCTTCAATTCCAGTATTCAGGAGGCAGATATAGTGGATCTCTGAGGACAGCCTGGTCTATAGAGTGAGTTCCAGGACAGCTAGAGTTACACAAAGAAACCCTGCCTTGAAAAACAAAATGGGCTGGAGAGATGGCTCGGTGGTAAAGAGCACTAACTGCTCTTCCAGAGGTCCTGAGTTCAATTCCAAGCAAGCACATGGTGGCTCACAACCCATCTGCAATGGGATCCGATGCCCTCTTCTAGTGTGTGTCTGAAGACAGCTGCAGTGTACTCATAGCAATAAAAATAAATAAATCGTTTTTTTTAAAACAAGAAAAACAGGGCTGGTGAGATGGCTCAGTGGTTAAGAGCATTGACTGCACTTCCAGAGGTCACGAGTTCAAATCCCAGCAACCACATGGTGGCTAACAACCATCTGCAATGATATCTGATGCCCTCTTGTGGGTGTCTGAAGACAGCTACAGTGTGCTTACATATAATAAATAAATAAATAAATAAATAAATAAATAAAAAAAACAAGAAAAACAAACAAAATAACAAAACAAAATTAGGATACTTTTTTAACGTGTTATGTGGTGAACACAAGCTTTGCACATTCTAGGCAAATGGTCCACTTCCGAGCTATATCCCTAATTCCTGAGAATTATACTTTGGTTGGTTTCTACATTTTATTTTTTTAGGATTTATGTGCATATGAGTGCTTTATTTACATTAGCATTGGCACCATGTGTGCCAGGTGCCACAGAGGGCAGAAGAAAGCATTTAATACCCTGGATCTGGAGTTCTACGCGGTTGTGAGCATCTACGTAGGACTGAAACCCGGGTTCTCTGGAAGAGCAGCCAGTGCTTCAAGCCAATGAGTTATCTCTCTAGCCTTTTTGTTTGTTTGTTTGTTTTGTTTTTTTTCGAGACAGGGTTTCTCTGTATAGCCCTGGCTGTCCTGGAACTCACTCGGTAGACCAGGCTAGCCTCGAACTCTCAAACTCAGAAATCCACCTGCCTCTGCTTCCCAAGTGCTGGGATTAAAGGCGTGAGCCACCACTGCCCGGCATAAATAAATCTAAGAAGAAGAAGGAGAAGGAGGAGGAGGAGGAGGAGGAGGAGGAGGAGGAGGAGGAGGAGGAGGAGGAGGAGAAACGGAGAAGGAGAAAAGGAGAAGGAGAAAAGGAGAAGGAGAAGGAGAAAAGGAGGAGGAGGAAGAAGAAAGAGGAGAAGAAGAAGAAGAAGAAGAAGAAGAAGAAGAAGAAGAAGAAGAAGAAGAAGAAGAAGAAGAAGAAAGGGAAGGGGAAGAAGAAAAGAAAAAGAAAAGAAAGAATTAGTCCACTCCATCAAAAATGTGGATTTTGGAGATTGAACTCAAATCTTCGGGGTTAGCTGCAAGCACCATTACATAACTGAAATACCTTATCAGCTCCAGTTTACATAGTAACACAAAACAGAAAAAAAAAAAAAAACATTTGTAGGGTCTGTAAGATGGCTTAGCAGGTAAAAGGCACTTGCCACCAAACCTGAAGTCCTCAGTTTGATCTTTGGGACCCACATGGTGGAAGGAAAGAACTGACCTTCCACAAGTCATCCTCTGACCTCCATACAGACACTATGGTATGTGTGCAGGCACACATACAAATACAAACACCCTAATAAGTAAAAACAATTGTGAAAGGTGTTGTTCTCAACTGCTATGGATTAAGAGAAAAGGTACTAATGAAGTCCAGCAAGGTGAGCCGGTCTCTGTGCCCTCTTCTGATTAGCTGCAGAGCCAGTCTGAGCTTGTTCCTCATGGGTTATGGAGACTGAGAGAAAAGGACAATGGCCCTCAGTTTATGGGGGGTTGGGTAGATTTCCTCTCCACTATACAAACTCAGCTCTCCAACGTTGAATGAGTGCAGTTTCAGGTGGCTCCACACTCTGGCTTTCCATGTAGTTTGTAAACCCTTTTAGGGGCTCCCCGGTGTCCCTTTCTTCTTCCCACTTTCAGATGGTAGCCTTCAAGTCCAAGTTAATCTCCTTGCTGGAACAGCTGCTATACTGCTCAATACTTTGGCCCCAGGCGGCTTCCAGTCATCTCTGACTACATTATAGAAGGCAGAGTCTTTTCTCTAACAATCCTGTTGGATTTGAGGGGAGGGCGAAGCCCCACCCTTCCTGTTTACCAGCCCAGAGAACCCTGGAAGACCATGGGAGGTGGTGGCTCTTGGTTGTGTGTCACACAACCCTGGACATGACCAGTCTCCTTCAAATTGCCATAGGCTCTTCTGTAAAGCATACATGAACTACTTTCCCAAGGGAATCCCTTACAAAGCATCATGGGAACACGGGCAGTTCCTGGAGTAGGGCCCTAGCCTAGGGGCACTGACTCCACCTAACAGTACAGAGCTCCAACCCAGGTACATCTCAGCTGTCTCTTTCTGTTCTCCTTAGTTGGATCAGCCTTCCCTGAACAAGGCTCACCCTACAGTGAGAATATACCTCCTGTCTTCTCAGGAAAATGCTCTTGCCAACATTCCACATCTACTGGGCAAAGGGGAACAGAGAGGAGGCCTATTTCCCTTGGCCATGCTTTAACTTCCGAAGTATTCTTTTTCTATGAACATTTTAATGAGGGTTGAACATAAAATAGAAAAATAGCATTCTGATTGCTTTTTCTTTTTAAATTTTCTTGAGACTTTCATACAAGGCAATGGATGGACAATGTTAACCTGCTAAAGAAAACATACTGACCACAGAAAAAGGCATTTCTAATACCCACCATGGTTATTCATGTCTTTGAAATAGCCTATCAAACTCTCAGGGGTTGGCTGGTTTACTTTTCTTTTGAAACAACTCAGATTTAAGTCCTGCTGCTATTGGATACTAGGAAGACTTCTGAGGACTGTTACCAGTTTCAGGTGATGTTGCCTAGAGCCAATGTTGCTTAAGGTGGCTAGTGAGGAGGGATATTGTGTGAAGATACATGTGCTTGCTTCTCTTTCCAAGGGATATGGGTAGCCAGAGGCTACTACCCTACAAGGGAGTCGTGCTTACTCTCCATGGACAGGCAAGTCATCCAGCAGATGGGCTGGAACCAAGCCCCTGTGTCCACCATACTCACCATAGTAGAATCCCTTATCATCCACAGGCCCATAAACTGTGACTACATCTCCAGCTCTCAATACCAGCTTGCCCTTTGCCCGGACCCCTGTTCTCCCATCCCTGGGGTCATAGTCCAGAGCCGCCACCATTGTCTTTGGGGTCCACAGTGTGGGTGTTCTGGAGTTCCCTTGAGGCATGTAAGATCCCTGGGATTTGGTTAGACCCTCCAAGTCTTCATGTTGAGCTTCAGAATGCAGATGCCCCTGTGCTGGCGATCGCCATCTCCCATCAGTTTGTTGTGTGCCTACCTCTACCTCAACTACCAGGTGTCCAGGGATTTTGCCCACTTGTCCATTGCACTCTCCATGGTAGAAACCATGAAGATCCCGTGAGCCCCATACTCTCAGTAGCTGTCCTTTCTGGAAGGACAGCTCTTCTTCTGCAGCTTCTGAGTTGACAGATATCACCAGGGGGCTATGGTCAAAGAGAGCCAGGAAGAGCCTGACTGGACTGTTTACTTCGGTCTCCAGCTGTTCAGGGCTACCACTTGCCATCTTAATGACTTTGTTGGTTGGTGCTGGGCATAACACTGAGGTAGGCTCATGAAACTGGCACTCTCTCTTGCTTCCCAGAGTCCCTTGTCTCTGTCCATTTTGGGATTTGTTCTTTCTTTGCTCGGGCTTCTCTGTGCACCGAGAATCCAAACAAAGAGCCTCCTTCTCAAAAACGTGATGGAAGTCAGCTGTATGGCACTGGCTGGAGCCTTGCTGATGGGGTGACACAATCTGGGCATATTGACTTTGAAGAAGGGTTTTCTCAAGGCCAGGTTTCTCCCAACACAGTATTTTTCCAGGTCCAATCTCTGAGGAGAGATGGACGAATCCTGGAGCAGGACTCCCACTGAAGCATATGTGTGGGGTATGTCCTTCCTCTACCCCAGACTGGCCAAAGAGTAGAGGAGGCTTGTGGTTCTGGGGACTCTTCTGAAAGGACAGGTCCTTCTCATAGCCCTTCCAGGCCTCTGTGGGACCCTGGACTGGGTTGTTTGCCCCATCTGGGCTCAGGCTGGATAGTGATAAATGCTTCCTTGGATGTTCTTCAGGGAATGCTTCTAGAAACTTAGCCTGGGACTCCCCACAGTTTCCAGGGGCACGAGGACTGGACTTGGCACCCAAAGAAGCTTGTACCAGCTTCTGGTGACAGACAGGGAAACGGTCACCATCTGTGTAGTTAAAGGGAGGAGCTTCTAGGAATGGGTAACAAGAGAAGCAGTCTTCAGGGATCTGAGCTGGCACTGAATCCAGAGACTCACCATACAGTGACATGGTTCTCACCGAAACCTTCTGGCACGCTAGGGGAACCTGAAGCTGAGAAAATTCCAGCAGGGTGTTTCCAGCAGTTGCGTCAGCAACTTCTGTCACCTTGAAGCCATCCACATACACAGCATAGCCAGTGACCTGCACTCCATTGGAGGACCCAGCTGAGTCTATGGTCACAGGGAGCCAACTGACTATTAGGACACCTGGAGAGGCGTGGTGCTCCACCAGCACATCCAGAGGAGGGTCAGGGGGGCCTGCTAAAGGTGTATCAAAAGTTACAGTGGAGGACATTGTTTCCCAGAGCACCTGTAGTAGGTCCCTAGGTAGCTGTACCCCCACCCTCACCCGGTAACATGTGCCAGGACGTAGGCCTTGGAAGGTGTAGTGGTTTACACCTGAGGGAGTTAGGATATGCTCTTCATCATCAAGGTACACCACATGGGGGTATCTGTTGCTGCTAGAGGCCCAGGTAATAGTGGCGGAGGTAGCTGTGACATTCTGCAGTTTCAGTTCCATGGGGGCCAGACAGCATGCTCCTTTGGCCTCCAGGAGGGGTCTGGAGAAGCTCTGTTCCTCCATCCTTGATTTCAAGCCCAGCCAGCAGGCTTCTGTCTTGGTTTTCAAGCTCTCTGCTGCCATATCTGTCTTAGAGTCTACCCTTCCTACCTGACATAGACCTCTCTCCTGTACTTCCCCAAGTAATAAGCTGCCTTTCTTCAAGGCTTTGCTGTGCTCGGCTGGTAGTGCTGTGGGACCAACGTAAGGGGACTTGAGGAATAGGTGGTTCAGCATAGGGCTTCCTGAAATCGGTTCCACTAAGTTGGAGGGAACTAGCCCTCGCTGTCCATTCACAAGCTCCCCTTCATAGAAGCCGTCCTCATCTACATCCCCAAAGACATAGACATAATCCCCAGCTGTGAGGGGCAGCTCGCCTTGAGAATGTTCACTAGGTCCTTTAAATGGATTGTAGCTGTATCTAGCCAAGAAGATTTTGAGCTTGGGAATGATGGGAGCCTCAAGGCTCCTCATTTCTAGGGGAGTGGACATACTGTCTGGTTCTAAATCATCCACTTCACTTGCTGTGTCCATGTCCAGAGAAAGGCAAGATGGCACTGTAGCCCACATGGACTCTACCTCTGAGGAGGAATTTGACTGTGAACTGGTTTTCTTGGCTTGGGGCTTGGAGTCCAGAGGCTGACTGGATGGATTTCTGTCTGACACTTGGGGGGCAGCAGCTGGTTCCCCAAGTGTAACTGGGTTCTCCTGTTGGGAGAGACAAGCAGGAGGTTGTATGTCCCTGGCAGGCAATGGCAATACATGTTCTTCAGATTTTGTCTTGAATTTGGGTCTCCTGCTATCCCTGGCTTGGGACTCTGAAGCTTGGCTGGTCTCTGATGTCTCTGAGGGGTGGCCAGGCTGAAACTGCAACCCCTGCATCTCTTTCCCGGAAGTCCTGAGGTCACTTGGAGCTTTATTCTGGTAGTGCTGCAGCTGCTGCCGCCTGTCTTGAGCATATCCCTCTTGTTGCAGCAGCTGCTCAGCCAGCAGGCCAGTGGCTTCGAGTTCCTGCCTCTGCCTCGCGTGACTTTGCTGCCGGGAAACATTGCTGTTCTCATCTGCCATCTTCTTCATCCAGTTGGCCAGGGCCTGCAGCGGTGCGTTCTCCTCTGACAGCCTGGCGCCCTTGTGCAGCGCGGCCTGCAGTTGTGCTTCTGTCTCCTCGTAGCGCCGCTCAGCAGCGGCTGCCTGAACGCTCAGTTCCTCGCATTCCCGCCGCTGTAAACCCAGCTCGCGTTCCAGCGCCTGCACCTGGTGCCGAGCTATCTCCGAAGGTGCGCTGGGGCTGCCAGCGTCCGCCCAGGCGCCAGCTTTACTTTGATGTAGAGTCAATTGTCTTTGCAGCCGCAGCACTTCCCGCTGAGACTCACGCTGCAGCCGGTCCAAGTCACTGATGTTGCACCATTGCGCGCACGTGGCGCCCTCTTCAGTATGTGAGGAGCTGCCAAGGTCCGCGGCGATGCGCGCCTGCAGCAGGTGGCACTCCCGCCTCAATGCTTCGATCTGTAGGTCCTTGGCTTGCAGCGCACCAGCCTGTTCTGACAAGTCCTGAGCACGCTGGCAGGTAAACACTTGGCCCAGGTCCAGACCTTCGAGGCTCTCACCTGGCATTGGGGCACTCATGGCCCGCAGGTTGGTCTCCTGCAGCTTGCGGGCCCTGTCTTCAAGGCGCTGAACGAGATCGGTCAGCTTTGCGTGCTTCACTTTGAGCCATTTCACTTTCTCTCCGGCCTCCTCGGAGAAGCCTGTGCGCCGCAGCTGCAAGTTTTCTTCGCGCAGGTCACAGCAGCGGCGAACCAGCACCTGCAATGCCTCGGCCAGCTCCGAGTTCTGTCTCACCAGTTCGTGGTAGTCCAGACCCGGAGGTGAGGAGGTCGAGGCTTCGCAGGGATTGTTCTCCGAGCTTTCTTTCTGCAGGTCATTAGGTTTCCTATGTATTGATGGTAGCTGAGGTGGCGGCTGGGGACTGGAGGTGTCTGGAATAGAGGCGCTGGTGGAAGAGGCCCTTACCTCGGATTCAGAAGTCTGGGGGCAATTCAGTGTGTTGTCCAGTGAGCAGGAATGTGCTGTTGCCAAAGATTCGAGGGAGCTGGCGCGCGTGGGCAGCAGGTCGTTTGGAGAGTGAACCCGGACGCCAGTATTCAGGCTTTCGAGGGATCCGAGTCGACGAGCAGGCTTTGGGGTGCCACCAGTGTTGCTCTGGGGTGGCTCTTCCAAGGAATGCGTGGCTTGGGGGTCCGCGGGTCCCGGTAAAGCCGGCTGCCAGCGGAAGTGCTCTAGGATGTATTTAAGGAATAGCTGGCGCTCCACGTCTAGCGCCGCCTGCAGGTGCCGGATGCGCGCGGCTTGTTCGCCGTCGGTCTCCCAGCGCAGTAGCGCCAGGACTTCCTGCAGGCGACAGCGGCATTGTGCTGCGGAGGCTTCGGATGCCCCCGAGCGGCTGCAGTAACCGCGGTTTACCAGCTCCTGGGCCAGCTGGCGCTGAAGCTCCCGAGCCTGGCGCAGTACTACATCGCGTTCCTGGTGTAGCAACTGCTGCAGCTGCCGCAACTCTGCCTCCTTCCAGCGCAGCAGCTGCCGGATCTCGGCCTCACGCTCGCGGTGCACCTCCTCCTGCAGCTGCCGCAGTTCCCGGAGGCGTCGGGCCTCCCACTTGGAGCGCAGATGGTCAGCCAGCTGCTGCCGCTCCTGCTCGGCTGACTCCCGCAGCTGGCGCGTCTGGGTAGCGAAACGCCTCCGTTCCGACCGGCCGCGCGCGCGCTCGCCCTCCAGCTCTGCCCGTAGTTTTTCTAGCTCTCGCCTCTGCTCCTCCAGCACTGCGGCCGCTGGGCCGGGACTGCCTGACTTCTTGGGCGACGCGCGGCCACCACCCAAGGGGGTGGGTGAATCCTTTGTCATCGTGGCCGCAGCCTGGCAAGAAGCCAGCTGTAGCTTGGTATTGGTAGGCCAGTTAGCCAACGGCCTCCGCCCCCGGCCGCTGCCAACCGCCCCGCGCGCCCCTTCCGGCGCCCCTAGGTGCCCTCCACGCGCCTCTTCCGCCTTGGAGGTGATCTCCCTTATAACCTGCCGCCTCACCACAAACTGAGCGCCTTTCGTCTCTTCCTAGACTCCTGAGACCCCTTTCAAACTAGCCTCTGAACTTCCCCCAGATACCCCGGGCATATTTCTGAGCCCACACACATCTGCTTTAGGGCTTTTGTGACCCACTGCACTCTCTTCCTGGCAGTGTGCAATCCTTTCCAGAATTAGATCCCCCGTAGGGTTGGTTCCTAGATGATCGCTGCTCCTGGGCCGGGGTAAAAATGGATTCTGGTCACATCTCATCTGGCTCTACTAGGGTTTCTGGTAGAGTTTTTAAATTAGGTAACCGAAAACTTATTACAAGATCTGCTTAAATTTGTGGTTGAGCTCTGAGCCCCTAAGTGGGTTACCCAGTGTAGCTATAATCCCTCTGTGCCTACTCTTCCAAGGATCCCAACATGCTAAGCCTTTTCCTATATCAACTGAAACTTGTTTGTTTGAGACAGTTTTTTAAATATTTATTTATTTATTTATTTATTTACTTACTTACTTATTTATTTATTGGTTTCTAGAGACAGGGTTTCTCTGTGTAGCCCTGGCTGTCCTGGAACTCACTCTGTAGGCCAAGCTGGCCTCAAACTCAGAAATCCACCTGCCTCTGCCTCCCAAGTGCTGGGATTAAAGGCGTGCGCCACCACCGCCAGGCAAATTTTTTTATCTATTATTAGTATTAGTATTTGGTGTAACTCTGGCTGTTCTGGAATTTACTCTGTACACCAGGATAGCATCAAAGTCAGAGATCTGCCTGTCTCTGCTTCCCCAGTGCCTGGATTGCAGGAGTTGACCAACATGTCTTTTTGAATGAGCAAGATGGCAATGACTGAGGATTGATTGCACCCACCTCAAACATGCTAGGCAAATTTTATACCACTGAGATTCATATCCTGTCTCTCTGTTTCTGTCTTTCATTTTTGGTTTTTCCAGACAGAGTTTCTTTATAGCCCTGGCTGTCCTGAAACTTACTCTGTAGACCAGGCTGGCCTCGGTCCCAGAAATCCTCCTCCCTCTGCCTCCCAAGTCTGTCTTTTTGTCCTGTCTTTCTGTCTGTCTCTCCTCCTCCTCCTCTTCTTCCTTCTCTTCCTCCTCTTCCTCCTCCTCCTCTTCCTCCTCTTTTCTTCTTCCTCCTCTTTGTCTTCTCTCTCTCTCTCTCTCTCTCTCTCTCTCTCCTCTTCTAGCTCTCTACTAATCTTTTGTTTGTTTGGTTGGTTGGTTGTTTGGTTGGTTGGTTTTTCAAGACAGGGTTTCTCTGTGTAGCCCTGGCTGTCCTGGAACTCACTCTGTAGACCAGGCTAGCCTCGAACTCTTGAACTCAGAAATCCGCCTGCCTCTGCCTCCCAAGTGCTGGGATTAAAGGCATGCGCCACCACCGCCCGGCTTCTGTCTACTAATCTTGCAGAAAACATGGGTTTGGTTCCCTGGCACCCACATGGTGACTAAAAAGCATCTGTAGCTCCAATTCCAGGGCATATGATGCTCTCTTCTGACCTCAAAGAGACCAGGCATACATACTAGAGACTGAGCCCACGGTCTCATGTAGTAAGTAAGCAAGCACTTTACTATTCACTGTATCTTCAGTCTCCAGCCTTTTTAAAAACTTAAGATGTTAAGCTGGGCAGTGGTGGTACATCCCTTTAATCCCACCATTCAGGAGGCAGAGGTAGGCAGAACTCTGTGAGTTCTAGGCCAGCCTGGTCTACAAAGTGAGTTCCAAAACAGCCAAGACTACACAGAAAAACCCCGTCTTGAAAAGCAACAACAGGGCTGGAGAGATGGCTCAGAGGTTAAGAGCACTGACTGCTCTTCCGAGGTCCTGAGTTCAATTCCCAGCAACCACATGGTGGCTCACAATCATCTATAATAAGATCTGATGCCTTCTTCTGGTGTGTCTAAAGACAGCTACAGTGTATTTGTATATAATACATACATAAATAAATAAATAAATAAGGCAACAACAACAAAAACAAAACAAAAAAACAAAAAACAAAAAAATTAAGATGTTTTGTTATTGTGCTCATTTATGTGTACGTGCCTACCTGATTTTATGTGTACCGTATGTGTGACTGGGCTCTTTGAGGTCTGAAGAGAGCATCATATGCCCTGGAATTGGAGTCACAGGTGGTTTTTAGTCATCATGTGGGTGCCAGGGAACCAAACCTATGTTTTCTGCAAGATCAGTAAGCACCCATAATCCCTGAGCCATCTCTCCAGCTCCCCAAAAACTTTTTTTTTTTTTTGAAATATGGTCTTATGCTGTAGCTCTGGGTGGCCTAGAACTTTTGTCTACCAGGCTAGAACTTTCAGAGACCTTGCCTCTGCCTTCCAGGTTCTGGAATAAAAGTTTGCAGCACCATGCTTGAATGTCTGTTTTAAGATTTTAGTGATGGTGGCATTTTTTGTTTTGTGTTTGTTTTTGTTTTAGAGACATGGTCTTTCTATGTCCTGGCTGACCTAGAAGTTGCTATGGAGACCAGGCTGGGCTCAGACTCACAGAGATCAGCTTGCCTCTGCCTCCCCAGTGGGGTGTACACCACCATACCCAGCTCCTTTTTACATTTGCCTTTGAGTTAGCATCTTGCTAAGTTGCCCAGGCTGGCTCGCACTAGTGCTCTTCTTGCCTCAGGCTACCAGGCAGCTGAGCTCACTCTCCACACCTGGCTCAAACCCTGTCCTTGTCCTCTCACCTGCTGCTCCCTTTCTTCCTGTCCTTTGGTATTAATTTTGTAGTTTCCTACTCAGGTAGCCTTTCTGGACTCTCCAGGCTGGACTTGTAGTTCCCAAGACACTACAGCCCATGGAATTACCTTGATCACTCTACATACAGCTGCTGCACCTTTGAGGAATGGGTATGACTAATAAACCTTTGTATTTCTGCCCAGAGTGGATTCAGAGGACAGACAAATGGAATGTCTTTCTCATGCAAGTTGGGATAAAGACCTAGGACCAGGCAGACAGAAAGAACATAGAGGGTACTCGACTCGGATCTTCTGGCCTGCCTAGTTCCAACACTCAGGTACCACCTGACAGCAAGGCCTGGAGCTTTAAGGTGTGCACTGAATATCCAGGTGTTGGGAAGAGGCCTGAAGGTGGGCAAGGAATGAAGGTCAGTCTTCAGCCAGCTTGTTAGTAAGGTCCAGTCCTCAAACAAGGGCCAGCAGACCCTCCTCCTTCCCTCAAGGAAGAACAAGACCAACAATAATGATAATGCCGCCGGGCGGTGGTGGCGCACACCTTTAATCCCAGCACTTGGGAGGCAGAGGCAGGCAGATTTCTGAGTTCGAGGCCAGCCTGGTCTACAGAGTGAGTTCCAGGACAGCCAGGGCTACACAGAGAAACCCTGTCTCGAAAAACCAATAATAATAATAATAATAATAATAATAATGCTAGGTGGTGGCTGCACATTCCTTTAATCATAGCAACTGGGAGGCAGAGGCAGGTGGATTTCTGTGAGTTTGATGCCAGCCCAGAGTTCCAGCACACCTAGGGCTACACAGAAAAAATTCTGTCTTGGAAAAAAAATCACATACATTGTCACACTATTGTCTGGCTACTTTAGTGGCTCAGGAACTTTCCTCCTATCTGGTTTCTCCCTGTTCTTCCAGGCTCTGGCATTAACTGGCTTACAAAAAGACACAGTAATAACTAACCTTCTATATTCATACATTCTATCAGAAAGATCCTTTGTGGTGCTTTCCGAGCCTAGGAAGCATCTGGGATGACTTCTTCCTTCTCTTCCTCCTCCTTGTCTCTCTTTTTTTTTTTTTTTGTTTTTTTGTTTTGTTTGTTTTTGCTTTTTGGTTTTGTTTGTTTGTTTGCTTGCTTGCTTTGTTTTCTCAACACAGGGTTTCTCGGTGTAGAACTGACTGTCCTGGAACTCACTCTGTAGACCAGGCTGGCTTCGAACTCAGAAATCCGCCTGCCTCTGCCTCCCAAGTGCCGGGATTAAAGGCGTGTGCCACCACCGCCCAGCTTACCTGGGACTTCTAACTGCTGTGTGCCCTTACCACCTGGCAAATTACTACTATAGTTATTTTTCAAACAAGATTCTCCTGACCCTATAGAGAATACCTCTGGGGGCTGGAGAGGTAGATCAGTGGTTAAGAGCACTGGCTGCTCATCTAGAGGTCCTGACTTCAATTCCCAGCAATCACATGGTGGTTCACAACCATCTCTAAGGGGATCTGATGCCTTCTTCTGGCCTGAGGATGTATACACTCATACATTAAAAAAAAAAAAAAAAAAAAAAAAAAACTTTGGGAAACAAGACCATGAGAATTATGGTTCACGATTCATTTTCAGAATGAAAGCAGATGACGGTAGCAAGTAAGAAAGCAATCAGCCTTAGCATTGAATTTGCCCTGGGTTACAAGAAGGCTGTCTTTATGGAGCTCTTACAAGGTGCTGCTTTACAGAAAAGATCCATGGGTGGCTTTCCCGGGGCACCTGAGGCTGAGTAGTTAGGTTGTTACTTCATGGTGATATGGGTGGTTTCACAATTCCTGTGACTTATATGACTGGGGTTCAAGCTATGAGGTCTGGAGATCAGCCTGTCACCAGGGGGAGGATTTGGAGTGGATCTCTAGAGTCCCCTCACTCACTAACTGGATTGCTAGTCATGCCAGAACCTCCTGAGGCATGTCAGATGTGTTTCAGAAAAGTGTCTTTCTTGGTCTCTACTCTTCCTTCTTGTGATCCAGGACACCACTGTGCTTGAAATATATGAGAATGAGTTACAGACTTGGAGGCAGATTAATCCATGTTACTGTTTTCTCTGAGTCTCAATTCCTCCACTTACAAAATGAAAGAGAAAGATTACATGGACTGTCTTCAAACTGGAGTCTCTGGGGCTCCAGACTTCCCCGGACACAGTACAGGACTGCAGGAGTGACCTGAGGAACTGAAGAAAGAGAATTCCTACCTGCTCCAGTGCACAGATCTCCCCATAAGTGTCATGTGTAACATTCTAAGAAAGACACTGGGTTAACAAAGAGGTAGTAGGCCTGGAGAGATTGCTCAGTACTCTTCCAGTATGACTCACAACTGCCTATCATTCTAGTTTCAGGGATCCAATGCCCTCTTCTGGCTACAACAGGAACCAGACACAAATGGATCACAGATACACATGCAGGCAACACAAACACACACATACACACACACACACACAACGTTAAAAAAAAAAAAGGTGTAGTGTAGCACACCTTTAATCCCAGCACTTAGGAACAAGAAGCAGGTGGATTTCTTCAAGTTTGAGGGCAGTCTGGTACAAATAGTGAGTTCTAAGATAGCCAGGGATATATACAAAAACCCTGTCTCCAAAACAAAACAGAATTGAAATTTTGACTATTCTTGCCTCTGCCCTCCCTTTCACCACATCAAGGTTTCTTCCTCTCTTTAATTTTTTAAATATATTTTCATGTGTATTGGAATTTTATACGCATGTATGTCTGAGCAGCTCCAGTTGTATACAGGGCCCTCAGAGGCCAGAAGAGGGTATCAGATCCTCTGAGACTGGACCTATAGGTGGCTGTAAGCCACCATATGGATGCTATAAATCAAACTTAGTGCTGGGGAGTGGTGGCGCACGCCTTTAATCCCAGCACTTGGCAGGCAGAGGCAGGCAGATCTCTGAGTTTGATGCCAGCTTGGTCTACAGAGTGAGTTCCAGGACACCCAGGGCTACACAGAGAGATCTTGTCTAGGAAAGCAAAACAAAAAAAAGAAATCAAACTTGGGTCTTCAGATGAGCGTGTGTGTGTGTGTGTGTGTGTGTGTGTGTGTATGCTCATGCATATCATGGTGTGCTTGTGGAAAAATCAGTGGATATGGCTCCACCACCTCCAGGCTTAAATTATATGATTTTTTAAAGATGAGTATTATAACCCTTTAATCCTAGCAATTGGGAGGTGGAGATTGCTGGATTTCTATGAGTTCAAGGCCAGCCAAGGCTACAAAGCAACCCCTTGTCTCAAAACAAGGACAATAACAATACAACAAACAAAAAAAGAGTTTTATTGTTTGAACCAGATTTAAAATCCTCTGAGTTAAGTGTCCTGAAGATTCTGCTGAATGAAAGCAATGTATTCTCTTCACATTTCAGTTGGCCTTATGTTGCCAGCTCTGTACTTCTGCTAGTTTCTACTTAGAGCCTCAGCCCTTTTGAGACATGGAGTCTGGGGTCTTGGTGGCCTAGCCCACCATTCCTCACTGGTGTCATGTGATTTTTCTTAGGGGGTCAATTTACTCTAGATACAAAGGGCATCAAAAGACCAAAGAAGAGCTGGAGAGATGGCTTAGTGGTTAAGTGTACTGACTGCTCTTCTAGAGGTCCTGAGTTCAATTCCCAGCAACCACATGGTGGCTCACAACCATCTGAAGAGAGCAAATGTGTACTTGCATACATAAAATAAATAAATCTTTAAAAAAAAAAAAGACCAAAGAAAAGATTCCTTTTAGTGAGCACATGGAAGTTACTCATGGAATACAGGTATTCCCAGCACTGGAGGGTAGAAGCAGGAGGATCAGGAGTTTAAGGTCATTTTTAGTTATATAGTGAATTTTGAGGCTACCTTGGGCTACATAAGACCTTATCTACATCTCATCCCCCAGCCTCCAACACCTCTCCACTGGTAAAAGCATTGAGCGTAGGGGTTGCCTTCTGGCAGTTTCTTTCTTTCTCTCTGGATCTTTCAGCCATTACTAGCATCATACTATGTAGCTTAGGCTGACTAGAATTTATAGTTCTGCCTGCCTCTGCCTCCCTCTGTAGGACTTTTTTTGTTTTTTTTTTTTTTTGTTTTTTGTTTTTTGGTTTTTCGAGACAAGGTTTCTCTGTATAGCCCTGGCTGTCCTGGAACTCACTCTGTAGACCAGGCTGGCCTCGAACTCAGAAATCCGCCTGCCTCTGCCTCCCAAGTGCTGGGATTAAAGGCGTGCGCCACCAACGCCCGGCCCCTCTGTAGGACTTAAAGGCACAATCCACTCATCTTCAGCTGCTCTGCTCTCTCTTATTCATAGTATTTCTTTAGTGAGGCTTCCTGAAATGTAGATCCTTGTCGTTCTTGTGTGGGGGAGGCTCTATGTGAATGTTAGTGTGGGCATGCACACACATGCATAAGGAGACCTGAGGTCCACAGAATTCTTTCCTTGTTTGCACTTTACAGGTTTACTCCTTGAATGTGAGGCTCAACTATTCAGTTAGGCAGGTTAGACAAAGAACTTCAGAGATCTACCTGTAACTTCCTTCCCCTGGTGCTAGGGACCATACTTGCTTTGTATTTGGGTTCTTGGGAATCCAAACTCAGGTCTTTCTTGATCAGGCAGGCACTTTACCGACTGTATCACGTCTTCAGTAACAGAATAACTTTCTCGTGTCCTAGTTTTGATTTCTTCAAAATGTTTAGCAGTGTCTGAAATAATCTTGATTATTCGATTATTTTGTGCACACACTATTTATAGTGCACCTACTACGTACCAGGCACTGTAAGTATTTGCCGTCGGATTGGAGGCTCCATAAAGTAAGGATCTTTAACTGTCCAGGTCACTCGTGTCTACACAAGATTCTATAGCACTGGGACCCACACACAGTAGGTGCGCCTCTATTCCGCGCTCTTCCCGGTTAGCCCCTCCCCCGCTCCAGGAAGTGAGGGGGTTCTAGCCGCCTGGCCTACCGCGATGCATTTTGGGAAAGCAGCAGCAGCAGATCCAAGATGGCGGCCAGCAGGAGGCTGATGAAGGTAAAAGCCATTCTCTGGCGCTGGCCAGGCGGGGGGCAGCGTCCCCGGGCCGGGACCCCTACGGCGGGCCGCGGTTCCTTGGGGCGACGCCGTTCTTCATCCCTCGTTGCGTGGCTCCGCTGTGCCGGGTGCGGAGAGATCTAACGGGGCCGCTTAGGCCGCAGTCTGGGCGGGAGCGCAAGGCCGCGCCGGGAGCCGCCTCCGCCGGCCCCTCGGATCAGCTTGGGCAGTTCTCGTGCCCCCTCCTCCCGGAGCGAAGCCGGGCCCTCCGTCGCAGCGGCCGCGGTCCGGGTCGAGGACGCCGTTGATGTGGGCCTGGAGGCCCCAAGCTGGGCGCCCTCGGGGAAGAAAGCCGGAGCCCCGGCTGGGAATCCGCGCCGCGGAGCCGCCCGGTCCTGGGCCGCGGTTGCCGTTCTCTGAGCCCCATTCCACCAGCCCACAGCTCCGGGACCGGGGAGGCTGCGAGGCCTGAGACGGGAAAGGAAGGAGGAGGGCAGGCGGCCAAAGTTAGGTCAGTTAGCTGGTGGTCTTTTGAAATTGTGTTGGGTCCTCGCAAACTGTCGCCTTGTAACTGCAGAGTCACACAGCGGACAAGTTCCAACTCAAGGAAGGCGTGGTGTCGTCCCCTGCGTAGCTAGGTTCACTCTTCTATCCACCTCTTAGTCATTCTCATCTCCTTTCCCTGATGAAGTGAAGGGTAGGGGTTGGCCTCTGTCGTTGGAACCCAAACCTGCCAAAGCTTACAAAAATAACTTGGTATACGCACTTTGTATCTTGAATGTATCGGGAGTGTCACCTCACTAATTGGCTCCTTTGGTGAGGCATACAATACAGGTGCTCGGTTGAATTCTTCACTAATAGATTTGCCAACATTCTCCAAAGATAACCCACCAGTGTTTGAGTGCTACCTGGTAGTGCGGAGGAACTCTCACCGGACCGGAAATACAAAAGGCCGCAGGAGCTGGCTCTTGAGAACAGATTTGTACTTGGTTGATGGAGTCAAAACAAAAGAAACAAAAGAAAGCCATTTGCTCACTGAAACCTAGAGAGAACAGTTAATAAAACTACAGTGGAAATGGGCACAAAACAATTGTGATCAAACTCTTTATCTGTTCTGCCAGTGACACTCCATCATTTACCTACAGGAAAGGAGTGGTAATCACTCCCGTATTCAAACCCCAAAAGTTGTCATCCCTCTATCTAGCCTTGTGGGTTTCAGTTTAGGAAGATTCGTGAATGCATGCTGTTTCTTGTAATTTTGATGAAATGAATTCATCCACTCTCTCTCAGGTCCCCTGACTACCTTTCTTGGACTCCAGAGTTCTTTTCTCTAAAGCAAGTATTTAGTCCTTTCCTTCTGGCAAAAATCCTCTCTGGTTCCATCTTTAGTAATTCTAATTTTAAGCTTTTTTTTTTTTTTTTTTTTTTTGGTTTTTCGAGACAGGGTTTCTCTGTGTAGTCCTGGCTGTCCTGGAACTCACTCTGTAGACCAGGCTGTCCTCGAACTCAGAAATCCGCCTGCCTCTGGCTCCCAAGCGCTGGGATTAAAGGTGTGCGCCACCACCGCCCAGCTCCAACCCTAACTTCTTATTTGGCATGAAAGATCTTTCTTAGAAAGCAGTTTCCCAGTCTCACCTCCAACTTAAGAGTTTCTGGATGCCCTTGCACCTTATTATTGCAACAGCTACCATTTTCCCAATTTTTAGTGTGTGCTTCATATTCATGACCCTGATCAGTCTTCTCTTTGAGTTAGATACTACTATTCCCTTCTGTAGAAGAGAAAAGAGAATACAGAGATCTCATTGCCTTGCCTCTGACTACCCCCACAAAGGAGAAAATAATGTGAGTCTAAAACAAAGCTTCATGATAGTACTCACTCTGCATGTTCTGTTTGCTCAGCCTGAGAAAAGTTTTCTTCCCTTCTGGAGGCTTCCCTTTCCTTCCAGAGGCGTCCTTGGGGTCAGCACCTGCACCTCTGACTTGGTGCTGTTCCCAGCGCAGCTCTTTACACTTCTCTTTGTAACAGTCAGCCATGCTGGGCTTTGTGTGTCTGAAGGGTAGGGGCTGGCTGGCTTTTGTTTTTTTTTTTTTTTTTTGAGACAGGGTTTCTCTGTATAGCCCTTGGTGTTCTGGAACTCACTCTGAAGACCAGGCTGGCCTTGAACTCAAGACATCTGCCTGCCTCTGACTCACTAGTGCTGGGATCAAAAGCACATGCCACCAGCAACCAGCATTGTTCCTTGTTTTTGTTTTTTTTGAAACATGGTCTTGCTCTATATCCCAGGCTGACTTCAAATTCAAAATGATTCTCCTGCCTTCTCCCAACTGCTAGAATTACAGGAATGAATCACCGGGACCAACTGGTATCCTCCTGGTCTAGCCCCGTTGATCTGGTTTGGAATTCCCAGGCTGTTAGACATCTAGGAGGGGAAATCACAGTTTTTAAAATTGTTTCATAAAATTTGAGCTCAGGAAAAACATTTGAGTACATAAGAATTCAAGCTTATTGTACTTAAGTTCTTTCTGTTTTTGTTTTTGTTTTTTTCGAGACAGGGTTTCTCTGTGTAGTCCTGGCTGTCCTGGAACTCACTCTGTAGACCAGGCTGGCCTCAAACTCAGAAATCAGCCTGCCTCTGCTTCCCAAGTGCTGGGATTAAAGACGGGGCGCCACCACCACCTGGCTCTTTTTTGTTTTCAACACTCAAAATTAGTCTATTGTTATCTTAATTTTTGCAAATGAGGCAGTTTGAGCTTAGATAGGTTGGGAGAGTTTTAATTTTAAGTGACTTTTTTTTTTCTTTTTTTTTTGTATGTGGTTTGGTGTCTGCATGTGTGTGTCTGTTTGAGGGTGTCAGATCCCCTGGAACTAGAGTTACAGACAATTGTGAGCCACCATGTGGTTTCTGGGAATTGAACCTGGGTTCCCGGTGTTCTTAACCACTGAGCCATCTTTCCAGCTTCCATTGGCCAAGTTCTAACTAAGGAGTAGACCCCATGGTGAGGTGAGACTCATGATGCACTGAGACTCCCTAGCTCTAGTGTGAAAACCTACATTCTTTGTCAGAGTGCCGCCATAGAAGAGTAGATATGGTTTTTAAAGCTGTGGGTCTAGATGCTTTCAGTTTAGGTAGGAAATTTTGTATATATATATATTTTTTGTTTGTTCGTTTGTTTTGTTTTTCAAGACAGGGTTTCTCTGTGAAGCCGTGGCTTTTCTGGAACTCACTCTGTAGACCAGGCTGGCCTCAAACTCAGAAATCCACCTGCCTCTGCCTCCCAAGTGCTGGGATTAAAGGCGGGCGCCGCCACTGCCCGGCTTGTTTATGTATTGATGGTCATTGGCTTTTGAGAGTTTAAACTTGGTTAGTTAATTGCAGAGCAAAAATTAAAAAACAAGCTGGCATGGTAGTACACCTGTTATCCCAGCATTTGAGAGATAGAGACAAAGGTCAGGAATTCAAAGCTACATACTGAGTTTGAGGCCAGCCTGAGATCCATGAGATCTTGTTGTTTTGTTTTGTGTTTTGTTTTCTTTTTTGTTTTTTCTTTTCTTTCTTTCTTTATTTTTTTTTTTGTTTTTTCGAGACAGGTTTCTCTGTGTAGCCCTGGCTGTCCTGGAACTCACTCTGTAGACCAGGCTAGCCTCGAACTCTCGAACTCAGAAATCCGCCTGCCTCTGCCTCCCAAGTCCTGGGATTAAAGGCGTGCGCCACCACCGCCTGGCTCATGAGATCTTGTAACAAACAAACAAGTGAAAGCTACTGGTTGATCAACAGTATCCCAGTACTTTATAAAGGAGTTTCCTGTGGTGAAAAATTGAAAGTTTGATTTTGTGTTTGTTGTTGATTATTATTGTTATTATCAAGTATTTTTTGGCTTTTCTGAAACAGGGTCTTACTATGTAGTTCTGTTTGTCCTGGAACTCACTATATAGACTAGGCTATCGTCAAATTCACAGACATCTGCCTGCCTCTGCCTCCCAAGTGCTGGAAATAAAGGTGCGCACCTGTCTTGTGTTGTTAGTGTTTTGCCTTCATGACTGTCTCTGTACCATGTACTTTCCTGGTGCAAGTGGAAGACAAAAGAGGGTGGATCCCGGGGACTGGAGTTGCAGAGAGTTGTTGTTGAGCCACCAGGCGGGTGTAGGAAATTAAATCCTTGAAGAATAGCTAATACTCTTAAACAATGAACCATTTCTTTATTCCTTTAGATATTTCTTTGTAATAATGGATTGTTAACAGGTAGTATAATACAACAGTAATAAAAAGCACAGCTTACATATTTATATCTTTACCTATATATAAATATGGTTGAGAAGCTATTTTAGGAAAAGTGAATTTGAGGAAGCTTAAATTTATTTTTATTTATTTATTTATTTATTTATTTATTTATTAGATTTATCTCCGTTATGCATATGAGTATTTTGGATGCATGTATATCTGTGTATTGCCTGCTCAAGTGCTACCCTCAGATGTCAGAAGAGGTTTTTGGTGGGAATGATGGCACTTTAATCCCAGCACTCTGGAGGCAGAGTCAGGTGGATCTATGTTGTTCAAAGCCAGCCTGGTCTACAAAGCAAGTTCTAATTCATCCAGGATCATGTAGAGACACTGTCTTTAAAAAGAAAGGGGGTGGGGGAGAGAGGGGAAGAAAGAAGAGAGGGGGGGAGGGAGGGAGGGAGTGATCAGTCATGTGAGTGCAGGAAATTGAATTTGGGTCTTCTGCAAGAACAAGTGTTAATTCTTGAGCCATCTCTCTAGAGGGGAGTTTTGAGAAAGTTTTTTTTTTTTTTGAGACAGGGTTTCTCAAGGCGTGCGCCACCACCGCCCGGCTTGAGAAAGTTTTAAATTTAAAAACATTAGCAAAAAAGATTTACAATGTTAGCAAATCATTAAATACATTTTAATTTGCAAAGCAGCTAATTCAGAGTTGAAGGCAATACCTAGATTGTAACCATCGCTTCAGTCAAGAATAGGGAAATGGCTACAAAGCCCAAAACAAAAACTCTAGAAATTGATTAGGCAAATCATTTGTTTGCAGCCTCACCACATCTCCCCTAGGGCCCTCCCATTGAGTAGCTTCCCACAGGGGCTTTTCTCATGGATTTTTGTGGACTTACAGGCAGAAAAGGTAACATTTTGTTAGCTTTTATGATATAATAGTGGAGCCAAGGAACTGAGATTTGTAGCATTTTTAGAGTGCTTTTGAAGTAGTGTTCACTCCAAACTTCCCATTGTATGTGTAGTACTTCCTCAGTCTGTAAGCATGTACCAGGACACAGGAGTTATTTAATAACAGCTCATTCCTTGGAATTTATTGTACTAAGCAGTAAACTATTTTTGCTCTTGAATTCAGGATTATATCTCCCCAGCTTGGTAATTAACTGTAGAGCAGTGACAGGCCTGGTAATTGATTATTTTAAGGGATGAGGGAGAGCTAGGTGTGATGGTGTTTATGTAGCTCTTAAAGAGCCTGAGGCGGGGGATAGATGACTGGGAGCTGGGAGTTCCAGGCTAACTGCCAACTTAGTGTGTGTGAGATTCCAGTTCAAAAAAAGAGGTGAGAAGTGAGGGAAGGGCAGGCTGGCTGGCCTCCCTCCCTCCCTCCCTCCCTCCCTCCCTCCCTCCCTCCCTCCTTCCTTCCTTCCTTCCTTCCTTTCTTTCTTTTTTCCTTCCTTTTCCTTTCCCCTCCAAGACTTGATTACTCTGTGTATCTGGCTATCCTGGAACTCACTTTATAGACCAGTCTGGCTTTGAACTCGGTAACAGGTCTGCCTCTGCCTCCCAAGCACTAGGATTAAAGGTGTTGACCATCACTGCCCAACCTATAAGAAGTTTTCTACATGATGTTATACATGGTAAGCCATCATAAATGGCTTGAATCCATTTTGGGAATGGATTTGGGGATTTTTTTTTTTTCCCGAGACAGGGTTTCTCTGTGTAGCCCTGGCTGTCCTGGAACTCACTCTGTAGACCAGGCTGGCCTCGAACTCAGAAATCCACCTGCCTCTGCCTCCCAAGTGCTGGGATTAAAGGCATGCGCCACTACTGCCCGGCTAGATTTGGGGATTTTTTAAATTAAGTGTTTTTTTATTCGTGGTTTGCGATGTTTGAATAAGTGGTGCATCCATGTAGAAATCAGAGAACAAGTTTTGGGAGTTGGTTCTCCCATAATGGGTTTGGGGATCAGACTTAGGTCAGGCTTAATGGTAAACAGATCAGTTGAGCCATCTTGTCAGGTACCTTTTTTTTGTGCTGAGAATTGAATATGAATGCTTACAAACCCATGTTACATTGAGCTATAGCCCTTTCTATCTTACTGCATTTGCACTTAAAAAATATATTCCTTTTTATTTTGTGTGCATTAATGTTTTGTCTGCATGTATATCTGTATAAGGATGTTATACAGTTTTAAGCTGACATGTAGGTGCTGAGAATTGAACCCAGGTCTTCTGGAAGAGCAGTCAGTGCCCTTAACTGAGGAACCTTCTCTCCAGCCCCTGTGTTTGCAGTTTTTAATCTTAAGATTATGTATTCCAGTAAATTGAGACTAAATGTGTGTGTGTGTGTGTGTGTGTGTGTGTCTGCCTGGCTGCCTGTCTGTCTGTCTGTCTGTGTCTGAATACCCAGGGTGCATGGTAGGTAAGTATTCTACCACTAAACTATGCCCATTCCCATCCTCCCTCTTGGTTATTTTATTTATTAAAAATTTTGGGACAGGGTTTCTCTGTGTAGTCCTGGCTGTACTGGAACTCATTCTGTAGACCAGGCTGGCCTTGAACTCATCTATCCACCTGCCTTTTCCTCCTGAGTGCTGGGATTAAAGGTATGTACCACCATACTGGGCATGTTTTTCAACTGCAATCTGGAAATTGATTGTTTATTTTATCACCAAGGATTCTGGTTAGGCTTGAGCAGCATGTCCTTTTATCCTCTGAGTCATCTTTCCTTGGCACTCTGGATTTTTTTTTTTCATTTTTAAAGATTTATCTATTTTATTATGTACATAATAAAATATTAATTTTATTAATAATAAAATAAAATATTTTAATAAAATAAAATATTTTTTAAAATAATAAAATAAAATATTTTTAAATAATAAAATAAAATATTTTATTATTATGTAAATAATAAAATAGGGTATTTCACCTGAATCTGTGTCTGTGCACCATCTGTGTAGTACCCACAGAAGCCAGAAGAAAATGTCTGATCCCTGTAGAACTAGAGCCACCACATGTTCAGGATATCAAACTCTGTTCCCCTGGAAGAACAAGCCAGTGCTGGGTTGTAACTACTGAGCCATCTCTTTAGCTCCAATTCTGGATTTTTTGATTGATGTCCCCACACTTATTACTCTTACCCCCTGCAGCATCAGGGTTCTACCTCCGGACCTTGTAGTGCTATCACTGAGCTTTATCGCTGACCTCTATTTCCCTTTTTTGTCATACAAGGAATCCAACCCAGGGCCTTAAGCATGCTAGGCAGGCATTTTCCCAGTGAACCATCTACTTCAGTATGATGTGTTTGTATCTTCTCTGTACAGAGTGATTTCTTGTCCTTTGAAAATCTGCTTAAAGGTACCTAATTTGGGCCCTGATGAATGAGTTATGAAAATGGTATGCATCTAGCTCTCAGAAATTCCATCTGTCCATTGGGTACCCAGTTTCTTGCCAACTCAGTGGTAGCATGCCCTGCAGGGAAAGACACTTCAGCCACCAACACTGAGGAGTAGGTGGCTTATGGCCTAGTCCTTTAATAATTGAATAAAATTTCAATAGTTGAAGAGAAATCCTTGTGAGACTGCATATTTTTCTTCTAGCTAGCGATGGCCTGTTTAGAATGTAGACCAGTGAAGCTGAATCCTTCTGCCAGAGTGGTTATGGACAGTGGTTCTGAGAACTGCCCAATGGAGTCCCAGAAACTTCTCTCAGCTTCCTAAGCAGACAGCCCAGGAAGCTCCTGTGTTATCTTCTCCTTAGATTTTAGTTAGACCAGCCCAGTAGGTGCTTTCCAGCAACACTGAGGAACTGGCCTGGTTTTACCCTTGGGTTGGCTGGATAGCATGGGTGTGCCCTCCATTCTTTTTTTTTTTTGGTTTTTTTTTTTTTTTTTGGTTTTTCGAGACAGGGTTTCTCTGTGTAGTCCTGGCTGTCCTGGAACTCACTCTGTAGACCAGGCTGGCCTCGAACTCAGAAATCCACCTGCCTCTGCCTCCCAGGTGCTGGGATTAAAGGCATGCGCCACCACTGCCCGGTTTTTTTGGTTTTTTTGAGACAGGGTTTCTCTGTGTAGCCCTGGCTGTCCTGGAACTCACTCTGTAGACCAGGCTGGCCTTGAACTCAGAAATCCACCTGCCTCTGCCTCCCAAGTGCTGGGATTAAAGGCGTGCGCCACCACTGCCCAGCTGTGCCCTCCATTCTTGTGGGTCATGTCTTGGCCAAGTTTTTCAACTAGCCTCTGGAAGATGTTACAGGTGATGCAGATGGACTTAAAAACTAGTAGCAGAGCCTTTAGGTTTCAGTTGCAACCCTAGAAATGCTGGGAGAGGATGGGTGGTGGGATAAGAGAGACACTGAGACTCTCCTTTATCATACTGGTGAGGGCTAGACTAAACCACTTGGCAATTGAGAGCTTAAGTTCTCAATTTCTGAGGCTTGTGCTTGTCACATTTTAGACAAGTGGTCCTGAGTAAGTTAACTTCTACCTTAAGTTACTCCATCTGTGTGTAGGTTCAGTGAATTAAGATAAATTAAGAATTAGCAGAATATCTGTCATATACTAAGATATTATAGATATCATTATAAAAGTGAAATTACACTGGGCATCATGGTGCAGTATGGTCTCACTTTGTAGATCAGACTGGCCTCAAATCACAGAAATTGCCTGCCTCTGCCTCTCAAGTGCTGGGAAAATAAAAGTGGTGTGTACTACCACACCCAGCAGTTTGTTTCTCAAAACTGGAAGAGATCTCTGAATTAAAGTAAGAGAGGAACTGAGAATCCTGTGAGAATCCTGAGTGCCTTTTTTCCTTTTCCTTTTGTGTGTTTTTACAGTGAATGCATGTGCGTGGTGGTGCACACCTAGGTGTATGTGTGAGGCGGGGGGGGGGGGGGAGGGGGGGGAGGGAGGAAGAGAGAGGGAGAGAGAGAAAGAGAACACAAAACAGTGTGTTGCTTTGTCTTTGTCAGTCCACTCTTTCTCCTTGAGGCAAGGCACCCCACTGAACCTGATCCTGAAGCTTGCTGTTTGGAGAGCTCCAGGCCAGCCTAGACTACAGGGAGACCCTGCTCCTCCCTCCAAAGGTTCTCCCCCAAACAGTCTGTTTTTGAAAAAAAAAAAAAAATAAGAAGAGGGTGGAGAATTGGCTCAGTGGTTAAGAGCACTTGTTGCTCTGGCAGAGGACCCAGCCCAGACAGCATTCAGTCCCAGTGAATCTGAGATGTGCACAGAGATACATTCAAGCAAACATAAAATATTATATAGCACATAAAAGGTCATAATACATAATCTTTTAAAAAATTTTAACATTTATTTTTTAAATTTGTATGTTCAAATATTTCGCCTGCATGTATATATGTGCACCCCGTGCATGTCTGATACCGGAGGAGGTCAGAAGAGGAGGTCAAATCTCCTGGAGCTGGAATTACTGCTGGTTTTGAGCTGCCATGTGGGTGCTGAAAACTGTGGCCTGGTCCTCTGCAAGAGCAACACGTTCTTTTAACCATTAAGGCAACTGCTCCCCTCCTCAAGTCTCTTAAGATTCTAGGACCCTCAGGGTCCTTGGAGAGCAGATGCTGACGGCCTTAATTCAAAGATGGAGCTGAAATGAACTTTAGAGCCCAATTCACTGTCCCGCTGTTGTGCTCTTAGACTCTGCTCTTGTTGTTTGGGTGGCTATTCTTGGAATTTTGGGGGTGGGTAATAGTTTGGATTCATTTTTTTTAAAAATAGTTTTGGGGGTAACCCCATGTGTGCCAAACAAGAATCTGAGGTATACCCTAGTTCTTGTAATTTTGGCAGTTCTAGGTCTGTGTTGTTGTTGTCCTTTGTTATTTTACCATAATTTGCTTCTACCTTAGCATAGTTCAGCAGTAGTTTTGATAGCTGCTTACCCAGCAGGTGCCCATTTAACAAAAGCAGACACAATTGTCAAAGCCAGCACTTATTGGTAGGATCTATTTATTTCACACTGCCTGACTCTTGTCACTAGTGGGGGAAGAAAGTATAACTCAGAAGGCTAAAAGCCTCTGAGCTCTCTGTAAGGTGGTAACTGCTTGCTTTATTGCAGTAGTTCTTGTGAACCTGCCTCCCGCCCCCACCCCCCAGCACTCCACTACAGATGACTCTTCCTGCTCTTACCAGTGTGACATAGGTAATTCCTGGTTTCTTGTTCTTTGTCTCTAGGTCTGTTGTGGGCAGAGTTGAGATGGTGTCTTAGTCCTTGAGCTCTCAGTTTAGTTGGGGTTCTGGACTCTGGAGTCTGTACTGTAATGTAGGTCAACAATGTCAGGCACACCCTTCCTTGTTCAGATGAAGACAAACACATTCCAGGAGCTAGGCCTATGAGAAGCTGCCAGCCTGTGGATCTAGGCCCTGACTGGGCTTGCCCAGGGATGTGTGGGCAGCATTTCCTTTAAGCCTATGTTGTAGCTGTCTTCAGTTATACTCTCTTAGATTGACCTGAGGCCTAGCAGTGTGCTGTGAGAGTAGCAGGGACCTAAATTATATGTTAGTTTTTGCTTTTAACTCATTTGTTTCTTTGAGACCTTGGAGTATCCTCATATTTACAAAGAAGATAATGAAATGGCTTCACAGAATTATGATAATAGCTGTATTATGTTAGTTGTAATAATTATGTATAAGTATACAGCTTGAGCCATGGAAGATGCCATGTGGGCATGAGTCATTCTCTCCCATTTGCTGAGAATTAATTGAAATGAAGTTTACATTAAAGCATTCTGAAGGATTATATTTAAATTTTCAGTATATGTAATCATATTAAAATTGTAATTTCATTGTCAAGCAGTTTCATTGTACAAGCTTGGAAAATTCTCTAGTAGTAAAATTAGACATTTTCATTTTATTTTATTAATATTTATTTATTAACTTATCCTGTCTGTCCTGGAAGTCACTATTTGAACAGACTAGCCTCAAACCCAGCTGCCCACCTCTGATCAAAGACATGCACCACCATGCCTCATTTTTGCTTTATTTTTAAAAGTACTTTATTTTAAATTGTATGTTTGTGTGTTGGTAAGTGCATGTGAATATAGTGCCAGAAGAGGGCAGCAGAGTCCCTGGAGCTGGAGTTTCAGGGAATTGTTAGCTGTCGACCATAGGTGCTGGGAATAGGAACTTGGGTCCTCTGTTGAGCCATCTTTCTCCCCAACTTTTATTTTTTGAGAAAAGCTCTCAGTATATTCCCTTGATTGGCCTGGATCTCATAGAGATTTGTCCGGCATGTGATACCACTCCTGGTAAAATCACTCATTTTGACAGAGTCACACAAAATCAGGGAGATGCTTTTTTATACTGTTAATGTCCTACCAGTTGTGTATGTGGTGTGTGAACCTTTCTTCCATATCCAATTCCATCTGATAGGGTTTTTTTTTTAACCAGATAAGAGGAGCTTAAAACAAAACAGAACACTTGACTAGCAGTGGAAGGCTAGGGACATTACCATCCTTTATTTTTTTTCTTTGTTTTTGTGTCTTGAGACAGAGTTTCTCTGTGTAGCCCTGGCTGACCTAGAACTCACTCTGTAGACCAGGCTGGCCTCCCAACTAATTGAGATTCACCTATCTCTGCCTCCCCAGTATTGGGATTAAAGCTATGTGTCACTACTGCCTGGCACCATCGTGTGTGTGTGTGTGTGTGTGTGTGTGTGTGTGTGTGTGTGTGTGATATGTACACATGCCAACACACTTTTAAAAATTTTGCATTTATTTATTTGCTATTAGGAGAGGGAGGAGAGACACATGTTTTTGCCAGAGAACATGTAGAAGTCAGAGCACAACTTGTAAGAGTTGGTTTTCTCCTTTCACCGTGAAGGTGCTGGAGATTGAACTCAGGCTGTCACGTTTAGATTGTGAAGTTGGATGGCCGTGTCCTTTACCTATTGAGTTATCTCACCAACCTTCTATCTGTGTGTTTGCTTATCTTATCTACCTAGTTATTTAGCCTTAAAATATTATTAAATATGTATATACACTGTGTGAGAAAATGTACATATGTATACTGGTGCATATGGGATCAGAAAAGGCTGTGGTGCCCTTTGGAGCTGGAGTTACATGCAGTTGTGAGTTGTTGAAAATGAGTGCTGGGCCGGGCAGTGGTGGCGCACGCCTTTAATCCCAGCACTTGGGAGGCAGAGGCAGGTAGATTTCTGAGTTCGAGAGTTCGAGTCCAGCCTGGTCTACAGAGTGAGTTCCAGGACAGCCAGGGCTACACAGAGAAACCCTGTCTCGAAAAAAACAAACCAAAAAAAAAAAAAGAAAGAAAGAAAAAAGAAAAAAAAAAGAAAATGAGTGCTGGGAACTGAACTCAGGTCCTGTGCAAGAGCAGTATGTGCTCTTAACCACTAGGCCATCTCTCCAGCCCAGACTTTTTGAGATAGAGTGTCACTGTGTTGCCAGGCTGGCCTTGAACTTACTCCTGCCTCTACTTCCCTAGTGGTGACAAGCTCATTTTTGTAAGTATTGGCATGTGCAAATATTACCCAAAAGAAGCTAATAAGCCTTTCTAGAATATGGTACAAGAAATAGAAGCACCAACTTGTTCCGCCTATTTAGTTTTCTTTTTTATTTCTTGAGTTCTTTTCTTTGAAACAGACAGCTCTGGCTGTCTTGGAACTCACCGTGTAGATAGGCTGGGATTAAAAGTATGTACCACTATACCCAACTTGTTTTTGTTTTTGTTTTTTTTTTCTTTTTTTTTTGTTTTTGTTTTTTTGAGACAGGGTTTCTCTGTGTAGCCCTGGCTGTCCTGGAACTCACTCTGTAGATCAGGCTGGCCTCGAACTCAGAAATCCACCTGCCTCTGCCTCCCAAGTGCTGGGATTAAAGGCATGTGCCACCACTGCCCGGCTCAACTTCTTTTTTTCTAATTATTGTGTATGTACATACAGACATATGTACATATGTGTGTGACTGTGTGTGTGACACACAACTGGACAACTTTGGTGAGTTGATTCTTCCTTCTGTGTTTTTTTCTTTTTTTCTTTCTTTTTTTTCTTTTTCATTTTTTGGTTTTTTCAAGACAGGGTTTCTCTGTGTAGCTCTGGTTGTCCTGGAACTCACTCTATAGACCAGGCTGGCCTCGAACTCAGAAATCTACCTGTCTCTGCCTCCCAAGTGCTGGGATTAAAGGCGTGCGCCACCACCGCCCGGCCCTTCTGTCTTTATGTGGGTTCATGGTATTGAACTCTATCATCAGGTTTGGGTGGCAAGTCCCTTTACCTGCTGAGCCATCTTCCTGCCTCATATTCTGTCCATTTCTAATGAAAGTATAAGTCAGCATAGCCCACTGCTTTATGTAGCTGTGATAACTGTAGAAGATCTATCCTGGCCTTGGTCCAGCTCTGGACCTGCTTTATGAGAAGTCTGTGATTCGGGCTTCTCCGAGACTTTGCTTTCTTTCTCTCTGTAGAATGGCACATTTGTTCCTGCCTTGCTCTCATCTGGGATGTAAAGCTCTGGTCACATCTTATGTGCTGCACATTGTCAACAACAGTGAGGAGTGTCATCGTGACTGGCCAGCTCTACCCCGCCTGCCTTTTCCTTGGCATGTGTTTCTGATTGTTGTTGCAATCTTGATGAGCCTCTGAATTGAAGCCTTTGATAGATAAATGTGGTTTTAATAAGATTTTAACAGGAACCATGTCTATGTTTCAGTTCATTTCAGAAAGCTTTGTATGAACACCCTCAATTTCCCTGTGTCACATTATAGACAGTAAAAAAAAAAAAATCTACATTGATTTTAAGAAACATGATACAATTAAGGTAAAGAATGAGATTAGCACAAGTAGATAAAAGCTTCCCTGTAAATAATAAAGCCCTAAGAAATGGCTTTTATGCTTTTTTTTTTTTAAAAGGTAAGGCAGAATCTTCAGGTGAAGGGTAAGACCTGTGGGTAGGGTATGTTCAAGCCTAGGCCTATCTGACTCTGTAGGCATTGCTTCTTCCTGTGAACACTGACAGTTTAGCAACCAAATGAAAACATCACTTGTAAGTATGATACATAATACTGATTCTGGAGCAGTTCAGAGTGCTTGTCACCCTGTCAGTGTCAGCTCCCCTGGAACTGGAGTTTATCGTGAACTTCATGGTGCGAGCACTGGCCACCAAACCCAGTTCTCCTGGAGCAGCAAATGTTTTTGTTTTTTTCTTTTTAATTCAGGGTTTTTCTGTGTATCCCTTGGCTGTCTTGGAACTTGCTTTGTAAGATCAGGCTGGCCTCCAGCCGGGCAGTGGTGGCACATGCCTTTAATCCCAGCACTTGGGAGGCAGAGGCAAGCAGAGTTTGAGGCCAGCCTGGTCTACAGAGTGAGTTCCAGGACAGCCAGGACTATATAGAAAAGAGAAATCCTGTCTCGGAAAGATCAGGCTGGCCTCAAATTTAGAGATCTGCCTCCTTCTGCCTCCTGAGTGCTGGGATTAAAGGCCTGCTCTGCCACATCTGATGCAGCAAATGTTCTTAACTGCTGAATCATCTTTCCAAACCCTCTTTTAAAAAAATACTATATTTATTACTATTGTGTGTATGAAACAGTTAGAGCAGGCAGGGCACAGTGGCTCCAGAGAGAAGAAAGCATTGGTGTGGGACTCTGGAGCCCCAGCATGTGTGTGGAGGCCAGAGGACACCTTTCAGTGATGGTTTTTGTCCTTTGATCTTGTGGGTTCCAGGGATTGGACTCGGGTCATCAGGCTTGTGCAGCAAGTGCTCTTATCTATCGTTTGATCCTGCTAGCCCTGCGCTTCTTTTTTCTTTCTTTTTCTTCCTTTAAAAAAAAAATTAGGCTAGATAGACATGGTGTTTCATGCCTTTAACCCCAGGAAGAGGCAGGCAGATCTCTGAGTTTGAGGCCAGCTTGATCTACAGAGTGAGTTCCAGGACAGCCAGGGCTACACGGAGAAATCCTGTTTTGAAACAGCCCCCCCCCCCCTTTTAAGACGGAGTTTCACCATGTAGCTTTAGCTGTCCTAGAACTCACTCTGTAGACCAGAGTAGTCTTGAGCTCACAGAGATCCACTTGCCTCTGCCTATTGAGTGCTGGGACTAAAGGTGTGCGCCACCACTGCCCCCCTGATCTCAGACTTGTAGTAGAAATGACTTTTTTGGTTGCTTCCTTGTCAAGCTCAGTAGCAATATATGTGTTATTCACAGTTCTCTAAGGAACAGGACCGATAGAATGATATAATATCTATATATTAGTAAAGGGTTTACTAGAGCAGCTCACAGGCTATGGTCCGTGTGGTCCAATAATGGTTGTCTCCTGAGGGAAAGGCTGAGATCCTTTGATTGTTCAGTCCAAGAGACTAAATGTCCAGGTAGTCCCAGTCTTGTGGTGATGTTTCAGGAAGGCCTAGAGAGCTGCCAGTTGGCAATCTATGTTGAAATCCCGAAGAAGTCGGTTCAAACAACAGCCAAGGCCTGGGTCAGGACAGATGAACTTGCCAGTGAGAGTGAGGGCAAGTAGACAGCAAAAGCTCCCTTCCATGTTCTTTTGTGTTGGCTGCCACCAAAACGTGTGGCTCAGAGTTAGAGTGGGTTTTCTGACCTCAAGTGACCTGGTTTTAAGGTAGGTCTTCCACCTCGAATGATACAACCAGGAAAAATCCCTTACAGGTTATTTGGAGTTTAGTAAGTTACAGATGTAGTCAAATTGACAACTAAGATTAGCCATTGCAGAAGATTTTGTCTTTTTAAAGAGCATGCTTCTAACCAGACGTGGTGATGTACGCCTTTACACCTTTAATCCCAGCACTGGGGAGGCAGAGGTACGTGATCTTTGTGAGTTCGAGGCTAGCCTGGTCTACAGAGTGAGTTCCAGGACAGCCAGGGCTACACAGAGAAACCCTGTCTCGAAAAACCTAAAAAAAAAAAAAAAGACTTGGGTGGCGTGAGCACAGTGTCTGTAAACAGGAGTGCATACCACAGTTGCCCTGAGAGCTGTTCTTAGACATGGCCTCATCCTGGATACCAGCTAATTGGTGCCCTTCTCTCTCCACGTACCCTGCCTGCATGTAGATCAATTCAGATATGGATCAGAGTCAGAGAAATAATGTCTGTCTCTGCTTCTTTCTTGCTAGAATTGGGCATGTACCACCATGCCTAACTTAATTTTGGATTATTTAAAGAGGCTCTTGGTTACAAATTACTTAAAAATCTCAGGTCCTTTAGAGTTTCTTAGAACTAATCTAGCATGTGGATAATACTGGGGTGATTTTGAAGTGTGTCTGTTTGCTTTTTTCTGTCTCTGTCTCTGCCTCTTTCCTGTAAGGTCCAAGCTAGCCTTGATCATGATCCTCCTGCTTCTACCACCTGAGTGCTAGTATTGTAGATTTGTGCTACTTGGTAGCACAACAGTCAAGTCTCCATGATAGATGGGACACAATTTTCCTACCTCCATTAAACAAAATCAGCAACAACGGAACTTGGCAGCGGGCACTGTGCCAAAATACAGATGTATATATCTGAGTCCGATGGTTCTGTCTGAAAACAAAATATATCATGGCTGGCCATGAAAGGTAGTCTCCTATTTTCCCTAATCCTCTAAGGACTTGGGGAATTTGGTTTCTGTGAGGACCCAGATCCAGCTCTCTGATTCTGCCACACTCTAGGCCTTCCTGTTGGCCTGTGTGTATTCAATTTTCTTTTTCGTTTTTTGTTTTTTTTGTTTTTTCGAGGATGAGGCCATGTCTGAGAACAGCTCTCAGGGCAACTGTGGTATGCACTCCTGTTTACAGACACTGTGCTCACGCCACCCAAGTCTTTTTTTTTTTTTTTTTAGGTTTTTCGAGACAGGGTCTCTCTGTGTAGCCTTGGCTGTCCTGGAACTTACTCTGTAGACCAGGCTGGCCTCGAACTCTTGAACTCAGAAATCTGCCTGCCTCTGCCTCCCAAGTGCTGGGATTAAAGGCGTGCGCCACCACTGCCCGGCTCCAATTTTCTTTTACAGGAAAATTGAGAGAGATTTTGAAAGGGGGGGGGCTGAAATTGAGAAATGGATATTTCCCCTTAGGAAATAGAATGAAGGGGCTGTCTTAGTCAGTGTTCTATTTGCTGTGGTGAAACACATGACCAAGGCAACTTAAAAAGGAAGCAAGGGCTAGTCTATTATCATCATGGTAGGGAGTATGGCAGCGGGCAGGCAGGCAGGCATGGTTCTGGAGAAGTAGCTCAGAGCTCACATCTGATCCATAAGTTGCAACCACAGAGAGAGAGAGACAGACACAGACAGACTGGAGTTGGTATGGGCTTTTGACCCCAGTGACACCTCCAACAAGAGCACACCTCCTCCTTCAAGACTACACATCCTAGCCGGGCGGTGGTGGCGCACACCTTTAATCCCAGCACTTGGGAGGCAGAGGCAGGCGGATTTCTGAGTTTGAAGCCAGCCTGGTCTACAGAGTGAGTTCCAGGACAGCCAGGGCTACACAGAGAAACCCTGCCTCGAAAAACCAAAAAAAAAAAAAAGGGAGACCATACCTCCTAATCTTTTCCAAACAGAACCACCAACAGGGATTAAGCATTCAAACACATGAGCTCAAGGGGCCCATTCTCATTCAAACGATCACAGGCTATAATTTATGGGTAGATGCTTGCCTAGCCCATTTGAGGCCCTTTTGCGTGTGTATGCACATGTGCAAAATTAACTTCTTATGGTGGCTCAGGCTTGCTTCAGATTTATTATGACCCTCTTGCTGCCTGGGTCTTTTGCTAGGAATACAGAGCACCAAAACACTTGATGAGGCCCTGGGTTTATCTTTAGCACTACCCAAAACAAAGTAAAACAAAAAACCTAGAGAAACTGAAAAAAAATGTGTGTGTGTGTTTTTTTTTTTTTTTTCCGGCTTTCTTCCAAAGCTGTGAGCAGCTGGAATCAGGGATCTCATCTTCTCTTTCCCCTTTGTACTTCTTGCCTTCTAGCAGAAAGGATGAAGGGGTTGGCTGGATCTGCTTTCTCTTGGCTCATCTCTTGGTTGTCAGCATTGCACCATCAGCTTTGAAAGCAGCTGACCCCAGGTTGCTTCTGGCATTGAGCAGAACTGAAATAAACCTTTTGGGGAAGTTTGTTTTGTAAGTTCATGTTATTCTTGGTTAGGTCTTTCAGACTTTATTCTCAAGAAGCTGGGCTGCTGTTCTGTGTTTTGTTTTTAAGTTACACTCATTATAGTTTGTATGTCTGTGTATGCATTTGTATGTGCTCATGCCACTGTGGAAGTGGAGGTTAGAGGACAGTCAGCAGGAAGTTCTTCTCTCCCTCCACCCTGTATATCATGGTTGTCTAATTTCAATGGCAAGCACTTTTAACTTCCGAACTGTCTCACCAGCTTTTCTAAGTTGACTTCTTTCTTTCATTATTAGTAATAAAGCCTTTGGACTTTACCCTCTGCCTTTACTTAGATTTCTTGAAATTCTTTCCCAGTTCATTATTATTAGGACCAGTGTCAGTTTTGGAGCACTGCCGACTCTCGGATCTTTAGATAGAGCCTCTGAATAAGCACTATGGATCTTAGTAAAGGTGGAGGAGGCAGTTCTTGCCCTCAGAGCCATCTTGGGCAATGCAGGAATTTTAGCATCCTGCTCATTCTAGTGCCAGTGGTTCCCAGCTAGGTCTATAGAGGATGTTAATTTTAGTAGGGTGTAGCCACAATGTCTGGCATCTCTTTTATGTGCAGGACTCAGAATGCTGAGATGCATGATCCTGTTCTGGATCGTGTTGATGCCCTGCTGAGAAATGCTCTTCTGTTAGGGTACCCAGCCTTCCCTGAAGGTGTCAGTTATCTCACTTCATCTTGTTTTTGTTTTTTGAGGCAGAGTTTCTTTGTAGCTCTGGCTGTCCTAGAGCCCACTCTGTAGATCAGGCTGGCCTTCAACTCACAGAGATCTGCCTTCACTTCTGTCTTCTAATCGGTTCTTTGTTGATTAAAGTTGTACAAAAAGAAGTTGTCTTTCCTTCTTGGGGAACCTTAACCTGACAGCAAAGAGAGTTTGTCCGGTCACTCTACTTTGGACTTCTTGTCTGAGCCGTCAGCTCAGCACTCACGGGTGACACCCTTCTGTGGTCAGAAGGCTTGGGGCTTTTATCTTTGTTCAGGTATCTACTTGATATCTTTGCACCAAGAAATACCCTCCCAGCACCTAGGCACATAGTTTCATAGATTTTCTTTTTCACGAGACAGAGTATCATGTACTCCATGTTAGCTTTGAGACTTCCTGTGCAACTTTGAATTTACTTAAAAAAATAATTTTATATGTATGGGTGTTTGATCTATGTGTATGTCTGTGTACCTGGAGGTCCAGGAGGTTTTGGTTGACCTGGGGTTGTTGTTAGAGGTGGTTGTGATTTACCCTGTTGGTGCAGGAGTTGAACTCGGGGCTTTATAGATGCTAGGCAAGCATTCTGTGAACTAAGCTAGTCTCAGAAAACACTATATGCCTTTTATTTCCTTACTAGTTTTGTAGTGCTGGAATTGAATGCTGTAAGGTCTTGTGCAGCCAGTCAGCTGCTCGCCCTACTGCTGAGCTTCTACAGCCCAGCCTGAGTCCTTAAACTAGGTGGGTTTTTGTTTTTTTTCCTGTTAAAACTGAGTCCAGCCTTCTCCATCTTTGTGATTCTCATGAGATTTGCCACCTTATGTTTATACTGTTCATATTGTTAATATAGTACTCTGAAGCTACAGAGTGTGTTTTTGCACAGGCTATTTTTAAATTCATTTTTCTTTTATAAACATCCAATATTTTCTTTGTTGCTTCTTTCTTAGTTATCTTTTTGTTGCTGTTGTTGAGATGGGTTTTCACTCAGTGTAGCCCTGGCTGTCCTAGAACTCACTCTGTACAGCAGGTTGTCATTAAATTCAGAGATCTGCCTGCTTCTGCCTCCCCAGTGCTAAGACTAAAGGCATTCACCACCACACCTGGCTGTCTTTTTTGGTTGTCTTGATTTCAAAGTTCTATTTGGAGGTGGGTTTTTTTTTTTTGTTTGTTTGTTTGGTTTGTTTTTTGTTTTTGGTTTTGGTTTGGTTTGATTTTTTTTTTTTTTAAAGGAATGGTGGTTAGCTCTTCCCCGTCTTGAGTGTGTCCATATTTCATAGTGCCCAGACAACTGATGAGTTCCTGAATATCAGCTGGAAGACCAAGATGGCAGTTGGCAGGCTATTCACTCAGCTCTCTGTGTAGAGCACTCAGGCTACCACAGCTTCTTGTCCCCTGGTGTAGATCGGGGCCGCGGGATTGCTAGGCCCTTTTTAGAAGTGGACTGGTTAAGTGTGGCAATACCCTTTCCCTTCTTCTGTTGTTTACCAAATTCTTGTATTAAAGCTCCCAAAGTGGTGGTGGCCACGCCTTTAATCCCAGCACAGAGGTAGACAAGCACATCTCTTGAGTTTGAGGCCAGCCTCCTCTACAGAGAAAGTTCTAGGACAGCTAAGGCTACATAGTGAGACCCTGCCTTTAAAAACAAAACAACAAAACAAAAAGCTCTGTCCACACTTGCTGGACTGGAATTCTCCAGAGTTGGTTCAGGTTGCTTATGGTAGGCACCTGAGGTTGATAAACAGACAGTACTCTGTGAGACACCGATTTATACATTCCTTCAGTGTGTCCTCCTCTGCAGTCCTTTCTGAGTTAGACCTCAATAACATTACCCCTTCAGCTTTCCTTGCCCTACTGTGCCTTACAAACTGGTGTGCCATTATGGGAATGTGTGGTGCTAAGGATTTTTTGGTTTTGGTGACATAGGAGCCAATATGGTGACATTTGTCATTGTGAACCATGGCTGCATAAGGAGAGGACTTTCCTGTATTAGAGGTCATGTGAGTCGGGACAGAGAAGATGGAGCCTCCTAGATGAGACAGGGCTGACGTTTATGTTGTAGGTGAGACGGCATCTTGGGTGTATGAGAGGCCATCATTCGATTGGTTGTGAGGCCTGATTGAGGTAGTGGGGAGTGGCAGGCTTGTAGGATGTGACCATGTATGTGTGGGCATGAGTCATGGTACATGCTGGGTGACATGGGTTAATAAAATGCCTTCTGTATGTTCATTGGTGTTGGGGAAGTGGTGGTGAACATAGGGCTGATACACAGTGGAAAACCAAGTGACAGACAATGTAAAGACATTTACACCGGATTCTGAAACAGTCCTAGTTGTGGTGGTCCTTGTTTCTCAGAGAAGGGACATTGCTACATTGTTTAGGAGAACCCTCCTAGTTTAAGTTGTTATGATGTGGTTTCTAGCTCCTTGACTTACCGTGCTGTTGATAGCTGAAGAAACTAAGGCTCAGTGTTGTAGACTGGTTGGTTGTGCTCTTTGCCTGTGCACATCCTGGGATGGAGTTCTGAAATTTCAACTTAAAGTGTTAGGTAGGAAAGATTTGTGGGTATCCATTGGCCTTTCCTTGCCTTCTAGACCCAGGCTCATTCATTTTTATAGCCTCAACTTCCTGTACACAGCTAGTGCTAGAAATAGTTAGCTCTGTAGGCCCCTGTTGCATGTTTACCCCTGTGTAGTTGCTGGGGGACAGTTACTTTTTTGTTTATTTTCAGTTATTCTCCCCTCCCCCTGGTAAAAGTCTCACTTTGCAGCCCTAGCTGGCCTGAACCCACAGCAGTCCATCTGTGCTGTTCTCCCAAGTATTGGAATTCCAAGTGTGAGCTACCATAGCTGGCTCTGCTGAGGGTATTTAAACAGGCAGTACGACCAGCCCAAAGAGGAGGGTGTTATATCTGTAGATTCATGGTTCCCTCGTTGTGTTAAATGAGTTATTTGAGATTGGGCCTTGGCTTGGTCTGGGGCATGGGTCTTAGAGGCAATGACACCGCAGATGGGACTACCCTGGCTGCATGCTTCCTAACCTGATGCGGTGTATTCTAGTCCTCATGAAAATGTTGTCGTTAGTGATGTTGTCACCTGGTTTAATTTGAGGGAGTCAGGAGGGATCTGAATGTGTGGTGCTTTCCCTGACTTGACACCTCTTTATGCTTTGTTAATCAACAGGAACTTGAAGAGATCCGCAAATGTGGAATGAAAAACTTCCGCAACATCCAGGTTGATGAAGCTAATTTATTGACTTGGCAAGGGCTTATTGTTCCTGTGAGTATTGAACACTTCCACTTTTTACTAGATTATTCTTTCAGGTGGTGTGCCGCTGCTGCTGGCCATATCTCTGTGTTCCTCAGTAAGTTCCTAGTCTGAGCAGACCATAGAAGGGCAGAAGTGGGCCGTGGCTACAGGGTGACAAGCAAGATAGAGTATGCCCTTGTACTCTTGAGTAAAATCCTGGCTTTACATTGGTGTTTTAAAATGTAGATGCCCCAAACCTTCCAGATCTGTGGTTATTTACAAAGGAAAAGGAGTATGCATCTGCTTCTCTTGTTCCCATTCCCCTGGCTTTTGAATAACTTGCCCTGTTTATAAGGTTGAGACTCCTGTCTGTCTGCTTTGGTAGAGAGCTGGCTTCCCATACAGTTTCTCCATGGATTTTCGTCTGTGACTAACCTTTCAGACACCTGTGCTTTATTCGCGCCACACTCCAGTATGTGCCTTGGCTTGTCTCCAATCTCTAGTCCTAATTGCCTCTGTTGTTCTTCCCTCTACTGGGCTTTCCAGAAGCTTCTCCAGTGTCTGCCCCCAGTAGCCCTACATCCTTCAAGGATACCTTCCAACAGGCTCAGCTTCTTCCTAAGAAGACTTTGCTTAGTTCTATCACTCTTGATTGATTTTGTGTCTTTTCCTCCATAGTCTCTGACCCCCTTCTCCTTCTGGAGACTTGAGCTGCACTTGACTTCAGCATGTAACTTCCTGTTTGTTTCACTCTCTTGAAATGCTTCACACCAAACACACAGTCCCTCTCAGTGGTCACATATCTGATGCTTGCTTGCCTCCGGAAGCTTTCACCCTTTGCCAGGGTCCCAGTCCTTAAGTCTGTAATCAGTTTCGATATGTGCTGGCTTGCTACTAATATCTCCTCACTCTTTTTCTCCTGTTTTTATCTCTGGAGACCTTTCTTTTTTTTTCTTTTTTTTTTTTTTTTTTTTTTTTTTGGTTTTTCGAGACAGGGTTTCTCCAGTAGCCCTGGCTGTCCTGGAACTCACTCTGTAGACCAGGCTGGCTTCGAACTCAGAAATCCGCCTGCCTCTGCCTCCCAAGTGCTGGGATTAAAGGCGTGCGCCACCACCGCCAGGCTTTCTGGAGACCTTTCTGACATCAGGTTGTTTGCTATACGTGAAAGATTTCTACCCATCTCCCTCCCCTTGCCTTCTCTCTAGAGGTGGACTCTTTGTCTGATGTATAGCCTCACTTGGACATTGGAGACTTGCAGTCACCTTAGCCTACGACGTTGACCTACATCGATAAGCTCTCCAACTTTCTTTCTTCCACACTCACTCTTTCTTTTCTCCTTTGTCCATCTGAGCCTCAGGTTCTTTCCCTGTATCAGACACACCTTTCATTGGTACTTACAGTTGTTTTCTCATTGAGAGATTGCAATCTTTATCAAGGAAGATTGCAGAGTATACTTACTGAAGATCCTTTATTCTTGATTCTGATTATAACATTAGACAGCAAACAGGCATGATGATTTTAAATCTGGGAGCTTCTAGTCTAGATGTAGAAATAAATCTTCTGAGGTTTTTTTTTTCTTTTGGTTTGTTTGTTTTGCTTGAAGTTGGTTGGGCTCAGCACACAGGGAGAGTCGCTGGGAAGCCCTTAGCTACTAGGGGCTGGCCTGTGTCTATAGCTCTAACCTGTATGACCTGTCAGAATTACATGGGACAGTCAGAGTCATCTGATCCATCTCTCTGTCCCTTTTCTAATTGAGATTGTATATTACTAAAATGTCAATGACTGACCCATGGTTCTTTGGAAAAAAGAGAGGAATGAATGAATGAACTGGTTTTAAGTGGCAAGGCTGGGATAGTGTTATTGTGTCAGGTCACTGTCAGCAAACTGCCAGCAGCTCACACCAAGGTCCTGGCTGAACCTATGACATAGTGGTCAGAGGGCTTATTATGGTACAAGATTGGCTAGTCAAATCCTAGTGTGTGCTTTGAGGATATGGAAGTATCTAGGTGCCAAAGATTTGCCTTCATTTGAAGCAGCTGCACTCCAGTGCCAACTGTGGCAGGGGCTGCTCAAATCTTTTCATTGCCCCATTTCCCTGCTGTGATCATTGTCCAGGGTATTTCTTCTTTCCTCAGGATAGTTATTGTCTGTGATTCCTCCCCTGGGCTTAGTTCTTTTGCATCACAGGGAATAGGCCCCCACAGGAATTTTCTATTTAAGTTCACCTGAAGTCTACCCACTTAGAGTGAAAGTAGACTTAGCTAATAAAATCATGGCACTTCAATCTGTATTCTTTCCTACCCTTCCATTTTATAGGAAGATGCTGATCCTTAGTCCTTAAGCCTGGCTGAAGCACTCAAGGGGTGAAGTGGCCGAGTGACACTTTTACAGAAGGTGCCTCAGTACCATGCAGCTCTGGTTCACTTATCTGTCTTTTGAGGCACTGGGGACTTAACCTAGAACTTTGTGGATGTAAATGCTCTATCACTAAGTTCATTGTCCTGTCCCTTTAGTATTTTTGTTATATATGAGTGTTTTGCCTACATGTATGTCTGTGCACAATGTTCATGCCTATTGTCCTCAGAGGCCAGAAGAGGGCTTTGGATTCCCTCAGAATTTAGTTAGCTGCCCCATGGGTGTTGAGAACCAAACCTAGATCCTCTGTAAGAATAATAAGTCCTCTTAACTTTTGAGGCATTTCTCCAGTACCACCATTAAATTAATTTTAATTAATTAATCAGTTAATTAATTAATTAATATTGAGTCTCTACATAGTCCTGGCTGCCCTGAAATTATATAGCCCATTTGACCACCTATCTCAGCCTTCTGAGTGTTAGGACCATAACAATGTCATCTTTTCTAGGGCTTTAGAAGTAGGGAATTGAAGGCTCCAGCACATTAGATCTTTTTGGTTTTGCGGGACAGGGTTTCTTTGTGTAGTCCTGGCTGTCTGGAACACTCTCTGTAGACCAGATTGGCCTTGAACTCAGCTTCCCAAGTACCAGGATTAAAGGCATTCACCACCATTGCCCAGCTCATTTTAGAACTATTTTTTGAGTATATATTTCTTTTTTAATTTTGCCAATTTTTATTGACATTTTGTGTTTTGAGGCTTCATTTTTTTATTGTCTTCTCTTTTTTGTCTTTATGTATATGTGAAATATGTTTTTACATTTTATTTATTCTATGGATCATGTGTTGTATATGTCATTTTGTACTTATTGGAGGTTAGGGGAGTTGGATCTCTCCTATTTTGTTTTCTTCTCTATATTTATATCTCATGTCTTAAATGAGAATATAGGTTTTTATGGTAGTAAAGAATGTTGTTTGGTAAATATGGAGGTTGAATCTTGAACAATAGAAGGAATGTGTACTCTTTCAGCTTGTCTGGGCAGTGCCATGTCATGTCCTGTGTATCTTGGGAAGAGTGCTACCTCAGGCCAAATGCCCCAGGCTTGACATTTAATTTAATTAGCAACATATATGGGCCCAGTCTGCCATTTGTGCTTTTGTTAGATCATGGAGAAAGTCTTCAGACTAAGAAAGTAATGTTGTAGCCGGGCAGTGGTGGCGCACGCCTTTAATCCCAGCACTTGGGAGGCAGAAGCAGGCGGATTTCTGACGCCAGCCTGGTCTACAGAGTGAGTTCCAGGACAGCCAGGGCTACACAGAGAAACCCTGTCTCGAAAAGCCAAAAAAAAAAAAGAAAGAAAGAAAGAAAGTAATGTTGTGATATGAGCCTACTGAAGGTCAATGGTTCGTATGAGCATTGTCCCATTTAAAAGCCTTTTTCCATTGGTAACAAAATCTGAAAACTTGCTGATGTCATTAGGACATTTGGATATCCAGGACGGATGCTACTTTTGTTTATGACAGGGTCTTTTACCTGGTTGAGATACAAGGTATTAGACTGTTCTATGTCAGGGAGCTAGAGACTTGTCCTGACTTTATTTCTAGGGTCAGTGGTAGATTCAGAGGAGGAAGACGAGAGGTAGAATGGAGTCTGGGGATTCTTGAAGGGGTGCCATGTAGAAAGAATAGGAGCTGGGTGTGGTGATGCACAATTTTAATTTCAGCCAGAGGGAGACACAGCTCTAAATTAGAAGCCAGATGGCTATAGCAAGACCCACCCCCACCCCCTCAAAAAGGGTAAGAAGACCGTAGATAATTTGGTGCCGGATGACAAAAAGTTTCCTCTTGGATTTAACTGTAATAAAATGGCTTGGTGGCTTGGAGATTGGTGGCAAGAAATGAAGAATCTGAAATGTTTTACCCTTTTCCAAACTTACAGGGTAGCCTGCCATTTTATTTGGATGTTCATCCCACATGAGACCTCAGACAAATACAGGTTATAGCAGGCATTTGAAACACTGGTGCATTTGCTTGATTGGCTTTGATTCAAGGTTCCACAGAAGACACAAATCTGGATACTTGCAAGTATTATAGATTACATTAAAGGAGAGAGAGCCTGAGTAGTTTAGGGATTTTAGGCTGGTTATTCAGCTACTGTCTTGCTTGTCAGACTTGCAAATGTGGATAATGACAGCATTTGCAAGTGAGACTTGTTCTAGAACAGATAGATTAAGAAAGGACAGAAAATCATCAACATTTTAGTGAAGTTATATAGAAACGTTGTTGTTGGTTTGTTTTTTTGGGGGGAGGGGGGAGGCAGTGATATGTTGGTGTTTTGCCTGCCTGGATGTCTATGGGAGGGTGTTGGATCCCCTAGAACTAGAGTTAGAAATTGTGAGCTGTCATGTGGATACTGGGAGTCTAACCCAGGTCATCTGGAAGAACAACCAGTATTCTTAACCATCTTTCCAGCCTAAAATGTTTTTATTATTGCTATGCTGTTTATAAATAAATATTTATAAAATAAGGGTGTGTGTGTGTGTGTTTTGTGTATGTATTTGTGTTTCTGTTGTTAAAAGGTTTTATATGTTTTGTGTTGTGGGTTGTCCTGATGCTGTTTGTATTCTGATGTTAATTCTGTTTCCTCAAAAGAAGTCAGGTGATCTCGTGTAAACTTTCTACCTATTTGACTTGGTCAGTAAAGGCTAGAGCCTGTGACTGGCTAGTGGAGGGGAAAGGCCTGTGACTGGGACTGGAGGTTTGAGAGTGGGGCAGGTAGGTAGAAGGGAAAAGGACGAGAGGGGAAGGAGAGAGGACTGAAGAAGAGGAGGAAGCCACGATGGACCAAAACCACATGGCCAGGAGAAACCACAAGTAACAAGGGGTCTTAGAGCTGGGAATAAGTTAGTATAGTGTTAGATCTAGGCTTATAGCTTATAATTATAATAACTAGATTGCATGTTTTTTATATGGGCTTATTGGGGTTGGAAATTCCAACAACAAATTGGTGCCCCCACATGGGGTGCCGTCTGTTAAATATTTAATTAATCCCAGCAGCACTTAGGGTGGCCTTGAATTCTCTGTCCCTCTTCCTAAGCTTCCTGAAATCACTGAGTATTAGAATTATAAGCTTGTATACTGTCTGTGGTAGTTTAAATGTAATTGGCCCTCATATTCACATAGAGAGTAGCACTATTAGGAGGTGTGGACTTTTTGAAATAGCTGTGGCGATGTTGGAGGAAGTGTGTCATTGTGAAGTGGGCTTTTAGGTCTCATATATGCTTAAGCCATGCCCAGTGGAACAATCTCCTTCTGCTATCTTCAGATCAAGATGTGGACATTTCAGTTCCTTCTCCAGTTCCATGTTTGCCTGTAGTCTGCCAAGTTTCCTACTCTTTTTTCTTTTTCTATTTTTTTTTTTTTTTTTCTCCAGAGAGGGAATCACTATGTAGCCCTGGCAGTCCTGGAACTTACTGTGTAGACCAGGCTGTCCTTAAACTCAGAATCTGACTACCCCGCCTTCCAAATTCTGTGATTAAAGATGTGCAGCACTATGCCTGGCTGACCATTGGCAGCTCTTATAAAGGAAAGCATTTAATTGAGATTCGCTTACAGTTTCAGAGGTTTAGTCCATTGTTGTCAAGGCAGGAAGCACGGCAGCATTCGGGCAGATATTATGGTGCTAGAGAAATAGAGAGTTTGACATATGGATCTGGATCCACAGGCAGCAAAAAGAGAGCTAGACACTGGACTAAGCCTGACTTGAACAGTTCACAGCCACCTGTTCGGAGCTCCAGGGAGTCCAACACCTCCTTCTAGCTTCAATGGATACTCATACACATCTGTTATGCAAACACACAGACACATACACTTAAAGTTGAAAAAAGTTAACTAATGTGTGTGCATGTGAAATATCTTGAGGAGTAAATTCCTAAAAATTGTGTAAAAGATTGTTTTCTCCTTAGTGACCCAGTGTTTTAGCTGCCTTTGTACTGGACAAGTTTAGCTCTAGAATGTCAAGTTTTTACTTTTGCCCTTTAAGCCTGTGGTAGTTCATCTTCATTGTGAGCTTGACTGGATTTTAAATCACCTGAGGGTGTGTGGGGGGGGAAGAGGGGAGGGAATATGACTATGAATATACACATTTCCAGTGAGGACTAAGCTGCATGACCAAGGCTGAGTTGGCTGATGGCATTGTGAGCTGGATGGAGAAGGACAGGAAAACTGAGGGCAGTATTTTCCCCATACCTGCTTCCTCTCTGCTGTTTCTATCCTGCTATGATAGACTGATCTCCCTGTCACTGAGACCTAAAGGAAATCATCCCCCAAGTTGTCTTATTTTGTTGCAGGGATGAGAATTGTAACTATTTCAGCAACTTTACCCAGCAGACAGACAGTTTTAATTTTAAGCACTTCACAAAAAAATAACTTGGTCAAGCTGGACATGGTTGCAGTTCCTTTGATCTTGATACTAGGGCAATGTAGGCTGCACTTTTTGTCCCCCTAGACTGTAATTTACACATACCAGAGCCATGTCTTTGCCTACATAAGTGTCTTAGTTAGGATTTTATTACTGTGAAAAGACACCATGACCACAACAACTTTTATAAAGCAACATTTAATTAGGGCTGGCCTACAGTTTTAGAGGTTCAGTTTCTTTTTTTTTTTTTTTTAGTTTATTTATTTATTATATATGAATACACTGTAGCTGTCTTCAGACACACCAGAAGAGGGCATCAGATCTCATACAGATGGTTGTGAGCCACCATGTGGTTGCTGGGATTTGAACTCAGGACCTCTGGAAGTGCAGTCAGTGCTCTTAACCACTGAGCCATCTCTCCAGTCCCTAGAGGTTCAGTTCATTATCATCATGGTGGCAAGCATGCCGGCACACAGGCAGCCATGGTATAGAGAAGGAGCTAAGACTTCTACATCTGGATTAGCAGTTAGCAGAAAGAGAGAGGGGTGGGAAGAGAGAAGAGGAGAGAGGGAGGGAAACTGGGCCTGGCTTGAGTGTTAGAAATTCCTCTTCTTCCCCCCTCACGCCCTTCTTCCACATCGGTCACATGTACTCCATATGGCTACACTTCCTAGTAGTGCCACTCTCTGGTGGCCGAACAGTCAACTCTCCGAGCGTATGGTGTCATTTCTACTCAAACCAGTACAGCAGGGAAAGAAGCTCATAGTAGTTATTTAGGTGAGCTTGTCTGTGAGCAGTTGGTAAGGAGAACCTTTACTCTTGTAGCAAAAAGAGTCTCTTTTTCCTTGTGTCTGGCACAGGGGATTTCACAAGTTTAGTTTCTCATTGTCCTGACCTTTGCTAACAGGAACATGTGGCCCCTCTCAACCTTCCAGCTTCTTGCACATAGCATAAGAAGCATGAAACAGAAGTTTGATCAGCCCTAGATGCTGAGTGAAGACATTTAGCAGCTCTTACCAGCCAGTAGTCTATAGGAGCAAGCTGTTTTCATGTGGCTAAAGCAACATAAACAGTTGGCTTTGGTCAGCTGTCTCCTCACTTCATCTCTTTCATTCTCTCCTAAAAACCAAACACAGTGTGGTAAAAAGTTAGCCATCCTCAGTGGAGCAGTAGAATACAGACAAGACAAGCCTTTTCATTGGTCTAGAAAACTGTGTTCCTTAAAGAGGGAATTGAAGTTTTGGTAAAATGTGGCTTAGCAGGTAAAAGTTCCTGGAACCAAGCCTACATTGTGATGGAAGGAGAAAATGCTTTCCTGACCTCCACATGCACAGTCAGTCACACAGATGATAAATAGCCAAACAAGCATAATTTATGATTTTTTTTTTCCCCCGAGACAGGGTTTCTCTGTGTAGCCTTGGCTGTCCTGGAACTCACTCTGTAGACCAGGCTGGCGTCGAACTCAGAAATCCGCCTGCCTCTGCCTCCCAAGTGCTGGGATTAAAGGCGTGTGCCACTTATGATTATTTTTAAGCAGTGGAATTGAGAAGGTTTGGTGGGATGAATTTTGAATGAGAGAGAGAGAGAGAGAGAGAGAGAGAGAGAGAGAGAGAGAGAGAGAGAGAGAGAGAGAGAGAGAAGAGCGCGAGCTGTTATTTCTAGCAATAGAGAGAGAAAGAGGCCTGTTATTTCTAGCAATGCAGGGCTGCCTTCTATACACAGGCATACTTGACTTTCCTGTGAGTTTTCCCCCTTCTGGCTAGTCAGTATTTCTCCATATTCCCAACCAGCCTGCCTGGCAGTGTCTCTGTGTGTATTCAGCACCTTGATTTAGGATACAACTTACAGTCTTAGCAACTTCTTAGCCAGCTACCTGTTCACATCCTCCCAGCATGTCCTGTGCTATTCTCTTCAACCTGACACCCTAGTCAGGTTTAGCCCTCTATCTACTAGAAGGCCTTTCCCTTCTTTCGCTCAGCCTACACCTATCTTCCTGAAGACATCATTCATTGCCTCCTGTCCTTGGTTGGAGTTAGAGTATAGGAATCTGGAGACTGGATACATATCAGTCTCAACTGCCAATGGGTACATCTGTTTGCTACAGAGTTTCTATTTAGGCCCAGGGTATATGGAGGTAGGATGAAGTATGGACTCCATGACCAAGGCAACTCTTAAAAAGGACATTTAATTGGGCTGGCTTATAGGTTCAGAGGTTCTGTCATTTATTATCAACGTAGGGGCATGGTGGCATCTAGGCAGGCATGGTGCAGGCAGAGCTGAGAGTTCTACATCTTCATCTGAAGGCGCTAGTGGAAGACTGACTTCCAGGCAGCTAGGGTGAAGGTCTTATAGCCCACACCAACAGGGCTGCACCTTCTAATAGTGCCACTCCCTAGGCTGGGCATATATAAACCATCACATTCTACTCCCTGGTCCCTATAGGATTGTTCAAACACATGAGTCTATGGGGGCCATTCCTAAACATAGAACAATGAAAAATACATTTAGTTCAACTTCCGAAGTCCCCATAGCCTATAGCAGTCTCAAGAATGTTAAAAGTCCAGAGTCTCTTCTGAGATCCATCCAGTCACTTAACTGTAATCCTCAAATCAAGACAGGGAACCAGCTGGTCTAATTCCAAACTCTGCATCTCCATGTCTGATGTCAAAGCAGTCTTCAGATCTCCAACTCCTTTTTCATCTTTGTTAACTGCAACACACTTCTTTCTCCTGAGCTGGTTCCACTTCCTGTTAGCAGCTTTCCTCTGGCATGTCTAACACCTTGGGGTCTCTAAGGCAACTTCAGTGTTATAGCTTCTTGTTTCTCTCTCCCTCCCCCCTCCCCCCTCTCTCTCTTTCTTTTTTAAGATTTATTTATTTATTATGTATACAGTATTCTGCGTACATGTATCCTGCAGGCCAGAGAGGGCACCAGAGCTCATTACAGATGGTTGTGAGCCACCATGTGGTTGCTGTGAATTGAACTCAGGACCTCTGGAAGAACAGACAGTGCTCTTAACTGCTGAGCCATCTCTCCAACAAAAACACGCCTCCACCCCACCCCCCTTTCTTGTTCCTATGTCTGGGATCCACACATGATCTTCTGGGGTCCTCCAAAGGGCTGGTGTCACTTCTCCAGCTCTGTCCTCTGTATCACTCTAAGCTCAGGTTGATCCACTCCACTGCTGCTGTTGGTGGTGATCCTTCCATGGTGCTGGCATCTCCAATACACTCCAATACAGTCTTCCACTGCAACTAGGCTTCACCAATAGCCTCTCATAGGCTGTCTTTGGTGCCAAGCCTCAAATCCTCTGCATGACCCCTTCAGTCCTGGACTGTCAACTACAACTGAGGCTGCACCTTCACCAGTGACCTTCCATGGCCTCTCACAGTGCCAAGATGCAGCTGCTCTCCATGGCCCCTTCATGCCACCTGGGTGACTCTTACACATTACCAAGAACAGCGGCAGCATGAGGTACAACCTTGGGTATTTCTGGCACACAGCTTCTTTGTGCTTTCAGAAAACACTTCCCAGAAGATTTCACCTCAGTGATGCTGGTCTCTTAATCACCACTAATTTCTTAGCTCCAGCTAACCAGCATCCATTGTCCCAGTAGTCCCTTCTATTTTTTTCACTCTAAAGCTAGAGCCACATGGCTGAAGCTGCCAGGTTCTGCTGCTTTCTGGGGCTGGAACATGCCCCCTCACCACCCCCCCCCCACATCCTGTTACCAGCTTTCTCCCTCCTCTGTAGACTGACCTTGAACTGCGAGGTCTGCACGGCTTTGTCTCCTGGATTAAAGGTGTGCACCACCATGTCTGGAGCTACACTCGGCTGGGCTGGGTAGGAGCTTGCACCCAAATCCCTTAATCGTTACCCCCTAGAACAGAGGGTTCTTTTCCATTTCACTTCCTGGTGCCCCTTTAATACTTGAACGGTGTATTTTATATTTTTCCTTTCTAAGCTTGCTGTACTTGTTCAAAACACTCTTCATGAGACTTAACCAGAGAACAAAATCTTTGATGGGCGTCTCTGAGACTTCCTTTGTCAATGCAATTAATCTGAGTCTCTTCACCTTAGCTTCAGGCAGACTCTTCAGACAATGGCAAAAAGCAGCCACATTCTTCACCAAAATACCACAAAAACAGTCTCTAGGCCACATACTGAAATTCTTCTCCTCTGAAACCACTTGGGCCAGGTCCGCACAGTTCAAATCACTCTCATCAATAAAGTCTTCCATATTCCAACTAGGATGGCCCATGAAACCCCACTTAAATTATTCCATGGCTTTCCAAATCCAAAGTCCCAAAATCCACGTTCTTCCAAACAAAAGCATGGTCAGGCCTATCACAGCAATACCCACTTCCCGGTACCAACTTCTGTCTTAAGGTTTTACTGCTGTGAACAGAAACCATGACCAAGGCAAGTCTTGAACAACATGTATTTGGGGCTAGCTTACAGGTTCAGAGGTTCAGTCCATTATCATCAAGGTAGGAGCATGGTGGCATCAGCTAGGCAGGCACGGTACAGGCAGAGCTGAGAGTTCTACATCTTCATCTGGAGGCTGATAGCAGAATACTGACTTCCAGGCAGCTAGGATGAGGGTCTTTTAGCCCACACCCACAGTGACATACCTATTCCAACAGGGCCACACCTTCTAATAGTGCCACTCCCTGGGCCAAGCATATACAAACCATCACAACCATTGAGCAGAGTACCAGTTTCAAAACCTACCATCACTTAGTATGCTCTGTATTGGGTTATTTGTTCTGGTGGCTCTATTCATAGCTTCATAAAAAAAGAAAATACTTCTAAAAGTAAAACTTGTCTGGTGAAGAACTTTCGGAATTTTATAGTAAGGAAATGGAACCATTGGGAATAGCAGAACACACTGGAAAACAGGGAGGCAGAGTTATGATGTTGGATAAGAACTTTGCATCAAAGTTTGCCTTGAGGAAATGAGAGTAAGTATCTGAGTGTATCTCTCCACCATCAACACAATTCTCCTAAAAATAAGGTAAACACATGAAGCTTTAGCACCATGTGTGAGTATCATGCATCCTTTTATAATTTCTCCTCCAATCTGCAAATTATGGGCCCAGAAGTATGAAGTTTTGACTGCTGGCCCCTCAGGATAGATCCTTGAGTTAAGTGTACTTACTCTTCAGCCTGATCAAGAACAGAGTTCAGTCCCTGCTGGGAGGAGGTGGGATGAAGTAGGGTTGCCACTGTGCTCCTGGATGGATATGTCTTACAAACCAGAGAGGCCAGATATAAAGGAAACCAGTACAGATGGAGGGTTCCTTAGTTCTGGAGGGGAGGAGGGATGACGAAAGGCCAAAGAGTTCATTTTAGGGACCTTGAGAGGGACATTTGAGGGACAGGGTAGGAGAGAATTGACTTGACAGGTTCTCTGCTAATCTCTGTATGCACATGCTGGCACATACACAATTTAAAACCGTTATCTCTGGGAGGAAAAGAAGAGACAACGAAATGTAAAATAGCAATAACAACAAAATCGTAACTCACAAATGAAGATGTACAGGCAAAGTTTAGTGATGTGCACCTTTACTTCTAGGCACTTGGAAGGCTAGGGCTTGAGCCTAGTATTTTTAGGGGTATCCTGACCTGGGCCTTCTCTTCTTTTAAAAATGAGACAGGGAGCCGGGCGGTGGTGGCACACACCTTTAATCACAGCACTTGGGATGCAGAGGCAGGTAGATTTCTGAGTTCGAGGCCAGCCTGGTCTACAGAGTGAGTTCCAGGACAGCCAGGGCTATACAGAGAAACCCTGTCTCAAAAAAAAACAAAAACAAAAACAAAACAAAAAAAAGAGACAGGGTAAGGTACTTGTGACATCAACTAGACATGGTGGCGTATACCTATAATTGCTAGGCATCAGCTAGCTACAGAGTGAGTTCCAGGACAGCCAGGCTACACAGAGAAACCCTATCTCGAAAAACCAAAAAAAAAAAAAAGAGAGACAGGGTAAGGTACTTGTGACATCAGCTAGACATGGTGGTGTATACCTATAATTTCAGGGCTCAGGGAAAAGAGGAATATTGTAAGTTCAAAGCTAGCTTCATCTGCATAGAGGGGAGGGAGCAAAAAAAAAAAAAAAGAGTCCTGGTGAGATGTTTGAGTGGGTAAGGGTGTTTCCTGCCAAGGCTGGTGTCATGACTTTACTTCCCTGGAACCCACAGGTGGAAGAAAAAAACTGATCCCTACCTGTCCTCCCCTCCACGTGTACACCCATGTGTGCCCACACATAAACACCCACACGGTGTTACAGAAAACTATTTAAAGACAGAAGTAGACAGATGACAAACAATATCATTTGTCATTGAGAGAAACTTGAAACAATAGTGAGGTGCCACTCCACATCTCTTAATATGCTGATAATAAAACATATCGGTAGCTTTAAGTGCTGGCAAGACTGAAGCAACAGTCATTGCCAGAGCTTTACAGATGGAACTCTGGAAGATGGTTGAAATACCTTCTACAGGGGCTGGGAAAATGGTTTACTGCACACATCCAGGAGTTCAAAACCATCTCTGACTCTAGCTCAAGGTATCTGACACCCTCTCTGGCTTCTCTAGCTACCCACACATTGTGTGCATACACACATACATCTTTAAAAATGTACCTTCCACAGCCTCACTATCAAACTGGTGGCACTATTTGTGGAGGACTGTGGAACTTTTAGGAGGCTGGGCTTGGCTGGTGGAAGTAAGTCACTAGGAGTGTGCTTTGTGGGTTTTAATCTGGGCCTCCCTCTGCTTTCTGTTTCTTTATCTACATTAATGAGAACTATGTGCTAATTTAAGCCTTTTTAAGTTATTTTGGGACTTAGTCCCAGTGAAGAAGAAAATACAGATAACTTTATATAAAACCAAACATACTCTTGCAACACGAGCCAACAATGGTGTTCTTTGTTCTTTTTTATCTGGACAGAAACCTACCCAGAGATATCTCTGTAGTAGGGTTATTTATGATTATCAAGATTTCCAGACAAATATCACTTAGCACTAAGTACATGAGCTAATTGCACATTATGGAAGAAGCCACTCAGAAACCTATCTATATTTATTCAGACTACTGTTAAAAAAAAATGCCGTCAAAGGTATGACGTATAAGCAACAGAAACATTTTTCTTAGTACCAGAGAGAAGCTGAGAAGTGTTAGTTCAAGTCATTGACAGACACAGTGTTTGATGGTTCTTAGTGTTTTGGTTAGAGAAAAGGATATTTTTAGCCCTCTAGGTATCTCTTTCATAAGGGACCCATATCTTGATGTGCCTGGCATTGATGAGTGGGTGTGTATATGCTCATGTTGCTGCCAAGGACTGAACCTCTGCCACCAAACTACACTTTTAGCCCTGATGATTTAGTTTTGTTGTTTTAAATTTTTATTTATTATTAGTTTAGTATGTGTGTGAGAGAGGGAAAAAATAGGCATATTTGCTACAGTACACAGACTTCTGTGGAATCAGTTCTCTCTTTCTGCCATATGGTTCTGAGGCTCTAACTCAGGTTGCCATGTTTGTGTTGCAAGTACTTTTACCCACTGAGCCAACGCTGATGCTTTTTATGGGTGAATTTGGGGAGGATATACACATTCAGATCATAGCAGCTCTACAATGTAGGATTCAAGTTCTAAGGTATAACTATGCAAAACTGATAAACCTACTATGACCTATGGCCTCCAAGTGATAAAGAAGTGCAGTGTAGGTTCATGGATAATAACATGTCACCTTTTTTGTTGTTGTTGTTGTTGTTGTTTTTCGAGACAGGGTTTCTCTGTGTAGCCCTGGCTGTCCTGGAACTTACTCTGTAGACCAGGCTGGCCATGAACTCAGAAATCCACCTGCCTCTGCCTCCCAAGTGCTGGGATTAAAGGTGTGTGCCACTACTGCCCGGCAACATTTCACCTTCTTAATGAAGAACGTTGATAATGAGGAAATATTGGGCCTCTGGGATTTTTTCAGCACTTTCAGCTTTACTAAAATCTACTCTAAAAAAGATAAAAATAGTCTACCTGTCTCATTTACGTTTCTGCTGCCATGAAGAGAGACTATGAGCAAGGCAGTTTATATAGAAGAAAAAATGAGCTGGGGCTTGTAGTTCTAGGGAGGAAGTCTAGGACCATCACAGGAAGAGGGTGGCAGGCAGGGAGGGGATTGGAGCAGCAGCTGAGAGTTTACATCTGATCCAGAAGAACAGGGCAGAGAGAGCGAGAGAGAACTAGGAATGGCATGGGCTTTTGGAAACCCCAAGCCCTTCCTCAGTGACATACTTTTCTCCAACAAGGCCGTTCTTCCTAATCTTTCCTTAGCAGTTCCACCAACTTCATACCAAGCATTCAAACATGAGCTATTAGAGGCCATTGCCATTCAAACTATCATACTACTAGAAAAATAGTAAGGCTGTAATAATGCAATTATGACATTGATTTCAGACCTTGTCACAGTTTACTGAGCATCTTAGCTAGAAATCCTGATTGGTTGTTGGATTACCTTTTTGGTAGAGGGCTTTAGTTGGTGTATCATTGGTAATAATTAATGAACAATTAAAGCAGCCCTGGCTTAGCCATAGTTATGTGAACTGTGTTCCCCTCCTTTTCTTTTAGGACAACCCTCCATATGATAAGGGAGCCTTCAGAATTGAAATCAACTTTCCAGCAGAGTATCCATTCAAACCACCCAAGATCACATTTAAAACAAAGATCTACCACCCTAACATCGATGAGAAGGGGCAGGTGTGTCTGCCAGTAATTAGTGCTGAAAACTGGAAGCCAGCCACCAAGACTGACCAAGGTGAGGCATGTCCTTTCTTCTCCCCGCCTTAGAGCGAGCTCTTCTCTGGAGTACTGCTTTGAGACGGGAGCTCGCAGGTTCTCTGTCAGACAGAGGTGAGAAGACTACCGCTCGAGTGCTGTAGTGTAGAAGTGCTGCTGAGGGAGGCCTTGCCGTCCTGCAGGGCTGCCGCGGCTCGGTTGGCCTGTTGACTGTGCGGAGGCCTGGGCCCCTGGAGGTATAAAGAGAATGCAAAAAGATGTGATGGTGCCTGATAGAGAGAGTGAGGGCAGTGCTGGATGCATATAGTGGTCAGCATCTGGAGTCAGCCCAGCAGAAAGGCAAGCTAACAGAAGGTATAAGCCAAGAACTGTAGCTCCATTAGAAGGTTTGGGTTCAAGACGAAATATACAGTCAGATTTGGGGAGCATTTCTGTGACTTAGCTAGCTACAGCGTCTGTAACTTGTTAAAAGTAGGTGTGGCTGTGTATGGCTGTGGTTCATTCTCTTAGAAAAGTATTTGATTCTGTGTCGTCATTGTTCCCTCACAAATCCAGAGGCCTTGCTGAGTTGTTAACCTGTCTGGGGAGAAGAGCCTCTACACCAGGCCCTCTGTCACTGGCCACAATTGAGTCTCCTGAGAACAGATGACGTGGAGACTCACAGGAGCTGGGTGCACATGCTTCACCTCCTCCTAGCCCTCCTTTATCTTCATATATCTGTGTATACAGCCCGGCACTGCTGTTCAGGTTGGGGTGCTCTCCTCCCTCCAAAGAGCCACATAGGTTAGAGTAGTTTTCTATTCTTTTGTAAAATATACTTATTGGCTATAAGAATTTCATGCAGTGTGGTGATGGCACACACCTTTAATCCTAGCACTAAGGAAGCAGATTTTTGTGGGTTCCAGGACAGCCTAGTCTAAAAAGTGAGTTCTAGGAATCCAGGACTACATAGAGAAATGTTGTCTTTAAAAGTTTGGGTTTTTTGTTTATTTTGTTTTCATTTTGTTTTTTTTTGGGTTTTTTTTTGTTTTTTGGGGTTTTTTTTTTTTCATTTCAGGTATAGTGTTAGAATTACTGTTTTTGTGATTTGGGAAAGCTTAGGGCTTCTTCCTAGAAAACGAATTACTTGTCTTTGTAGCATGGCTTTGATTATGATATCTTAGTCAATAATAGCACTTGATGGCATATTCTCCTATTTCTGTTAAACTGTGGCTGTGGTTTATGACTGCAGAGATGGTTCACTGGATGCTGTTCCTGAGAACCCATACAGTAGAATTCTGTGACTCTAGTTCCAGGAGTTCTAATGTCCTCTTCTGGCCCCCCAGGGTACCAACCAGGCTTGCATAGACATACATGCTAATATATATTAACGTTAGTTAGTTCATTAGTTAATTAAAGATGAAACTAGCTTAAAGTAGCAGTTTATTGCTGTTTCTATAGATTGACTGTCTCAAACAGGGGTGGTCATTCTTGGGGACAGTCAGGTACTCTTATTGTGGGGTAAGTTATCCCACTTGTCATCATCACATGGGTGGCAGTTGGTGCTGGCTAGGCACGTGGCTCTCTTTGTGCTGCTTATTTTCTGTGAAGAGAATTGGGCCTCATAGCAATGGAGGAGCTCTAGGATGAAAGCAGAAGCAACAGGCTACCTACAACTTGATGTAGTGCTACTACTGTTATTGTGTCCTTTCTAGATCCTGTTGGTCAAACAAGTACATCCTTAGGCAGAATATTCAGATTGGTAGAGGTGGGTACATAGACAGAGGAGGGGGCCACTGGCACCAAGTTCTCTTATTCTCTCTACATGTTTGCCTGAATGTCTATTTGTGCACCATGTACATGCAATGCTGAGGAGCTCAGATGGCATCAGATCTCCTGAGTGTAGTTACAAATGCTTGTGAGATGCCACATGAGTGCTCAGGAACTCAGGTCCTCTGGAGAGCCTTCTCTCCAGCCCCCGTCTCTCTATATACTTAAGTGAGGGTTATGTGGTACTATTGTGGCCATATGGTAGGTACTTTTGCGTTCACTGTTGGTGTTTGTCTGTTCTTGTTTCCTGACTGCTGTGCAGCGGTCACCATCCTGTATCACCTTCCCTTCTAATGTCCTGCAGTTCTGCATTTCCCAAAGCCGTGAAGTGAGCATGACACTTATTCTTCATAGCATCTGCTTGTGCATTGAAGGTCAGAGGACAGTTTGAGGGAGTCAGTTCTTTCCTTCTCTCATGTGAACGCTTAGGTTGTGAAGCTTGGAGGCAAGAGCTTCTATCTGCCAAGGATCCCTCTGTCCTGAAACCCTTGCATTACTGTTGACTGCAGTTCTGTCCATGCTAGGCCTGAGGGAGAAGCAACTCAGATTAATGGATATACATAATGTGGTACCTAGTCTTCCTTCTGTTTGTGTGACAGAAACATGACCAAAAACAACTTGGGGAGGTAAGAGTTTTATTTCAGTGTACAGCTTACAGTCCATCCTGAAGGGCAAGTCAGGTGTGGTGGTGTGCACCTTTAATCCCCGTACACTAGAGTTAGAAGCAGGTGGATCTCTGGGTTCGAGGACAGCCAGGACTACACAAAGAAACCATCTCAAAAAATAAAAAGAACTGAAGTAGAGACAATGGAATGATGGTGCTTACTGGCTTGCTCCTTGTGGCTTACTCAGTTTGTTGTCTTTCTTATATACCCCAGCAGCACCATCTGTCTGCCCAGGGTGGCACTGCCTACAATGAGCTGGGCCCTCGCACATCAGCTATCAGTCAAGGGAATGCTCTGTAGACTTGCCTACAGGCCAGTCTAGTAGAGGCATTTTCTCCACAGAAGGTCCCTCTTCCCAGATGACCCTGGCCTATTATCAGTGTGAGCAAAGACATCAGTGATATTTCCATACAGTGACATACTGTTAAGCCATAAAAAAATAATGAAGTATAGATTCATGGTAGAAGATATACACACTTGAAAAATAGGATGCTATATGAAATAATTACTCTCATAAAAACAACATGGTAATGTGATTCTGTATACAGCTCATGGATTGTGCATCTGTGGCCCAAGTCGACCTGGAACTATGGACCCTTATGTTTTTAAGTGATGTAATTGCAGCGGTGATGGTAGCACATCTACTTAAGGCTTATGAATTTGGGAATCTGTATACTGTGTAGCTTCTCAGTCATTACACACTTTCTGTGATGAGTCCTGTTTCTATAGTTCCTCTGAGCTGGGCTCATTGCTAACAGACAGGTGCAGCTTCATAAGATGCTTTTTTCCCCCATGATTAGAAATGCTGTAACTGAGTAGAGTGCATCATACCAGAGTAGGAACCTACCACCACTAACTGCCTGGAGAGGTGGCCCTATGTATAGAACAAGTATAAAGGTGAATAAGCCTACTATCTGCAGAGCACAGGGACCGACTGGAGCCAGGAGGTCCAGATGTTCTGGACTGTCTAGAAGATGATCTGTGCTAGTCTTATTTTCAGTTTTGGACGAGTGAATTTATTAAGTATATAGCAAGCCAAAGTAAAAGAATAAATAGTGCTGGGCGGCATACTCCTTTAGTCCCAGAACTTGGGGGGCAGAGGCAAGGGGACCTTTATAATCAAGGGTAGCCAAGCTTACTTAATAAGTTCCCGGCCAGCCATGCTACATAGTGAGACCCTCTCAGAAAATCAAGGATGAGAGGCTGGTTAGTGTGGCACCTGCACAGGGCAGGGCTTCTTTAAAGGTGACCAGTGGGAGTCTGCCCAAGAGAAGCTCGGGCAGAGCAGAGTCTCTTCAGGGGAGATTTCCATATAAAAACAAATTGCACATAGAACTTCAGCACAACAGAAACTGACAGGGGAAGTTGACGTATCAACTGAAGTTCCAAGTTATGCTTTCTCTGGATGACTGAGCCTCCGACTTCCACCTCCTTCCCACTGCAGGCATTTTGATATTGTGAGATAAACAGTAGTAACTTAGCGTTGGGAATGACTCACCTTCTAGCTGTTTTCAAGGCATAGTTTGTTTACTCTTAAGGTTTTTTGTTGTTCCCTACTTGCTGTCACTGAGTTGGGGGCATACTATTTGTCCTCAGATAAGGGCCCTTGGAGGATACCTGATGAAATGATGCTTGGTTCTGAAATTAGAGGGACAGGGAACCCGTCTTCCAGAGCCAGCTTCTCAGTGAGCCAAAACAACATATGACAGTTTACCGGTAGAATGTACGTCCCACCAAAGTTCAGGCCCCGAAGGCTTTTCTGAGGCTGGGGATCAGTGAGCCGCTAGCTGTTTGTTTGCTGTAATCTGTCACTCTTGATTACAGAAGAGATGAGTTAAGTTCTGGTGGTCAGAATTTTGAATAAACAGAAGGCCACTTTGTCTTTAAAGCACATTTGTAGGCATGAGACATAGCTCACTTGGTACACAGCCAGCCTTGCATGCCCTGACTCCATAAAACCAGATATAGTGGCATTGGGCTATAACCCCAAAACTAAGGAGGGTCAGGAATTCAAGAAATTGTAATTTATAACTACAAGTCAGAAAAAGGGAGCAAGCTGGGTTTGAGTCAGTATAGAGGTTGCAGTTTTGCTATTTGAGTCCATTTTAACCCCTAATGCCTTCTCTTTTTCTTTGCAGTAATCCAGTCCCTCATAGCACTGGTGAATGACCCCCAGCCTGAGCACCCACTCCGGGCTGACCTAGCTGAAGAATACTCTAAGGACCGTAAAAAATTCTGTAAGAATGCTGAAGAGTTTACAAAGAAATATGGGGAAAAGCGACCTGTGGACTAAAATCTGCCATGAGTGATTCCAGCAAGTTTGAGCAGAGACCCCGAGCAGTGCATTCAGACACCCCGCAAAGCAGGACTCTGTGGAAATTGACATGTGCCACCAACTGGCGTCTGCTTGTGGCAGTTAACTAACTTTCTACAGTTTTCTTAATCAAAAGTGGTCTAGGTAACCTGTAAAGAAGGATTAAAAAATTCAGATGTTCTAGTTCTGCTTGCTTTGTTTTAAAAATCACTGCTTTAGTCTACTTCAAAAGAATGGCATTTCTTTTCTTGCCCAAATTTACTCAAAGTTGCAGTTAGCCCAAAAGGTTTAAAGAAAAAGGTTGTGGTTTCCTCCCCCTCCGCCCTTTGATTCCCACTTCCACACCAAGCCCCCAGCTTCCCACAGAGGCGGCGGCAGCACTGTTAACTTTCTTCTGTGCCACACTGCCTGTGGGAATTAAGAACTCAAGTCCCCCATACCAGCTTATTGATGTCTTTAAAAAATTATAAAACAGAATCAATACTCAGCCCCAAAGGAACATCCTTGCAAAGGGAAGCCGTCTTTACATAACATCTTAGCAAAGGGTTTCCACAGTAATAGACTCAACAGACAGACCCCATGGTCCATATCTGCGGTCAGACTGTGCTGGGTCTTTGTAGGGAACCCTGTTATACCAGGTTTGTGGTGACCTCGGAGGGAAGGTCTGCCAGCACAGAGTACAGTGCACTTGTGTGGTGACTCTCTCTCCAGAGAGGCTGACAGTCAGCAGGCCTTCCTTCAGCTATTCGAGAAGACCTGGTCATCACATACAGAACAGAACAGGTAGAACATTCTTCTGAAATTTCAAGCTTCTCTGCCACCAAGCTCAGAGAGAGTGTGCCATGGAGCTCGCACTCCTCGGCACACCAGGCCACCACTGCCTAGCTCACGGTTTACCCTTGGCGGGGTCAGCCATGGTGGCCTCTGCCTCAGAGCAGCTGCTGGGGCAGCCCAGGAACAGGATGGCTTTTCCCCTCCCTCTGGACTCAAAGCCTTTCCAGTAAAGCTCCACTTGAAGCTCACTCAATAATATCCTTTCAATGTGTTTTTATATTGTTTTGATTGCCTTTTTTTTTTTTTGTAGAAATAAAATTTGAGCTTAGAATTTATCATCAAATGAACTCTGTCAAGATTTGAATGTTAATGTCTTTTCAAGGGAAGTGGGACTGTCCTTGAAGCAGTAGTGACTCCCTGAGGAAGCTGATGGCCTGCCTGTGTTCACCAACTCACTTCCGCTACTAGGGGTCTTGATCCTGTGGAGAAGATTGCCTCAAAAAACCTTGCTTTCTGCTTTAACCTTAGTTCTATAACTTTGGGGCTACCTAGGCTCACAGACTTGGAAGACAGCTCTGGGTTTTGCCTATAAAGAAGTGAGACATGTCCTCTCAGGCAGTGTAACACTATTTAGTTTTCCAAGTGTTTGGCTCCTGTGGTACATACATGAACTATGCTTTAGTTCTAGGTATGCATGGGGCAGGTTTCTGGAGACTTCCTTATGCCCAGGATGGTCAGAGCCCTGGGCCTGTGTTTCTACGTCTTGTCTCTTCATTGGCAGAAAAGTGACAATGGGTTTTCTTTCACTCACATTCAGATTTGTAATAAAATGCCAAACTCTGTCAGAATTGTTCAAACCAACCACCATTTTGTTGTTGCTTTTCTGAATCTAGAGATAGTCCAGCTGTCTCATTGCTTAGCTCTGCCTGCCTGTTACCCATCACTGCTCTCTGCTCACCATGGGAGGGTACTCTTAGGCCAGCAGCCCTTCCCAGGGACTCAGCCCCAGCAGCAGAGGCCTGGCTTGGAGTCACTGGTGTCCATCTGGGCTTGCATGCCCTGTCCTTTCCAGCCCTGCCCTGAGCAGGCTTTGAGCAAGCTGGCAGGAAGACCTGTGGAGCAGCCAGCCACCCACGCCTGACCCAAGTTGGCTCAGGAATTCACATCCTCCTGATTCCTTTTAGTGCCCAGATCTCGTCCTGCTCTTTCCACAATGGCAGAGAATAGGCTTTCTAAGATGCTGTGACCCCATTCTGTCCTTAATAAAAATGTTCTCAGACACTAGATTGGGTGTATGGGTTTCTTTGGGGATGGGCATTGCTTGGGGCCTCTTTGGAGTCTGGAGAATAGTGGCTGGGCTTCTAATCTTGCCTCTATAAAGAGGCATGCAGGTGGTTCTGTCTGCTAGGTAGAAGTGGATTGGGGAGTCAACACTGGGAAAATCTCAGAGACCCTGTAGATATCAGGAGACTGACATGTCATTTCCATCCTTGTAGCAAAGTTGAGAAGAACAAGTCAAGAAAAGAGGTTTGATCAAAGTCTCAGAACTCAAGACTAATGTATCTTAGGCCTTTTCCTTGAATCATAGCCCTAACTGGCAACTCACTGGGGTCCCCAGATAGCTACTGCTAAGGCACTACAGCAGTAACCTCAGTTGGGCACAGCACTAACCAGGCCTGTGACGTGGGCACCAAATGTAATCAGGTGTACTTTCTCAGTTGTGTTTGTAGATTTTGTAGGAATACTTCCTGACACATCATTTTACCTTTGCTTCCAGACATTCCTGGGGCACTGCTGGCTTTGAACTCCCAATCATAGTCCTTCCTTAGCCCACTTCACTATCCCTCCCTATCATATTTCAAGTGAGTATTAGTTCCTAAGTCCCACCTCTATCCTTACCTTTTACTCCCCAAGGCTCCTGTAGCCAAAGGCCCACGGCTTCCTCACTACTGAATAAGCAGCTTGTAAGGCACTCACCTTTTATTTGGTATGACATTTTCTCTAGCCCTATGAGATGTGTCCCCACACATGCTGTGCAGTGTAGTCAAGGGTGAAGTAAGTTTGGCTTTTCCTGCCCTGCCCATGTCCAGTGTGAGCAAACAGCACTACCCCCAGAGAGTAAAGCTGAGGAATAGACTGACTGCAGCATGGTGCCCAGTCCAGGCTGTCTGGTAAATGGCATTTCCTGGTTGACTGTACAGTTGAGTTCTTGACTCAAGACAGCAATCCTGGGAAACCAGATAGTACAGACCACATACCCAGTGCTATGCCCAAGGTCCAGAGAAGGAAGCTTCCAGAGGACCTTCCTTTCCTTCCAGAGTGGCCTAGATCTCACTGATTTTCCATTTGTAAGCTGGGCAGTATCCCAGCAGAGCAGAACTCAGCAAAGCCTTCTGAGCATTCCACTATAGTCACTCCAAGGAGCTGTCACTAGAAACAGATGAGGAAGTGAATAGAAGCCTGTCAAGGGAATGAAGGCAAGAGAGGAGCAGCAAGATTCATCCCTTTAGAAAGCCACAATGTCTCATCAGGCCAAATGAGAGCTTCCTTTCTTCCTAGTCCCCCAGTTGTAGGATAGATGTTAGGTCTCGTCAAATTCAAAGCCCTGCTCTACAGCTCCCACTTCTAAGTCTGTAGTGGGGGACCAGGACATTTAAGGGCTGGAGGTGTAGCTTAGTTGAGAGGAAGCCTTGGGCTTAATCCTAAAACCATGTTACCTGGGAGTGATGGTGCACACCTGCAATCCCAGCACTGGGAAATGGAGGTGGGAAAACCAGAAGTTCAGTGTCATCGCTAGCAATATAATGAATATCAAAGACAGCCCAGATGTCTTGCCTAGCATGCATGTGTGAGACGGTAGGCTCAGTCCCCACTACCAAAAAGAGGATCATGTGGTATTCCATCTGCCTTTCCATCCTCCGAAATGGTGTGAGGCTGTGTTCTTCCCTCTACTCCCTACTGCCCACAGAGCATACATCAGCAGATGTAGCTAGAATCCTAGTCACTCATTGCAGCAGAAGACTACCTTTCCTGGGAAAATATAAACACTCCTCTAAGCTAGCAGATCCTCATCTGTCCCCTGAAAGGCTTACATATAACAGATTACCTCTTTTTTTTTCCCCCAAGAAAGACAACTAAAACTACTTCTATAGTATGTGCATAATGTATATGTGGCCTTGTGGCAGCCAGAGTGAAGACAACTTTTAGATGTTAGTTCTTACCTTCCACCAGAGTCCCAGGGATCAAACTCAAGTATCTTTATTAACTGAGCCCATCTTGCTGCTTCTCCCCCAGATAACCTCTTTTTAAATAAAAATTATGGTTATCATGTGCCTCCCCAGAACACCCTAATGAATCTTCTGTTCCCTTCCCTTAAGAAAGAAAAGAATGTTTCTGAGTTTGAGAGTTCGAGGCCAGCCTGGTCTACAGAGTGAGTTCCAGGACAGCCAGGGCTACACAGAGAAACCCTGTCTCGAAAAACCAAACCAAAAAAAAAGAAAGAAAGAATGAAAGAAAGAAAGAAAAGAATGTAGGCATGGCTAGGGCACAGTGGTTCATGCTTACAGTCTCAACTAGTCAGTGGTGGTGGAGGATCCCTTGAGCCTAGGACTTGCAGGCCAGTCTGATCAATGTGGTAAGACACCATCTCAAAAACAACACATGTATCATGGCATGCATGTTACTCCCCCAATTCAAGTGCATGTAATTTTTTTAACTAAAGAATTTAAAACATGTAAGCATGCACAGAATTGGATGTGAAGATGTTTTTGCATATCTTGGTCTGAGCCTCCAAGGAATTCACTGTGTCCACTCTTATTTCTCTGCAGGATACCTGGACACTTTATAAACCAGCCAAATCTGAAAGACATTATTTTATTAACACACCAGCTTCTTTCCAATGTTCTTAAACAAGTTATAATTGCAACATGAACTGGCACCAAATAAATGCTCAGCTGGCCTTATGTCTGGATGTCACAGACTGGGCCTGCCTGCAGTCAGGCAGCGCTGCCCAAGGTCAGCCTTCTACTCAGCCTAGAGGACCTGGGAACGGGATTAGTGGCTTTTCACTTTAGGAAGTCAGACCCTGCTCTAAGGTCTGGCTGAACTGGAGCTTTAGTCCTGGCCTTCCTCCATAGTGATAGGCAGTTTGTAGCTGGCCTTCGGTGTCAGAATGGGGAAGGCTCCACGAAAGGTTCCAGAGTTGTCTCACAAGGGGACCCCTTCCCCCGGCCTTTTGGAATCCAGGTCATCTATGGCACAGAGCTGCACACCATTTTGGGCCAGCCAAGCCCGCAAAGTGGGTGCTGTGAGAACGTGCAGCTCATGCAGCCTCTCCCAAGAACAAGAGAATGCATCTGGGCCCTCACCGCAGCCCCCTGCTGGAGGCACACTGGGGTATCCCGGATGTGCCATCAGCTCGGCAGTCAGGGCGTGGCCAGCAGGGATATCTTCCAGGGCCCGCGCCAGTGACCCCAAGACTCGGTGAGCAGACATATGCCGGCCACAAGTGCTCAGGCCCACAAAGGCATCGGTCCACCTGTGGGTGCCAGGATATCAGAGGTGTTGCCTGAGGTCGGGCTAAGTAGAGGGTGGTGCAGCAGGACAGCAGGTCAACTCCTAACTTTGGGGAGGTGGGAGAGGGGAGATTTGAGAAAAACCAACCAAAACTGGGACCTATGGGGACGCGGCAGGGTTGGATGGAGTTGGGGAGGCTGGTGCTCACCGCAGGCCGTGGCGAGAGAAGGGGCCGATGGCGGCCCGGGCATCGCGCTCCACAGTGCAGGCGAAGGCGCGCGCTGGCGCTTCAAGCCACGCGCAGCTGCCCACGCCACGTTCTGCCGGCAGCCGTGTGAAGCGGACCCCGTACGCCTGCAGCGCCTCTGCGAACACCTGACACACGCCTGCTCGGAGAGGTGGGCGCGGAGGGGAGTCTCCATCTACCTCCCACCAACCCTGGAAAGAAGCCCCCGGCCCCACCCTCGACCTGGGCGCATCAAGCCACGTACCTGGGAGCACATGCACGTGCTGGTGACCGTCCACGTGAGTGGGAGACCTGCCCAACAACTCCCGGAAGCGGCTGAGTTGAGCTTCTAGTTCCTCCCGCACCTGAAGGGAGGGGTACAGACACCCTGAGCTTCGGGAAGCAGCCGCAAGACTAGGAGCTCCGTCTGGTGCCACCATGCGACTGTTCCAGCCTTTGAACTAGAGAGTATACCCAGCTCCCGCTTTTGACCCAACGACTTCCATGATACCCTCTAGGCTGAGATTTGAAGATCAAGACGAGTATCCCCCTGCAGTCACGCCTCCGCACCTGGGGCAAAACAACGTCTCCAGCCGCTAAGGCCTCCCGAAATCCCATCTTGCCGAGAAAGAAGCCTTCTGGGCTGAGGAGCGACGAGGCGTTGTGGCGGGCCGGGCCCACCGGACGGCCCTCGGACAGGTTGGCGTGGAGACCCGTGGGAATGCTGTGCCTACGGGCGGAGCGCGAGAGCGAACACCGGCTGCCACCGAGCGGAAGCCCCTAAACCCGCCGGGTCCTGTAGGGGACCGCCCTCACCTGCGGGCCAGCTCGGCCGCGCTCTCTGCGGCTGTGCCGTTGACCAGCAGTGACACGCTGGTCACAGTTCCTGCCAGGAAGGCCTCCACGATGCCCTCATCGCGCCGCGGGCAATAACCAAAGTCATCAGCGGTGACAACCAGCCGCACGCGGGGAAAGGCCATGGCTGCCCAAACCCTGGCTGGAGACCAGGGGGAATGAGTTGGAGCACCCAGACCCCGCCCTCCAACGCTGCCGAGGCCCCACCCCGACGCACACGCCTAAATGCGGCTGCACTCCTCCATTGTTCTCGCCACCTAGAGGTCTCTGAGTGTCCTGCAAACGCTCTGCAAATTTTATTGTGTGTGTGTGTGTATGTGTGTATACATCATATATCTATACCATACACATATATACATATACTGTGTGTGTGTGTGTGTGTGTGTGTGCGCGCATACGTGCACACAACTGCCTGCGGAGACCAGAAAAGGGCACAGGATGGTTGTGATTCACAATGTGAACACATACTGGTAACCGAACTTCAGTCCTTTGCAAGAACAGTAAGCTTTCTTAACCAATGAGCTATCTCTCTAGTTCGAAAATATTTTTTTGCCGGGCGGTGGTGGCGCACGCCTTTAATCCCAGCACTTGGGAGGCAGAGGCAGGCGGATTTCTGAGTTCGAGGCCAGCCTGGTCTACAGAGTGAGTTCCAGGACAGCCAGGGTTACACAGAGAAACCCTGTCTCAAAAAACCAAATATATATATTTTAAATTTTTGAACTGTAATTTTTAATGGCAAAAAGGAGAAAAATACTCAAGAAATTTCCCCAGTGTTTACTATTGCTAAATTTCTGTGCAGTGTATTGTCCTTTCATTGTTTTTTTCTAAGAAAAAAACAGCCACCTACCCTTCTCCATCACTCAAAGATGATGCCAAGTTATTTCATTCTTGTAATGTTTCTCTTCTTTGTTTCAAACAGTCTGTTCCTCACTGATTCTCCTAAGGGGAGGCTTTTTCTTAGCAAAAGCTCTAAACAACAAGAAAACCAGCAGAGTTACTTGAAAAAGCACTAGTTCATTTTCACCTTGAGCTTCAGGAAACATTTACATCCATCACCTCACTCTTGGACTTTGTCCTCTTACCTATAATCATTATGGTGACAGTCATGTAATATGGCTGTCTTGATACTGTTTTGAAACAGTCTTTTTTTTGGGGGGGGGGGTGAGATGGGGATTCTCTGTGTAGTCTTGGCTGTCCTGGAACTCACTCTGTAGACCAGGCTGGCCTCGAACTCAGAAATCCGTCTGCCTCTGCCTCCCAAGTGCTGGGATTAAAGGCGTGCGCCACCACTGCCTGGCTATGAAACAATCTTAACTATACCAGGCTGACCTCACTATTCATTCAGCTGAGGCTAGCTTAGAACTTCTGATCCTAGAGCTTCCACCTGCCCAGTGCTGGAACTACAGGTATGTGCTAACACACCTGGTTTATGTGGCACAGGGAATTAAACCAAAGATTTCATGCATGTTAGGCAAGCATTCTCCCAACTGAGAAGCATCCCCAGCTTGTCTTGGGTTTTCATTATAGGATGTCTGTTTCTTGGTTCAGACCCGTGATATTGGTAATTTAATACTGTTTTATAGCCAAGAAACCTGAAGGTTCATGAGAGAGATGGAGCAGAAACTCTTCTCTACAGGTTGTAGCCTGACTTGCTCTGATTTCATCATTCCTATCTGATCCCTGCATCACAAGCAGAAGGGAGAGAGTTTGATTGTAACAGTACCTGGTGATGCTTTGTAAGGGTTGGAGGCCTCGGAGAACCCTTCAGCCAAATTCTTGGCATAAACACTGCTGTGTCTGATCATAGTGATCGCTGAGCCATCGGGTGTCATTCAGCCACTGGGCCCCTCTGAGAAACTGCTCTTGGAAAGGCCAGAGGCCTTGAGGCCATGGGTCCCTAAGAACCACAGATTGGGAAGAGAAAACAATTAAGTACCTACTGTATCAGGAATGGAGTTATTAGGATTAGGGTTCGCTGCTTTGATTCCTGCCCTACAGAAGTGCAGCTGTTAGACAAGAAAGAAACAACGTGGCAGTGGAGGATGGACTTGCTGTGGATATGTTGGCAATGGCAGGCTTTCTAGGATGAAGGGGGAAGGAAAATGGGAGAGGTGAGTTTATATGGAGCTTCACTAAGGTGCGAAGTGTGTTGTAATACTCACTTGTGGAAGGGTGCTCAGCTCCATTATGAGGAGCTGCTGTTGAAGGGCTAAGTCATATCAGCAAGAAAAAGCAGGGACAAGAGCTAGACTGTGCAGAAAACCAGATCTCTTCACTTGAAAAGGAAGATGTGGCCTAATCCACACTCCATCGATGAGGAAAAGGGACTCTAAGAGGAAGCCAACGGAGTAAGAGGTCCAGGAATGAGCTGAGGAAGATGTTTGAATCACAAGTTGAGGCTATCGCTTTCGTCCTGAGGATTAGAGAAACAAGCCCCAGACTCAGACCTCTTGGCCAAATCTATAACCGCCCCCAAACACTACTTACTTGGCGGGCTTGACAGAAAAGCCAGCAAGTGGGGGAGGGGCCGATTTGGCCCCTCCCCCAACCATTGTGTCGGGGAGGATTGTGAATGAGAGGCCAGATTCTAGCCAATCAGGGTTAGGTATGTAAATGAGCATCCTGGGATGCTGCGGGGGTAGGATTCCAGTGCTCTGTGCGGTAGAGCTTTAAAGGGTGCTGAATGAGCGAACCCCTAGAAGCACATCAGAGACTCTGGTAAGCAGGTAGGGGCTACAGGGTGCCTCTGGTCTGAAAGAAGGAAGTCTGGACACACACTTCGACCCAGACACAGTTGCAAAGAAAAGGCAACGACTTGGGAATGTTCACAGATGAGTGACCGGTCCAAGCAGGGAAAGTTGGGATGTCTGAAGGACATAAGTACAGGCCATGAGGGGCCCCTGGAGGCCTGGACCTACCTTTACTTCCTCTCCCCGCCCCATACAGAGGAGTCTGCATCTGTGCTGTGGGACCTGAAAAAGGAAGCAGAAAACAAATTTAATTATCCACATCATGGCAAGGTGCCGCCACCATTCAGGATACCTGGCTGACGACGAGGCTGCTCATAGCACCTATGTGTCTAGGGTAAGTATATCCAGCTGACCCAGCACTTGCCACTGCTTTCTCATGTCCAGCTGAGCTCACTGGGTCACCTGGTGAAATCTGTATTGTAGCTTCTCCTTCCCTTATGCCTGCTTGCTGAGCCCCGATCACTCACTTCCCATTCCCCTTGACCCCAGATTAAGTACTTGGGTGGACCAGGAGCCCTGAGAAGGAGCCTGCAGGACTCAAGCTGGAGACACAGGCTCAAGTCCTCAGCTGTGTGCAGCAGTGATGACAGTGTAAGCCTGTGCTAGAGACAGAGTAGGAGGGCTCTCCAGAGAGGGCGCGAGGCTCTCATAATTGCCCTTTCAACCATGAACACAGAATTCCACTTTCAGGCTCCCAGCTAGGGCTGGCATATATGAAATATAGGCATTGGGTACCTTCAGGACAACCCTAATAGGCCCGTACTTTGCAGAGAAGCACTCAAGAAGGGCTGTTGTGAGCATAGTCACACATCCCGGAGGTAGCAGAGCTGGGTGGTATTCAAACCCAGGATTACCTGATTCTAAAATGTAATTCAGAACTGGTGTAATAGCTCAGTGGGTGAAGGCACTTTGAGTCAAGACTGACGATCTGACTTGGGGATGATCAGTCCATCTCCAAGATCCACATTACAAAAGAAGAGAACCAGTTACACCAAATTGTCCTCTGACTTCCACACCTGCCCTGCAGTGCACATACATGCACATGTACCCATAAATAAGTGTTAAAATTTTAAAAATGCAATTCAGTGGTTGAACATTTGCATATCATGTTCAAGACCATAGGTTTAATCCCCAGCATCAAGCCTGAAAACAAAAGATTTTCCATTGTTCAGTACCAACCAGCTCCTGATGGCACCTGGGAGGACTGCAGAGATAGCTCCTCACCCATTGCAGGGCATCCTGCCTGTTGTGATAAACCTCTCTGTTCAAATGCAGCTGCCCAAGAAGCATCTGTTGCCAGAAATGAGGCCAACCTGCAAGCTCGGGCGTGTACCACACCTACCATCAATGAACCCGTACTCAGAGCGCCAGGGCCGCCAGCAAAACCTTAGGCGCCCTCGGGCATTTGCTGGCTTCCTGGATTTCCTCACAGAGGGTCGAGTACTGGACAGCTTGCAGACAGTTGTGGAGCAGGCAACAGAACGTGTGGCTGCCATGAAGACAGAGGCTGGAGTGCCGCTGGTGGATATACAAGACCCAGTGGAGGTGCCAAGTAGTAGGCGTCGGTCTCGAGCCAGACCGAGCATCAACACTGTGCATCGGCACCGTGCTCGGCCCACCCTGTGTGCTGGACACCCAAACAATTACCCATCTTGTTCCAGCTCCATGTCTGACTCCCATAGCAGCATCACAGCTGGATGGCTAGGGTCCCACAGCCAAGACAGTGACCTGGGTGCCAGAGGCATCGGCTCACTGCCACCTATGAGGGACAAACTCTTGCTTGAGAAAAACCTCAAGAGGCTACTACGACTGGAAAACAGAGGGGTGAGATCTGGTGCCATGGCTAAGGCTGGCAGAGGGTGGGCTTGAGCTTAGGGGCCAGGGCTAGGCCTGGATGGACACCTCTCAGCCTTTCTTTCTCTTTGCAGAAAGTCTTAAATCAACCCTGCTCACAGAGGGATTCCTTGCTGTGGGACTCACTGGGCAGCCAGACCAGCAGTCAGTGGACCCGGGAGCAGCCCCTGTCTTGGTTCTCTGGGCTACTGGGTTCTGGTTCAGTCACCCCTGAAACTTCAGAACTGGGGCTTGGAGAACAGGAGATCATTTTCCTCAAACAAGAGTTAAACAAGGAGATGAAGTCACTGCTGAACCAACCAACACCCTTCAACTTGCCTACCTATTGTCCACTCAGGGAGCCCCACCGTACCCTGGACTTCCTGGCTGAGCACCGCCTCTTCCCTGCCCTGCAGCGTGTGGTCAGCCAGGCTGTAGACAAGCTTAGCCATGCCTGCCGCCACAACGGCTTCCCCCTCTTCCCTGTTACCTCAGAGGCCACTCCAGTGCTGCCCGGGAACTCGGATCTTCTGCAGCCCAGCTCTAAGGCTTCCATACCCACCGACAGGGAGGCTAGGGGAGAGCCTTGTGATTCTCCCACCACAGCGTCCAGCCCTAAGACATCTCGCAAAAAAAGCAAGGGCAGAAGGGGCTCCCCATCTAACGCAATCCAGATGGCTACCAGATTCAGGCTCAAGGTGACACCTACAGAAGTCTCTCATGTCCCTATCCCCTCACTCCACTCCATGCAGGAGCCCCCTAACTCTGACCCTAAATTGCAGAAACAAACTATGGCCTCAAACTACAACCATATATCTCAGCCCTGTCATGGCCTGCACCTCACCCTGCCTGCCCCTGGGATCAGAGTGGAGGTGGCCTCCTGCCAGAGACGTCCCAGGGGCCCCCTCCATCACCGTCTTGCCTCCCCCTGCTGTCTTCATTCCCATTTCCCTTTCCCTATGCTCCCCCGTTCCTTTCTTTGGGAAAAAGCTTTTCCACTTTCCCCTCCTTCACTGTGTCCAGAGGTATCCTCAAGGGCAGGGCTGGAGGTCTTAGAGGAACATTTGAAGGGAAGGGGCTCCTTTATCCATCACTTCTAGTAGCCACTGTTACTGGCAGGTGCCCAAGGATAAGATCTCCTGCCCTGCATTGCAGAATACTTCTGAGGTAGATATAAGCTGCTTGGGGATCAGGCATCCTAGTCCATCTATTTCCAGTTTCCAGATGTTGTCAAAGATTAATAAAGGCTATTTTTTACCCTGATTTTTTTTCTTTTTCTTTTCCTTTTTTTCTGAGACAGGGTGTCACAAAGCTCAGGCTGCTCTCAGATTCATTATATAGTAAAGGAAGACCTTGAACTTGTGATTCTCCTGCCTCTACCTCCCAACCTCCTAAATGCTGGGGCATGCCTGCAACTCAGAGTTTTTGTTGGTGGTGTTTTGTTTTGTGAACCTCAGAGGTTCTCCCACACTTCTCTCATGGATATGAGCTTTTTAATGGTTTGGGCTTTTTGTTTGTTTGTTTGTTTGCTTGCTTGCTTGCTTGCTTGCTTGCTTTTTAGGACAGTGTTTCTCTGTGTAGCCCAGGATGTCCTGGAACTGACTCTGTAGAATAAACTGGCTTGGGACTCAGAGATCTTCCTGGCTCTGCCTCTTGAGTACTGGGATTAACTAAAGGCGTGTGCCACAGCTGCTGCAGTGGCTGACACTGCTGCCGCCACCACCCAGCTGGATAGGAGTTTTTGCCAAGAGGGCAACTCTGTATTCTAAGGTCAAGTGTCCTTTAATCTAGCTTTAGGACCCTCTAGTGTTTCTGCTCCATAAAGGGAACATTGGTCAGGAAGGATGTGTGAAAACGTAGATGACCTGACCCTTGGAGGTCTCTGGATATCTCTCAGCCTACCGTCATCAGGGCTCATATGTAATTCCTTCTGAACACAAGCTGCTGTGCAAGCTTTCAGGAGCACAGCCTGCTCAGGCTGCTGGGCTCTGTGCTAGACCTAACAGGTGAGGCACACAGAGTGAATGTTACGGTAGGGTAGATGTAGCAGGTCTGTATCCTGGTGTGATGAGTGTGGCTTCCCTGACTGTAACTGGGGAGGATTGGCTCAACAGCCAAGGAGGGTGTAGCAATATGATGTCACAGGGCAGCAGGGGGATGACAAGGGTTAAACGTCTCCTTTTCTCTCCTTGGCTGTTGCACAGAGCCCCAACACCAAGTTTTCGAAGAGGAAACCTCTGCCCTCCATCTCATCTGTGTCCAGCTTGTCCTACATCTCTAACCCCTGGTTTGAGGAACTTACTAACTTCTTGGTTGAGCAGGCAGTCTCCTTGCTTATCTGCAAGTACAAGTTTGAGGAAAGCCTCAATAAGCAACTTGGCTTCATCTCCTTTCCTATCACTGAGGTTCTCATGGACATCTTTCTGGGCTTCAAGAAGGTGAAGGGCACCCACATCCGCCTGTCCTCGGACATCAACTGGACCTGTCTTCTGCGTAAGTTGGAAGAAGCTGAGTTGGCATGGCAGGCCCTAAGACATGCCTCCAGGTCAGGAGCCTCTCCACGTAGTGCCTCCCGTGTTGGCGCCTCCTATCATAGCACAGAACCCACCTCCATGCAACCAGAGCTTACTGGTGACATAGATCAGGACCAGTCTCCAGAGTCCCGCCTCTCCTTCCACCCTGAGCTGCCAATTCGCCAGCTGCTCAGCCCTCGGGATCCTGGATCAGGCCAGGAACAGGCACCTAACATGAACCTGTCAGAAGTCAGGCCCTCTGTGATCTCCAGTGCCAGTATGGGCTCTAGATCCTCCAAGTTCAAGGAAGTGGAGAACACTGAAGAGGGTGAGGGCAGTGAAGAGGAGGAGGAGGAGGAGGAGGAGGAGGAAGAAGAAGAGGAAGAGGACAGAGGAAGTGAGGAGGATGAAGCCAAGGATTTTTCTGAGGGTGAGAAAACACCTCCTAGCCCAGCTTTGCATGAGTTGGAGGACGTTATGAATACAATCACTGTAATGAGCCCCAATGGCTCCCCATGAGACCTCTGTAAGCCATATAGAGTACTCCAGTCCTTGTCTCCTGTACTATCCAAGTAGCTGGCCACCCAGCCAGCCCCTGTCCTGAGTGGGGGGTCAGGATGACTGGGTGCTCAGGAGGAGTGCTGGTAATATTATCAAGGGAGCCAAAGAGACAAATGGAAATAAATTACATGTTTGTGGACAATGCTGTCTGGCCCTGGTGTGTTATCTTCTCTCCCTGGATGCCGGTCCTGGAATAGCATCTTCAAGGTGAGCCAGCCCTGTGTTACATGAACTTTTCCTTAGGATACAAGATAGGACACCAATGATACACAAAAGTAATGATTTTACCAAGGTGCAACTTGGTGAATTAATGATTTTATTGGGTTTACAGAAGAATGGATAAATGGTTACTTACAGAAGTATGAGTGACCCCCTAAACACCTCCTTCACCTAAGTGTCACCCCAACATGGCTAATGGCATCTCCATAGCTGCATAGATAGACCCCCAACCCAGACTCCAGTTTTTCTACCCTGTCTAGACTCTAGTACAGTGATTCTCAGCCTTCCTGATGCTGATACCCCTTAATACAATTTCTCATGTGGTGACCCTAACCATGAAATTATTTTCCTTGTTACTCCATAGCTGTACTTTTGATACTGTTACAGATAATAATGTAAGTATTTGATATTCAGAAGGTCTTAGGTGGCCCCCATGAAAGGGTTATTTGACCACAAAGGGACACAGCCCACAGATTGAGAACCACTTCTCTAGTTTCTTCAGAGACCAGGAAACCTTGGACAGAGCAACAGATGGAAAGGAAGAAATGGGCTCCATCTTGAGGGGTCCTATAAATAGTCACAGCTGCTCAGATGAAGACAGTGGTGGCTGCTATGTTTAGAGGACAGGTCTTCTACAACACCTGGGGACAGTTGGGCTTTACGACAGCTGGTCCTGCTTTGACTCTAGAGCTGTTTGCCACTTCCTACCACTCTTCTTCTTCTTTTTTTAAATGTTTTTTGTTTTTTGACAGAGTTTCTCTGTCCTGGAACTCACTCTGTAGATCAGGTTGGCCTCAAACTTAGAAATCTGCCTGTCTCTACCTCCAAAGTGCTGGGATTAAAGGCCTGTGCCACCACTGCCCAGCCCTGCCACTCTTCTATACCCTACTCTGCAACTTTATAGCTCTTCGAGCTCTTCAACTCCCATGCATCATAGCTTGTAGGGAGCTGAGGAAGCCCTGCATTCAGGAAGTCCTGAGTGGATGTGTATTTTGACATGAGCACAGCTTGTCTAGAACTCCAAGACAATTGACCAATGGGAAGTTGACAAAACCATTACAGTCATACATAGGTTGGTCTTGAGAGGGATAGCAAAGCATTCCCCATAAGTCAGATTTTGAGTGTTTATGAATGATTGATCATTGTGTGCAAAGACTAGCAACTGCAGTTTCCTTCCAGTTGTTTACTGTGGGAAACCCCTGCTAATTAAGGTCAAAGTCTACCATTGGCTGGATAGCCTTCTGGAGTTTGGTGCATAATGGAGAACTGTAGCAGAATTTTCTCCTAATTAATTGATTGGATAATAAAGACAACAAGAAGCCAATCGCTAGGCAAAAAGGAAGAGGCTGGCCTTCCAGGTCCGAGAGAGGAAGAGGGACATGGGAGGACGGAACAGCCTTTTGTATGGTGAGACAGGATCTGGAGGAGCAAAATGTAGACCGAGAACTGTTCTGCCAACAGAAGATTTCCAACATACAATAGTTTAGGACGATAGATTCTACACTCAGGGGTTGTGTCATCTGTTGATTCTAAACTAAGATTGTCTGGTGTTTTTCATTCTTGGCGACTCAAGGTGGCTGGAGGGAAAGAGTATAGCTGGGGTGGAATTCGCCAAGACTTTGGAACTGGAAGATTGGGCAAGGACTGAGCTCCAGGGGAGAGGTATTCATAGTGGAGTGCAAGGGCTGGAGAGAGCGCACCCGGAGCCATGGGAACTTGGAAGAGCTCTGGAGAGATAGAGTCCCGGTGTTTATGGGAGAGGTGTTGGCTAGGAGAAGCACATGATCTCGGGCTATGTACTGGGATGGGAACAGACCAAGACCGCCAGTGCCAGTGATTAGCTGTATTAGAGTGGATTGCTTTTTATAATTACATGCAACAGATGATGCCCTTGATTGGCAGGGCTTTCCCCTTCTCTGACCTTGTCTGGGGCATTCACCACCACCCCACTCCCCAACACCTCTACATGCATGTCACGTATCCTTAGTTAGATTACAGATTCTACTTCTCTTCTTCTGTTCAGCTAGAATCTGAGATTCCTGAAATGCTTCCCCATACTAATGATTTCAGGACCCTAAGCCCTCAGCCAGTGACCTTTGCCTATCCTGGATGCTCTTACCCTCAGTTCCCCAAAATTATATAAACCTTGAATCACCTCAAGTAAAGTTGATTTGCCTCCCTACAGCCGGTCCCTGTGTATCTTCACCGTACATACTTACAGGGCTTCAGCACCCCCTATCTGTCTCTGCTTCCTTTGCCCTCTTGGCCTATGCTTCCCGAGGGTGGGGAGGGTGTCACATTTACAACCTGAGACTGCTCATCTATGGAGACTTCTTACTGACCAATCTTTCCATCTGTGTTGAACATAATAAACATGTTAAGGTTCCCAGTTGTGCCAGGTAGAGAACTGCACTTTATCCCAGCTTCATTTTATATGTGTCTGTATGTCTGTCCTTTATATTCTCTTGCTGTCCCTAATCAGGGTTTTGGGACCCAAGACTTTCAGGTAGTGGCAATGTCTGCTTTGGGTGTATTAGTCGGTGCTCTCTAGTGTAACAGAACTTATAAAACAAATTAGAAATATTCATTAGAATGGTTAACAGCCTGCAATCCAGCTAATCTAACAATGGCTGACTATGAATGGAAAATCCAAGAATTCAGTAGTTGTTCAGTTCAGAAGGCTGAATGTCTCAGCTGGTCTTATCCACTGGAACCCTGAAGAAGTAGGCTCTAATGCCAGTTCAGGAATGGACTTGCTAGAAAGGACAGAGCAAGCAGGCAGAGAGCAAACGCTTCCCTCTGCCATGTCCTTTGATATTAACTTTCAGCCAAAGGTCTGACTCAGATTAGATCTGGATTAAAGATGTGTCTTCCTACCTCAAAGATCCAGATTAGAAGTGGATCTTCCCACTTCAATTTAAGCAAAACTCTCTCATAGGTGTGCTCTCTGCTTTTGCGGTATTAGTTAATTCCAGATGTAGTTAAGTTGACAACTAAGAATTGCCATCACAGAAAGTCTTCCTGAAAGGGTCTACAGGTTCCTTCCACAGAGCTCAGGGATATGGGAAGACACAATTGTAGAGTTAATTCACTCTGGCTACACCCACACTCTTAGATTCAAGAAGAGTTTGGTTATCTGTTATTCTGAAGGACTAAGGCCTAAGGTAGGTGGATCAGGGATCCATTTGTAGTAGAGGCCATACCAATCTTATGGTTGACATGTCCCACTGGGCTGACCCTATTCCAAGGAATGAGTATAGTTAGGACAAACCAAGGAGTTCTGGCTATTTTCTCTCTCTGTAAATATTTATTTTATGTATATGAGTACACTGTAGCTATCTTCAGACGTACCAGAAGAAGGCATCAGATCCCATTTCAGATGGTTGTGAGCCACCATGTGGTTGCTGGGAATTAAACTCAGAACCTTTAGAAGAACAGCCAGTGACCTTAATTGCTGAGCCATCTCTTCCAGCCCGATTCTGGCTATTTTCAGTGATTACTGAAAACATATGTAGAATGCAGAGACTGGCCTTTGAGCTGTCTTCCAGAGACAAGAAAATCCTGTGAGAAGAAAAATGCTAAGAGAGGGACCCTTGATTCTCGAAGACAATGGCTGTCAATTACCACCACTGACAGTTCCTACTACCAAGTCCAAAAAGCATCTACCACAGCTTTCGAGGTCTACATACCTGGGAGGCTGGGAAAAGTCCCCTTTGGAAATCACTAATACCTTATGCTAGCAACACGCGTCTTTAGCCCATGATCAAATGATCTCTTGGCAGACCATTGAGGCTGACAGGCTGAAGTTCATGTCCCTGTTTTTAGCTGTTCATGTCTGAAGCTGGAACATTCTAAATGAGCATTCTTCCCACAATGTCTGTCCTGCATGTGGCCTTCCCAGATTCAGTCATCTAGCCTGAAACTTCCCCCCTCACTCTTTCTTTCTCTTTTATGTATATGGGATTTTTGTCTGCACACTAGAAGAGAGCAATGGAGCTGCCATTATAAACAGGTGTGAGCTGCCATGCAGGACGTCTGGAAGAGTAGTCATGCTCTAAATGATGGCACCATTTTTCCAGCCCTGAATTTCACTTTTCTTAAACCTCAGAGGCCACCACTTCTTAGAAGGGGGAGTGAGACTGCTGGAGTTTTTGAGGCTATAGCTGAGAAACCTCCAAATGTCTCAGTTCTCAGGTTCAAGAGGAGGGAAAATAGGCACAATGGCCTTTGCTAACAGGGATGAGAGAAACACATACCTTTACCTATGCTAACAAGCTCAAAGCGAGAGATGCTGTTCGTGACTGCATTTGGAGACCAGCTACAAACCCGTCAATACTCGGTTGGACATCCATGAGTCTTTTGACTCAAGCTGAACTGCTCAAACTGTCTTGAGACTCTGATCCAAGAGGCAAACTCTGACTGGAAGGTGGAGGGCATTGGGGACGCCATGATCGATCACACCTGAGCAACTCCTCATGAGGTGAGCTCGGGACTGTGGTCTGCAGGGGAGGCACAACGAGGAAACAATTCTTGCCCTGTGTCATGAAGAACCTACAGCTTTGGATCAGCAGGACTGGCCCTTTCTTTTTTTCTTTTTCTTTTTTCTCTTTCTTTCTTTCTTTCTTTCTTTCTTTCTTTCTTTCTTTCTTTTTTTTTTTTTGAGACAGGGTTTCTCTGTGTAGCCCTGGCTGTCCTGGAACTCACTCTGTAGACCAGGCTGGCCCTGAACTCAGAAATCCACCTACCTCTGCCTCCCAAGTGCTGGGACTAAAGGCGTGCACCACCACTGCCCAGCCAGGACTGGCCCTTTCATGAATCCCAAATGTTTGCAAGTAATAATACAGATTTTGGGGTGGACCAACTCAGCCCTGGATCTAGGCCTGGGTGGTAGCTGAGGTGGTCAGTGAGCATACCCCTCTCCATTATCTGCACCAGGATTAACTCACTGCACTGCTCCAGCTAGGCTACCGAATCCTCTCATGGTCAGCTCTCCCGCTCTCACATTCTTAGGCCTGGCTCATCCGCACCCACACCTCCAGAGCTAGCTCCACTGTGCTGCCCAGTCAGTGGCCCACTCTCTCAAGTGCTGCAGTCTGTAAGGGGTTGGGTCACCTCTCCCACTCTCACACCCTTGGGGCTGGCTCAATCATGCCCCCTGGGCCAGGGCCAGTCCTACTGTGATGCCCAGGCAAGGCACAGGCCCCAATCTCCTGAGTGCTGTGGCCCGTGAGGGACAGAGACAGCTCTCTTGCTCTCATGCTTCATAACACTGGGCAACAACAGGATAACCAGGAGGAAGCCTTGTGAGGATCCAATCTTGATGACGTCACAGAAGCCAGAGATCTCGAACCAGACCAATGATTCATTGCAATAAATATTCGCAAGTGAAGATGTGTGGGCAGAGGGGTATACTGTGGGACAGACTGACATACTACAGCTTCCATGACAAGATTTTTTTTCTATGTTTTGGTTTTGTGTGTGTGGTTTTTATTTTGTGGGGAGGTTACAGGGGCAAAGTTTGGATATGAGGGACAGGGAAATGAGCAGGACTGGGGTATATGATGTGAAACTTAGAAAGAAGTGATAAAAAGTGTAATTTTAATTTTGTCTCTCTCTACTTTAAATGATAGTTCTCAAATGCTTTAACCTCCCTTCTAGCCTACCACCTACCAGAAGTGGAAAAGAAAGGATATGGGGAAAGTAGGCCTGTTTAGAAATTGTTCTTTAGAAATCTCATCTGTGCCGGGCAGTGGTGGCGCACGCCTTTAGTCCCAGTACTTGGGAGGCAGAGGCAGGCGGATTTCTGAGTTCGAGGCCAGCCTGGTCTACAGAATGAGTTCCAGGACAGCCAAGGCTACACAGAGAAACCCTGTCTCAAAAAAAAAACCAAAAAGAAAAAAAGAAAAAAGAAATCTCATCTGTGTTGCCAGGAAATCCGTGGTTTAGTTCACAGGTCAGTAGTGGCAGCTGGATTCATTCACAAACAGTTACAAATATATCAACAGTCCAGTTTGATAGCATGCAGTGACACAACCTAGCAGGATCAGCCTGACATCATCCCAATCCAAATGAATCAGCAGGAGTGACCAGGACCAATAGGAATGCCAGGACAAGTTCTTAGCTATGCCTCTCTCAGTGAGGGGAGACTAGCGAAGAGAAGAGCCGAGACCAACAAGCGTTTAGCTATGTAAGCAAGCCAAGCTCCTGCCACTGTCTAGTGAGTCCTTTTTATACGCTCTCTAAAGATCACGTGTCCTCCATGGGTCTTGCCTAACCAAGTGTCTTGCCTCAGCACATGAGTCTGTCTCAGCTGATGTCACTCTGCCAATTGGCCGAGTCTGTGGAAGCGGCAAGACGCTGAGGCATACCACCACCAGAAGTTTTTTGGTGCGCTTCTCTCTATGGAGTCCTGACAAAATGGAGCTCAACTATGCAATGTAAGATGGACCAATACGTGTGTGTTGGTAGCCGAGAATCCTTTATCACATGTCCTTTCATGTGTTTGTTTTAGCAAAACATCCTTTCATCTGAATGTTCCTTCACGAGTCTGCCTTAGCCTTTCATCTACGCCCACTTCAGCAAAATGTTCCTTCATGTGTTTGCCCTCACAAATATCATCCAACACAAGTGATTTCCCAAAGAACCCTGAAGTTTCCACTTCACAAAGTAAAACAAAAACAAACAAACAAACAAACAAACAAACAAACACAAGAGAGAGAGAGGGAAACAATTATAAAATGTCATGAGGCGAGGCCCCATAAGAGTTCAAAGAAATATTGGTTCCCCTATTTTGGCTCTGGAGTGTAAGCGGTCTTCCTAAAAGAAAATCCAAGGGAGTCCCCAAAAATATAATTTTGGGGATAACAGAGCATTCTCAATGGATACAAGCTATGAACATATTCCAGGAAGTTGAAACAAAGGAAAATTTAAAAGGAGAAATGTAAATTACAAAATGATTTTTTTAATAATAGTCATCGGCTACAGGGATTCGAAGTAGACACGGTGCCAGTCTGAGATCAAACAGGGGTACGATGCTCTCAGTTACGGACAACACACCTGAAAGAGAGCACCTCAGCTCAAGAACCACCTCCACTCATTGGCCTGTGGGGATTCCGAATTGATGCAGGACAGAGCAGCCCAACGTGGGCAGTACCGTCCCTGGGAAGGTTCCTGGGCTTTATACAAAAGCTAACTGACTGGGCATATAGTGGTGAATGGGGAATGCCTTTAGTTCTAGTACTTGGGAGGCAGATGCAGGCCGATCTTTGTGAGTTTAAGGCTAGCCCTGTCCACAGAGTGAGTTCCAGAACTGCAAGGGGCATAGAGTGTATTCTTGTTTCAAAGACAAACGAACAAAACCAAAACCCCAACAAAACAACAGCAAACCAAGAAAGCCATCTGAAACCAGTTATAGTGACTCATACTCAGGAGACAGAGGCAGGAAGAACTCTGGGTTCAAGGTCAGCCTAGTGTACAGAGCAAGTTCTAGGACAACCAGAGCTGAGACTCTGAGAGAAAACAGAGAGAAACCCTGTCTTGAAAAATAAATATATAAATAAATAAATAAACAAAAAGCTGAGCAGAAGTAGAAGCAAGCAAGCTGTAGGTCGTCCTTCCTCCATGCTCCTGCTTGAGTGCTTTATAACAGCAACAGAAAGCAAACGGAAGCAGGTAGCTTCTAGGCAGGTGTCCTTGCAGAGATATTCCTGTGAGGCTGTGGTGGCCTTTGTGAAAGGCTGTTGTTCTGACTGAGCCTTTTGTAAATTATTCTTGTCAGACATACATACGCCAGATCCACGCTTTCTCAGCCTCATATTTACATGTTAGTTTGGGTTAAAGTCTTGACAAATGACTGTTTTGATTCTAACGATTCTGACACAGCTTACTTAGAAACCTGTTGTCTACCTGTCATCCTCTCTAGGAGGACGACCTCAGACTTCCTCTTGAACTTCCTGCCTCCACTATTTGAGGGTTGATTTGCTAAGGATCAAACCCAGAGATTTGCACTTGATGGACAAGCACTTACTCAACTGATCTACATCTGCAGCCTGAAACATAAACTTTACTGAGCATCTAGGTAGTGCCCTAAGTACATACTTATCAGCTTCTTAGGAATGTAGCCTGGAAGGGCAGTTCTTTTGTGAATACCCCAAAATAGATGAATGGATGGATGGATAGATAGGGCGTGTGTGTATGTGTATGAGGGCTCACAGCTCATCCAGCAACCTTAGGATTCCTGCACCAAAAGACTCAAGTAGCTGTGTGGCTAAGAGAATTCAGAAACCATGCGGTCCAGGAACTGACGTGATTCAGTGCCAGCTTGATTAACTCCTGGGGCTAGGAGATTTCAATAACTTTGTTATCTGTCTACTTTGAGACCACAAAATCTCGTGATTCACACAAGTCTGTAGCTTTGGTCCGAGGTCTGAGTGGAGGGACACACAACTAAAGTTTAGGGGACCAGGGTCAAAGGGGTTCCTGTACCTACTACTCCCGAGGATTTCTAACGGAGAACCAAGTGACTAGAGGCAACCAACCTCGGCGTGCACCACTCTAAGGCCTTTCGGGGACAGTCGCCGCAGCCACTGCTTTATTGGTGGGTCCTCGGAAGCGTGGACCAGTTAAAATCCTCCTGGTGTCTCCAGCCCCCTCCCAGCTACCTTGAAAGCTGGGGGTGGGGCCGCTGCACACGATCCAATAGTAGTGCAGGAGGAACGCGCGCGCGCAGACGATTGGCTGCCGTGGGAGGGCGCTGTCAGAGCCGGATTGGCCGCTGTTGAGGACGGAAGCGCAGAGGTCCGGAGCAGCTGGAACCTGGCCGGCTGGCGCGATGTGGGGCGCGAGCCACGGCAGGGTAGCGGGGCCGGCGCTGCTGGGGCTGTTGCTGGCGCTCTCGGTGCGGAGCAGTGGTGCGTCCAAGGCCAGCGCCGGGCTAGTGACCTGCGGGTCAGTGCTGAAGCTACTCAACACCCACCACAGAGTGCGGCTGCATTCACATGACATCAAATACGGATCCGGTGCGCAGGGGTGGTGACTGGAACCGCCAGGGGGCGGAGGCTTAGAGACCAGGTGGTCTTAGCGGGGTCTGTGGGTTGTCAGGGAGCCGGGTGGTTGCGAGTCTAGACTCGCTTGTGGGTTGTGACAGACGTGACAGACAAGCCGCAGGGAGTGAGAATGCACGGGGGAGGGGGGTGGACTAAGGGGTGTTCACCGGTACTTGGGATCCAGCCTGGGCTGGGGTGAGCCCTTTGGATCCTGGAGTTGTAGGGGCTGTGGGGGAAACTTTTTAGTGTTCAAGACGAGGGTCTGGAGGTCTGTGATTAACAAGAGACCACGGGTGGGCTGGGCTGTCCCTCTTCAGGCAGCGGCCAACAGTCGGTAACCGGCGTGGAGGCGTCCGACGATGCCAATAGTTACTGGCGGATTCGCGGCGGCTCCGAGGGTGGGTGCCCACGCGGGCTCCCAGTGCGCTGTGGGCAGGCAGTGCGGCTCACGCACGTGCTTACCGGCAAGAACCTGCACACGCACCACTTCCCGTCGCCGCTATCCAACAACCAGGCAAGCCCCGTTCCAAACCCCGCCGCAGGGCAGGGACCGGAATGACAGTGTGACAGTGGGAGGGAGGTGAGAGGGAGGGATGTAGGGGAGGGCCCCAAGAGGGGACTCAGTCTCAGCTACTATGAGTTGAGAGTTTCTATTCAGAAGTTTATGGAGCTCCTGCTCTGGGTCCTGTCCCCAGGAACTTCCTCCACCGAGTTAGAAGTACTGAGAGAGAAGTCAGTGCGATTAGTTCCTATTTGGACACAGAGGTGGACCCACACAGAGCAGATAATAGGAAACTGCAGAAAGAAGAAACTCAGGCTGGGCTTGATTAAGAGAAGTGGGAGCTTCTTCCTACTCCTTCCCCTCTTGTGGAAGAGCTCCTGCTAAAACGCAGGGCTCTTTCTTTGCAGCTGGTCAGGGAGGAACATGGGGAGAATCTCTGACAGTGCTTTGGGGGCGTTTCAGGGGGAAAATGTTGGATAGGGAACTTGGCCATTAGCCTGGGTACTTGGGGAGTAAGGCCAGTGGGCACTCCACAGACTGATACAGGAGGCTCTATGCACCTGAAGAACCTACAATGGGGTGGGAATCTTTTTTTTTTTTTTGACCAGATTTCTCTATGTAGCCCCAGCTGGTTGTCCTAGAACACACTATGTAGACCAGGCTGACCTAAAACACCCAGAAATCTGCCTGCCTATACCTCCTGAGTGCTATACTTAAAGGCGTTTGCCACCACACCTGACTAGGACTGGACTCTTGGCTTCCATTTTCACAATTGTGGATGCTGAATGTCAGAGAAAGGACCAGAGGCCCAGGATACTAGGTGCAAGTATTACAGCTAGACATAAAGCTCAGGGGAGTCTGTGCCCTGTGTGTGACTGTTTTTATACTTTACACTCTCAGGAGGTGAGTGCTTTTGGGGAAGACGGTGAGGGTGATGACCTGGACCTGTGGACAGTACGATGTTCTGGGCAACACTGGGAGCGAGAGGCCAGTGTCCGCTTCCAGCATGTGGGTACCTCTGTGTTCCTGTCGGTCACTGGTGAACAGTATGGTAACCCCATCCGTGGGCAGCATGAGGTCCATGGCATGCCTAGTGCCAATGCTCACAACATGTGGAAGGCCATGGAAGGAATCTTCATCAAGCCTGGAGCAGACCCCTCCACAGGTCACGATGAACTCTGAGAGCTGGGTGGGTGAAGGGAGGGTGGCTGAGTGGGAATCCGCAGGGCCACTCTTGTGTAAGACTTTGTTTGTAGGGGCCCTCAAGTGCCTTTATGATTAGAGAATGTTGGTTTGTAATTATCTTTGCTGTAACCCTGGGGAAGATCTGGAGATGCCAGCCATAATTGTCCAAGTTACATCTCACCTGTCTCAAGCACCTGTTCAAAAATTTTTTGAGACTGTCTATGTATCCCTGGCTGGCCTGGAACTCACAGAGATCCACCTGCCTCTGCTTCCTGAGTGCTGGTATTAAAGGTGTATACCACCACAACTGGCTCCAACCTGTTCAATAAACTAATTTTTATTACTAGTGTGAGTGCATGAAATGTGTGTTTGCTGCCACCTGTACCTCAGTGCATGCATGGAGGTCAGAGAACGATCTAGTCGCTTCTCACCTTCCACCTTTACGTTGGTTCCGAGATGAAACTCAGCTTGCCAGCATTTCATAGTACATACTAGCTGCTGAGCCATCTTACGGGTCCCAGACCTTTTTGGATGCCTGTCCCTGCATTATAACACTGCCCTGAACTGTGATCTCACCCGTCTACCCTACAGTGTTCTCATAGCAACCGACCTCATTTCCCAGGACTTGATCTTAGGCAACTTTTCTATTGAATGGCCTAGGACACAAGGCCCCTGCCAATTGATATGGGTTCAAGCTTTCTAGTTCCCTCATCTCTTGCTCTCAGGACCCCATTTTTCTGGTGGTTGTGGCAGTTTTGAAACTTATCTTTGAGTAAGGACCAGTTGAGGATTCTGCCTTTATAATGGAAATTAATACCTCAGGCTCCCAGACTCTTGTTGTAAATTATGCTCTCCCTTACCCTGGCCTGTCCAAGTTACATCATCAGGCCCCCACTAGGACCTTCCAAGGCCCTAAAGAAAGAAGAGAACTAGGAGAGATGAGTTGGTGGTTAGGAGCAGAGCCTGCACTTTCAGAGGACTACCAACTATGTCATGTTGGGTGGTTCACAACCTGTAACTCCAGTTCTGGGAGGGATCTCTCAGACCTCTTATTCCTGCACACATGTGCACAAACCTACAGGGACACATGTAATTTTAAAAGAGTGAGAAGGGACATCTCAAGGGAAGACAACCTCCCCCTCTAAACGAACAACAACAAAAACCCCACCCAAACTGGGTGGTTAGAGTTGTATAAAGGCAAGACTAGAGGGCTAGGAGTTAACTGAGTTGTGGAACAGTTGGTACTTGGTATGTTTAAGGCTACAGGTAGAGCATTTTCTAGCATGTACAAGGCATAGGGCTCATCTCTAACACTAAAATTAGACAAAATAATGCACATAATGGGGTTAAACTACAGTTTAAATAAGAAAAGAACACACACACACTAGCAGAGGGCCCACATCAAGCAAGTGACAGCTCCCTAGTAGGGTGTGGGTGGCCTCTAGAGGTGGTGGAAGAAATGACAGACTTCCTGGCCATGGCTGAAGAAGGACTCTGAGAACTAGTAGGATGATTAGTACTAGTGGTAGTTGATTTCCTGAGGGCCAGAAAAGTCCTAAGAGTCTGGGATGACAGTTGGCTAGGAGGGACTTAGGACAATATGGAAAGAACAGATCACATAGATTTGAGAAATCAGTTGACTTTGTTAATGTGTGGGTGAGAGAAAAGCTGTAGGTTTGAATCCTGAGAGGAGGGAGTTATGTTTTGGACCATTACTTCCTTGTCCCTAAGAGACTTGGTCTTTCACTGACAAACTTTTATTTTGTGACTCTAGCTGGCCTGAAACTCACTATGTAGACCACGCTATATAGTGAACGCATAGAGATCCACCTGCCTCTACCTCCCAGATACTGAGATTAAAGATGTGTACCACTGTGCCTGGACCTATTGTCAAACTTTTAAATGTTTTAAATTGTGTGTGTGTGTGAATAAGCACATGAGTGTGAAGTCCTCAGAGGTCAGAAAAGCATGTTGGATCTCTTGGAGCTGGGACTGCAGATGTCTGTGAGCCATCTGCAGTCCCAGCTCCAGGTGCTAGGAAACTCATTTAAATCCAATATTAACAGCTCTGCAAGAGCAGTACTCGATTTTGACAGTCCCTAAACTCTTGAGCTTCATGTAAAAGTCTGCACTCCCCTCCTCTGAGAGGATTTAGATGGAAGTGCATGTGTGGGAGGGGATTCCAGTAAGCAGGTGTAGCCCTGTGGGGCTGATGGAAGGGGAAAGATGCATTGTGGGAAGGGTCCACCCTAGTCCCCAGTCTCATTGGGGAAATCTCACTAAAGTCATACCATCTGAGAGGAATGGAAGCCACCACGCATCTTCTCTCATTGGCTGAGGGCTGCTGGCTAGAAACAATTGTTCTGTAGTATTTCTTACTCCATGTATTGGATCAGGGTTCCAGCAGCCAGTATCACAGGTGGGCTGTTCTCTCTGTAGAAAAGCCAAGAGAGTTTGGGTGGGGCACTCCAGCATTGATATGTGCTGTACACGAAAGGGGGTATTCCTGTGGTCCACCCAGGAAAGCAGTGATTAGAACATGGATTAAGAGGCAGAGACAGGCGGATTTCTGAGTTCGAGGCCAGCTTGGTCTACAGAGTGAGTTCCAGGACAGCCAGGGCTACACAGAGAAACCCTGTCTCGAAAAACAAAACAAAAAAAAAAAAAAAACAAAAAACAAAACAAACAAACAAAAAACAAAAACAAACAAACAAAAAGAACATGGATTAAGGAAAGAAGTCAAGTGCACAGCAGGTAGGAGTCCTGGTAGCCAATAAATAAGCTTTTGGAGCAGAGAAGTTGCTTCCATGCAGAATGCAGAACATGACAAACCAAAAGCACAGGAGCCGCAGCAAAACTCTTTTGTTTGTTTGTTTGTTTTTTGAGACAGGGTTTCTCTGTGTAGCCTTGAGCAAAACTCTTTAATTTTACATTTGATTTTTATTTGTATGTGTATGGGTGTTTTGCCTGCCCATATGTCTGTGTGTACAGTGGCTTTAGAGACCAGAAGAGGATGTCAGAACTCCTAGAACTGGAGACAGATGCTTGGAGACAACTTGTAGATGCTGGGCATGGAACCTGAGTCCTCTGGAAGAGCAGCCTTCTTTAACCACTGAGCCTTCTTTCCGGTGAGCCCCCTCTCCTTAAAGACAGTATTTCATGTAGCTCAGGCTGGTCTTGAACTTCTGGCTCTTTTCTCAATTTCCCAAATGCTGGTTTCTGGGTGTTTTGTTTTGTATCTGTATGGAGAGATAGTGTGGTGGCTTCATCCCCAGTGCTGCAAAGACCAAGTAGGATTACTGTAAGCACAAGGCTAGCCTGGTCTACTCAGCGAGTTCCCAGCTACCCAGTGGTATATGATGTCTCAAAAAACAGCATTATTTTTTTCAAAGAAGATAAGACAATATAGGGACTGAGAGATTATGGGTCAGTGTTAAGAGCATTGGTTGCTCTATGAGAGGACATGGGTTTCATTTTTAGCATGCATGTGCTTGCTTACAATCCTTTATAGTTCCAGTTCCAGAGGATGGAAAGCCTTGTGTCCTCCCTGAACACTAAGCATGTACATGGTGATACAGACAGGCAAGCAAAGCACCCCCACACAAAAAATTACATTTAAAATAAAGTGGACAAAATGAGTTCCTGAAGATTGAACACCAGCTCTGTCTGCTTTGAAAACATTTTCCCTCAGCCTTTGAACTAGGGGTAAAGATTCCTGTTTCAGATGGATATAACTGGGGGTAAAACACAGATGCCAGCTGCAAAACTATTTTTTTTCCCTTCGCCAACATAGACCTGAGGTTCCTCAGGTTCTGGGTGCTAGGTGGTGTGTATCTTTGGATTCAGAAAGGTCACTTAATGAACTCTTATCCACAAAGTAGTTCACATTCTCAGAGCATTTTCTTCCCTAAGTGAGTGCCAGGGCCTCCCCAGCCCAGCTGGAGATTTCCTGATGATTACACTATGAAGTTGGACAGAAGGAGGGAAGGCCATGGTCTTTGAATGAATATTCCCATCCCGGAGGAACAATGAGCAAATTTCGCTCAATACGAAGCACCCCACGAGAGGTTTTGATTCAACTACTGTCTTGTCCAAAGGATCGGGCACTTTCCCGGGATCTCAGTGCCCTTGCTAATTTGGTGAGCTGTGTGGCGGGCATGGATGCGCCCTCACGAGTATCACTACAATACCTGCAGAGAAATGAGCTGGGAAAAGGCGGGCAGAGCTCCTTTTCAAGAGTTATGAATGAGGAGAAAGTATTTGTAGAACTCATTGTTAAACCGGTGGAGCCAAAACTTGGGCGCCTGGCCAATCGGAGCCTGGAGGCTATTTTGAAATCTTTCCAGCAGCAGCCAATAGGTGCGCAGGAGGCGAAGCTTGGTGTTGGCGCAAGCCAATGAGACTGACGCTGTTCCTTGAGGCCTGGGGCTCTGCCCTTCGGACTGTCAGAGGGTTAAAGATGGAGCCGAGGGAGAGAGGGCGCCACGAGGTACTGGTTGTCCAGATAGGATGGGGCTGCCGCCAACCGGGATCTTCCACTAATCTTCACCTTGTCCCCGCGGTGAGAACAAGAGGTGTCTGTCCACGTGAGTAGCTGGTCTAGGGTAGAGTGTACAGTGATGCCAGGGAAACACCAGATGCCAGGAAGCCCTGTTTTGCTCCTCCGGGCAGGAGAATCTGTTAGGACAGAGTACAGAACTCATACTGGGGGAACGGACCAAGGACCGGGTCTTGGGCTCCAAGGGCCTCATCTGCTAGGAGTGAACCACCTCTTTTATTCTAGGAGTTCTAGGCTGAAACAGGGTGCAAGTGGTCCCACTGTACTCCCCCTGCAGCTGAGTGCAGGCCCCTCTCCTTTGTGTTTGAGCCCCCTCGACTGCTCACCCTTTAGCTCCCTCCCGGGAGTGCCTCACCAGAATCAGAATCATGTTGGAGAAAGTTTGAGTGCCCTGAAGTTCCTAAGACCAGAGGACTGCATCCCAGCTAGAATCCCTTCTGTTCTCCAAGGATTGGCTAGAGGTCCCACCCATCCATGGTGGTTGAATTTCCAGCCCTGTGTGCAGTGAGGGCAATGGATTCCTTGCTGGCTGCAGGTGCTCTGACTAGGTTGCACTACTGTGCTGTGAGAAGCAGTGCAATGGTATTGTCAAAGCATCTGGGACCAGCCTCATAGACCACCTCACCTACAGCTCCTTCTTTCTTCCCTTTCCAGGCCTGGCCCCTCAGGCCTGCAGGTCATTCCCTCCCCCTGCTCATTTTACTCTCTTCTCCATGGAAACTTGAGATTGTAGCTAGGCCTGTGTCTCTGGGGTCAGAGGGCATCCTTTGCTCAGGCAGCTGCTCCACCCAGGTGGGCATGCATTCTAGGTCTAAGATCCCACCCCAGCCACCCCCACTCCCCATGCCCGCCCTACCCCGTGAGATCGACCGGCTTGCTGGAAACTCTTTCCCTGTTGCACTACTGTGGGCCTCTGGGAAGCAGTGCAATGATGAAAGGGCATCTGTCAGGCCAGCTAAGGAACCTGAGGTACAAAAGGACCAGTGCGTGGATCCAATTCATGAGTGCGGGGCTAGATAAGTTTTTCCATCTGAGAGGATAAGGTGGATGCTGGGAACCATATTCCAAGGCTGGAACCAGTATAAAGGAGAGAGCCCAGATTTGGAAAGGCTCGAGTTTCAAGCTCTTAGCCCCTCCCCATCCAGGTTAAGATAGACTAGTCCACTGTGGGTGGGTGGGTGGGTGGGCTAAGTGGTAGCTCGTGCTTTAAATCCCAGCACTGGGGAGGCAAAGGCAGGTGGATCACTTGGTTCCAGGGCAGCCTGGTCTACATAGTGAGTTCTAGGACAGCCAGGGATACACAGAGAAATAGTGTCTTGAAAAACCAAATTAACTAATTAATTAATTAATTAATTAAAAAAGAAAGAAAGATTGGCAAATCTATGCTAGGTGTGGTGGCTCATGCCTGGAGGCAAATGCAGGAAGATTGCCTCAGATTTGAGGCTGTCTCAAGAATCAAAGCAAAACAAAATTAGGAACTCCAGGACCTTGTGGGAAGAGATGTTCACCTCTTTGTATGTAAAAGGTTTGTGTACCTTGCTTAGCCTTGACTGTGTTGAGAAGAACAGGATTCAGCCTTCCCCAAGATAACCAAGGTGAAGAGAGGATGTCCTCACACCTCGGGGTTCAACAGAAGTGTCCTGCCTGGGACTGACAGATGGACTTGGAACAAGAAGCCTACAGAGGAGGCTGAAGAGGAGACCTGCCCGCCATGTCTGCTTGCTCTTTTATAGAGGGTATGTCCTAAGTAGGAGAGGCATGGAGATGTCTAGCATGTCTGCTTTCTAGACATGCTGGAGTTGAACTTTGAAGGACGCCTAATCCTAAGCGTGCTTGCAGAGTTACCTTTGCCAGAACCCGATGGCCCATGCCTTTGAACGAAGCATGGGAAGGCATGGGGAGATAGATCTCTGTGAGTTCAAAGACAGCCTGGTCTTCACAGCAAGTTCCAGGTCAACTATATTTACATGGTAAGTGCACCCATCCCCTTTAAAAACAAACGAAAACCTAGTGGGAGGTGGTCAGGCCTGTCTCCTTGAGAGGAGGCCCAGGGTTCCAGATTTGGTTTTGGAAGTAGCCTTCACCCTACTCTAGCTCCACAAGTCCTGCCAGCCATAGGGGACTGCTCTGATACATAGTGAGTCTCAGGCCCGATGGAGGACTTTGATGGAGAAGAAGCAACCACCTCCCTTTGTGGCTAAGGGTAGATGTGGACCAGCAGCTGTTGCCCCAGCAGATCTCTCCTGAGAGGTGCAGGAATCCTTACTTGTTCATATCTTGGATCTGGGCTTGGAGGTCAGGGGAGGTCTGGGCTGCAAATGATTTAGGTTGGCTAAGTTACTTCTGTAAGTTTGAATCGGGAAGATTGTTCAAGAGATGAAGACAACCTTCAGAAATGCAGCAGATGGGCAAGAGAGAGGGCAAAGGTTGAGGACTGCCTCAGGGATAGAACACTTGCCTATTATGCATAAGGTTCTGGGTTCAATCCCTAGCACTACAGAGGGGAGAGGAGGGCGAAGAGGGGAGGGCAGGGGAAGGGAGGAGAGGGAAGATAGGCGGGAGGATGGGGCACAGAGGACATCAAGACCTAGAGCAAAGAAGTGGTCATGGGTGCAGGCACGCAGTCTTTAACCCCATCATTTGAGAGGCGGAGTTCCAGACCATCATGGTCTACGGTGGTTTCCAGTATAGCTAGAACTACATAGTGAGACCTTGTCTCAAAAAACAACAAACAAAAAAAGAAGTGATCATGAAGGGGAGGTCAGGACATGATCTGGAGAGGGATGCATGCAATGCTGCAGAGTAGGCAGGACACCCAGAGGGTGCAAAAGCCAAAGCTAAAGCCCTTTGGAAACAGAAGGAAATCCTTTTGGATATTATCGTAGTGAACTGGAAGCTAGATTCAATTACCAGGGCAGACTGGTAAGGCAGGGTAGGGAGGGAACTTCAAACTGGGAGAGGGCTGGGTGCTTTGGAACGAAAAGGACCGTGGTTCAAAAAGAGATCAAAATGCCAAAGTAGCTCAAAATCCAGAAGGTACCTGGGTGCCTTTAGAGGTCACAGTGCGGGGTGGAGCGGCTGGGGGGAGGGGGTATTAGGAGGGGGTGGGGCAGGAGTACGCCAGTGCGCATGCCTGGAGAGGTGGGCATTGTTACGCGTACTGGTGCTGGGCCCACCCCCTGACTCTGTGGGCATTCCCTGGGGTAGACTGGGAGGGTGGCGGGTAGTCTAGGGATCTGAAGTCTGCACTGCAGCTGTAGGGAGACAGTGGGTGCGTCCTGCAGTCCCCATCCCAATGGTTTCTCATTACCTTTCACAGTCCTGGCCCTCGGGAGGTTCTCCCTGCCCCGGGAGCCCAGCCCCAACGGTCGCTCTACCCACAGGCAGCATCGGCCCACCACCAGCAGTCCATTTACAATGGAAGTCCTGGACGAGTTCGACAGCGAATTCCCCCTGAGTGTGACCTTCTGCCAGCTCATTTCCGAGGATGACTTCGAGAGGCAAGCAGCGACCTATACAGAGCGGGCGCTGCGACGCCTCTTTCGCGCCTTGGACCGCAACCCAGCGCTGGCGGAGAGGGTCGTGCGGAAGGGCAAGCAGACGGAGATCGAGCAGCGCGGGCTCCTCTCCAGCCTCTGGGTGCGAGCGGCCACCGACACCCCCAACTGTTTCTTAGGGCGGAGCTTTGAGGGTGGGACTTTGGCTGAGGGATGAATGGGGAGGTTATCTATTGGCTGGGGTAGCCAAAGGGGTCTTTCCAGAGCCAAGAGTGGCAAGCCTGAGGAAGGAGCAGGCAGGCGACCCTCTTCTGGCTTTCCGCCTTTCCTCATTTCAGGCGAAATTTGTCTGCACTGTCCAGGGGGATCTAAACCAGTGCAACAGCATGGGTGCCCTGGAGATGCATCAGCGCCTGGACCAGCTGAAAAGGCGCATCCACCGTGTGCATCTGTATTCCCAGGGTAAGGTTCAATTTCTGAAGGTGCAAGCCCTTGGGACTCCAGCCTAGTGCATCTGCTGTCCCTTTGCCTCCCAACACATTACAGTGTTTGTCAAGCTCAGGTTGGTGATATCTTAGGTAAGGTGCCCACCTCCACTTCCACGCTGGATTTGCCTGTCTTGGATCAGATTTAATGAAGAACTGTAAGGAGGGGACAGAAAGGGAGAAAGGAAAGAACACCTCCTAGCAAGATTAGCTAATTTAGAGGCTAACAACAGGGTGGGGGAGGGGTCATAGACACATTTAATCTCAACCTTAGGATATTTATCTTAATTAAAACTATTTACTTACTTATTTGAGACAGGGTCTCATTCTGAAGTCCTACTGGCCTCAAAATCTGCCTGCCTCTCTGCCTTCAAAGAGTGCTGTGATTAAAGGCATGTCACCACACCTGGCTCTAAAACAAAACAATATGATTATGATATGTGTGCACGTGTACACGTGTGTATGTGTGTGAACACAAGCAAATGTGTAAGGCACACACGTGGAGGTTAGAGGATGACTTTGGGGATCAGTTTTTCTACTGTAGGATCTGGAGATCCAACTCAGGTTGTCAGCCTTACATGGCAAGCACTTCTACCCCATGAGCCATCTTGCTGGCCCCTTAATATTTTATCTTTTCTTCTCTATCTCTGTTTCTTCTACATTTCTTAGAGTCTCACAATGTAACTCTGGCCAACCTGGATCTAACTCAATGTTAGATCAGGCTGGCCTCAAACTCACAGAGACCTTCTGCCTGGACCTAAAGACTTGGGCCACCACATCTGACTCTCAGCTGACTCCACCTTTGTTTTTTGTTTTTCTGTTTTTTTGGTTTTTTTTTTTTTTTGATATAAGATCTCTCACTGAACATGAAGCTTATTAATTTGGGTAGGCTGTCTGGCCAGTGAATGTCAGGAATCTGTCCATTCCCAGACTATTGTGATTACAGGTGTGTCCTGCCTAGCCTGTGGGTAATGGGGGTCTGAACTCAGATTTTTGTGATGCGGAAACTTTACCAACCGAGCCAGTTCTTCAGTCCACTCTCCCTTTTCTTATTTTGTTACATCTATTATTTTTTTAAGATTTATTTATTTTATTTATAGAATACACTGTATCAGTCTTCAGACACACCAGAAGAGGGCATCAGATCCCATTACAGATGGTTGTGAGCCACCATGTGGGTGCTGGGAATTGAACTCGGGACCTCTGGAAGAGCAGATAATGCTCTTAACTGGTGAGCCATCTCTCCAACTCTATATCTTAACAATTTTAAAGCATTTTATTATTTATTTATTTATTTATTTATTTATTTATTTATTGTGTGTGTATCCCATGTGTACAGATGCCTGTGGAAGCCAGAAAAGGGCACTGGATTCTCTATAGCTGTAGTTACAGGTGCTTGTGAGCCACCTGTCATGGGTGCTGAGATCTGGACCCAGGTTGTCTTTAAGAACAATAAGTGCTCTTAATGACTGAGCTATCTCTCTAGCTCTACCATTACATTGACTCTGTGTGTGTGTGTTTGTATACATGCATGAGCACACTCTCTTTCTGTTCTGCATATGTGAATGGCTGAGGACAACTTACAAAAGATTCACCTCTACCACAACTCGGATTATCAGGCTTGGTGTGAGCACCTTTACCTGCTGAGACGTCTACTTGTCCTTATTGTTTGATAAGGTCTTGTATATTGCAAACTGACCTTAAACTTGTAACTGAGATTAGCCTTGAACTCCTGATCCTCCTCCTTCTATCTCCTGAGTTTGCACCACCACATCCAGTGAATGAACTCTTCCAATGGCTGGTGAGCTTTAACACCCACTGTACTCTGCAGACTCAGTGCGGTCCACAAGACCTAAAAGTGCAGTAGGTCCTGGCTCAGGGTCTAGCCATATGTTTGGCTACTTTGTGGGTTCCCTTTCCTTCCATCCTTCACCCCATTTCCACCCTTTGACTAGATAGGAGAGCAAAAGGATAGAGGGAAAGGGACTGTTGTTACTGTTAGACTACTGCCTGCTGATTAGGAGCACTGAATTCCTTGAGGCTAGTTTGATCTTCACCAGCAGGACATCCAATTTCTTGTTTCTTCTTTGTGCATGACTACTTAAACCATGACCAATGCAACCAACCAGCAACCCACCAACAGTCTATCCCACCTCTTGAGGTCCTCAAAATTCCAAACGTCACACAATGGCAAAGACTATCTGCAACTGGAAAAACGATGGCCTGCTAGAGCATGAGGCAAATCTAGTCAGCTGCTGTGGACAATCTGAAGCAGCACCATATCCCACACTGGGATTAAAGGGAAAGCACATTCCTATTTCCGTGGTTTTTAAGGAAACCAAAATGCAGAGGCTTCACTTTCTTTGAACCCACCTTTGCAAGATCTCTCTGTGGGTTTTCTTATGAAAGCAGTACCATTTTCTACGCCCTTGTCCCACTGAGGCTGGGCATAGGCTGAGACTTACTGGTGCCTGAATACTCTTGCTGGTGTTGGCCAACTCACTCTTCCATGTTCTTGACTGGGAGGCCACATGTTACCTTACAGGGCCTGGTTTACTCACCATTTCCTTCACAGTTCTATCCTTAAAGTTAGACATCTTGGCATGGGTTTTGCCTACTTTTATGCAGACGAGATCTGATTCTGCCTGTAAGAGACAAAAGTGGGGCTGATGGAAGGCTCTGTTGGTAGAATTCTTGTCTAGCCCACATGAAGTCCTGAATTTGATCTTAAGCACCACATAAACTGTGTGCATACATATAATCCCAGCAACTTAAAGGTTGAAGGCAGAAAGGCCACAAATTAAGGTGCTCCTCAGATGTAGTTAAAGGCTGGCTAGGATAGGTAAGACTATGGAAGGGAAGGCAGATACAGAGATGATAGAGACAGGAAGAAAGAGAGGGAGTAACTTTTGAATCCTTTCTCCAACATACTGGGTGACTACTGAGATAATGCCTGCTGGCACCTTCATTCATGGCCCTGGATATTGTCCCAGGATTCTTGAAAAAGCCTGAAAAGGATTTTCCTTTATTTGGAAAGATATTAGGAAACCTTTGTGCGACTCCGTTTGGCCCGACTGCCCGTGGCGTCAGTACTCACTAAAGTGTTTGATGTAGATGCCAAGAAGAGGAGGAGGAGGTCGAAACCAAAGAAACCAGATCCCATCTTCCGAGACCGATCAACCTCCCCATGCCTGCCACCAGCCCTATTACCACCACCGCTGCCACCGCTACCACCACAACCTGTTACCACCGTGGCCTCTGTAGTGGCTGCGTCACCCTCTGTCTACACTATGCCTCGGGTCTTTGGCCCCTTCCCTCCACTGTCTGGCAAGCCGGTCAGTGGGAACATGCTGTCCTGGGAGGGAGGGCAGCTTTTTTTTTAACCTGTCCTGTATACAGTTTTGGTTCTCAAATCTCTGCAGAAGGGCTCTTCTCAGACAGGCTTTGGTTATGGGCTAGCAGTAGGTCAAACACATGAGAGCGCTTGCCCTGGCCGAGGGCCACAGAGCAGGTGGAAAGTACAAAGTGTCTGTCCTCTGACCCAGAAAGCCAAGTAGACTTAGGATGTCCCTAAGAATAAGGAAAACCATAGACTTTCCCCACATCCCTATTCCTGCCCCTCAGGGTGTCATTCCTGAGAGCTCTGCCTGTGTCTGTGCCTTTGGGCTCCCCCTTTCCAGAAGCTCTCCCTTTCCTGTATCCTTGCCTCAGGGTTAGGACTTCCTGAGTTCCCAGCCACCATCTCCTCTCTATCCCTGAAATCAACTCTTGCTTCCTATGTAAGGACTGCTTTTCTGCATAGAGCAGTTTTCACTCTGCCCTGAGATTTCCTTTGTTTCTTGTAGATGGAGAAACTGGATATTTCAAGGTCTGAAGTGAAGTTAAACTGGAATGGTCTTTCATCAATGTCAAAGAGGTAGAAGGGATTTACTTAGCTTGAAGGAGCAAAAACATTTGGGGGCCATCTTGAATGCCAGACTTGATGTTTTGTCCCAACCTCTTAATTCTCACAGTTTTGGGTGGTGATTCTATTCTATTCAGAGGGAGTCTGGACTCTTGGGCCTGTGTTACAGACAAGCATTCGGAGACTGAATGGGCCCAAGGCCAACGTCCTGTTTCTCTCCTATCTTACAGCCACATGGTTGATCTGACCCCCTTGGTCCTCAACCCCGGAGGCTTCCATTTCTCGTATTTGGCAGGAAACAGTGCACACAAGCTCCATTGTCCTAGCTTTCCCTGGTGAGTATCTGCATCTTTCTGACACTGATCCCTGTGGGCTCTCTTCCAGTTCCACAGTCCCTGCCTCTGGAAGGCACTGTAATAGTATGCTCAAGGGCAAAGAGAATCTTGGTCATATTTCTTTCATGCCCAGAAACTCACATGTAATCAGTGTTTGCAGTGGTAGAAGACATCAGTGATTGGCCAACCCAGCCCAGCTTCTGCTGGAGACAACTAAGGGGTAGCCTTGGAATCGTTATATGGCAAAGCTGGGTTTACCAAATGTGAATTCTTAAACCTCACTTGTAGAGATAGAGATGTAGTTTGTGATCACAGCACTTGGGAGGTGAGGCAGAAGGATCTGAAATTCAAGGTCATCTCTGCTTACATGGTCATGGTGAGGCCAGCCTCACAGCATGGGACCCTGTCTCAAGGGGGAAACCTCTCTGTGCTCCACAATAAATCCTCTCCTTTCCTAAACTCCTGGAAGCCACTGCTGTGTTTCTGTGTGTGTCTTTATGTGTCTCTGTGTGTGTATGGAGGGCAGAAATGAATGTTGGAGGAAAATACAAGTTTTTCACAGAAAGTTTACCTGAAGTAATTTGCAAACAAGCAGACAGACTTATGCTACTTTAAAGCTGAGGGATGTAACCCTGGGATTGCTGGAACTAGTGCGGGACTCACTAAAAGTCCAACATCGTACAATTTACTGTCAAAGCTTAGGAAGTGCCTCTTGTTAACTATGGAAGCATTGTCAAATTCTGTGTGTGTGTGTGTGTGTGAGTGATTATTGAATCCAGGACTTTACATATGGGCAAGCGCTCTACCACTCACTGAGGTACACTCCAGCCCAAGTCTTGTTTTGAACTCTTCCTTGAGATGACTTATCTGTCCCATTGTTGGATTATTTTCCTTTATACCATGAAGGTTGGGAAAGCACCAAAATCTATCATGTTGTGTGTGCCCAGAGGTTTGTGCTCTTAAGACCTAAAGTCCCTATGAGAGTACCCAATACGTCAGAAGGGCTGAAGTTCCTTCCATATGTGCTATGTCTGATGGCATTAAGCATGCTTTACTTATTGAAGAACAGAAAATTGTTGTTTTGAAGATACAAGCACAGAGTCAGAAAATGAAAGAAATATGAGGCTTATAAATTATAATAAAATAAAAATTAAGGCCTGTTCTATGGGCAAAAAACTTAATTCTATAATTTTTTTTTTGTTGTTGTTCATTTTTTGAGCCAGTTCTTCACAATGTAGCCCTGGCTGGCCTGAAACTTTTGATGTAGACCAGGCTGGCCCTGAACTCACAGAGATCTGCCTGGCTCTGCCTTCTAAGTGCTTGGGATTACAGGTGTGTGCCATTATGGTTGGTATTCCGTGCATTTTTATATATTCATAATTGTACAACCAACAGCCACTAATTTCAGGAGATTTTTATCATCTAGAAGGTATGAGGATGATGGTGACATCTGTGTTATCAGTCCACAGGTGAAGCAAGAAGAGAAAGAAAGAAGGGGGGGGGGAATAGGCAGAGAGGCAGGTAATGGCTATTTTATAAGTCATTTCTTCTCAAAGGGAGAAAATGTTTACAGATCATTAGTACTGGATTTACTTAGAAATGGCCGGAAAAGGGTTACACATTCCATCAGCTGAGGAGCTGCAGTTAAGTGAGGACATGTTTAGGTTTGGAGACTTGCAGAGTTCGCTGTGGTAGCTGATCACAGCTTACATGTGCCTGCTGGTCTTGCAGGCTGCTCTTACTTGAATTTACCATCCTCCTGCCTCAACCTCCTTAATAATGGAATTACAGGTGTAGCCCTGGCTGTCATGAGCCTTGCTCCAGGTAGAATAAACAGAATGATATGTATTCATTCTGTAGAATATTATTAACCATACTATAATGCATGGACAAACTGTAAAAGTGCAGGAAGTGAAATGTTTAACACAAGTTAAAATGCTAAGTAGTGGTGGCACATGCCTTTAATCCCAGCACTCAGAGGCAGAGGCAGGTGATCTCTGTGAGTTCAAGGCCAACCTGGTCTACAGAGCAAGTCCAGGACAGCCAGAAACCCTTTCTGAGGGGGGGGGGTTGGGGGGAGAAAGAACAAAGAAAAATACTATATGGGCATATGGACTAGGTTCATTCAGAGAGACAAGGAGTTATTGTTTATGGCTGCAGAGTTTCTGTTTTGAGTCAAATTCTGAAGAGTCACAGTGTTTTGTATGTAATGCCACACAATTGTATGTTGAAAGTGGTTCGAAAGGCTCTGGTGTGTGGACTCAGTGGTAGAGCACATGCTTGGCATGCATGGCTCGCCAGCATTCTAAGAGAAATGATTAAAAATCTGAAGACTTGGAATATAGTTCAGTACTTAGTGCTCACAGAAGCTTGTATCTTATTCAGGGTTTTACTGCTGTGAACAGACACCATGACCAAGGCAACTCTTTTTTGTTTGTTTGTTTGTTTGTTTGTTGTTCTTTTTTGTTGTTGTTGTTTTCTCCGAGACATGGTTTCTCTGTGTAGCCCTGGCTGTCCTGGAACTCACTCTGTAGACTAGGCTGGCCTGCCTTTGCCTCCCAAGTGCTGGGATTAAAGGCGTGCCCCATCACTGCCTGACTCCCAAGACAACTCTTATAAGGACAACATTTAATTGGGGCTGGCCTACAGGTTCAGAGGGTCAGTCCATTATTATCAAGGTGGGAACATGGTGGCATCCAGGCAGGCATGGTGCAGGCAGAGCTGAGAGTTCTACATCTTCATCTGGAGGCTGCTAGCAGAATACTGGCTTCCAGGCAGCTAGGATGAGAGTCTTAAAGCCCACACACACAGTGACACATCTACTCTAACAAGGCCACACCTACCAATAGTGTCACTCCCAGGGCCAAGTGTATACAAATCATCACAGCTAGGCATAGTGGCACAAATTTGTAATCTAAGTGCTGGGGGGCAGAGACAAGGAGATCCCTGGAGCTTACTGGCCATGTCTAGTTGAACCGGAAATCTTAATGCCCAATGAGAGACCCAAAAAATAAGACAGCAATTGAAAAAAGACAATGGTGGTGTATACCTTTGGTTCCCTTGGGAGGCAGAAGCAGGCATATCACTGAGTCTGAGGCCAGCCTGGTCTACAGAGTTAGTTCCAGGATAACCATGCACGTATGCTTGCACAAAAAAGTAAATTTTGTCAGTGGGTGAGCCTACTGACCTGAGTCCAGTGCTCTTCTGCAGGGGCATAGCCTGACTATGAGACTGCATCTTAAAATGCCAAGCTGGGCAGTGGTGGCGCACGCCTTTAATCCCAGCACTTGAGAGACAGAGGCAGATGGATTTCTGAGTTCGAAGCCAGCCTGGTCTACAGAGTGAGTTCCAGGACTATACAGAGAAATCCTGTCTTGAAAAAAAAAAAAAAAAAGAAAGAAAGAAAGAAAGGAAAAAAGAAAAGAAACAACACCTAAAGATTATTCTCTGGCTTCCACACACTTGACAGTGGCATGTATGTGCCTGCACCCCAACCTAAATATGCACCCCCAAAGTCCCCAGAGCTAGGAGTGATGGTGTGCACTTACAGTTTCAGGTTTTCTGGGGGCTGTGGAGGGAACATTGTTTGAGCCTAGTAGTTTGAGGCCAGCCTGAACAACACAGGTAGATAATGTAATTTTAGAAAAGAAAAGAGAAAAGCATGACAGCTCACACCTGTATTTCATTCCTAACACTTGGGGAGCTGAGGCAGGTGATTTGCTGTGAGTTCAAAGCTAGCCTGAGCTACAGAGGAAGACGTTGTTTCAAAAATAAATCAAAAGTGAAGCCAGGTGTGGTGGTACCCACCTTTACTCCCAGTACTGGGCTGACACGGGACTATCTGTGAGTTTGTGGCTAATCTGGTCTGTATACTTCTAGGACAGGCAAGGCTGCACAGACAGACTGTGTCTCAACAGTGAAGAGGGAAGTCAGTGAAATTTGCAGTACTCTTAGTTGCTGTTCCCAGCACCAATCTACTCTCTGTCTTTATAAATTGTTTATTCTGTCCTCAAAATATGGCCTTTAGTGTCTGTCTGATTTCATTTGGGTTAATTTTTCAAAGTCCATTCATCCTGCAGCCAAACCTTTATTCCTTTTTATGGTCATCTAATATTCCTGTATCACTTTGTCTCTTATATGTGTGTGGTATGTTTGCACACACGTGTGTGCAGGGCATAGAAGTGAAAGTCAGGTGTCTTCCTCTAGCTTCATCTTTTTCTTAATTTTAAATTGTTTTTATTTTGTGAATATGAATATTTGATCTGCATGCATGTCTGTGTACCCCAGGAGGTCAGAAGAGGATGCCAGAGGCCTGGAAGTGGTTATAGTGAGCCACCATGTTTGTGCTGGGAACAGAACCCAGGTCCTATGGGAGAGCTCTGAACCATCTCTCTCTAGACTTTATCTCAGTTTTTGAGACAAGGTCTCTCAATGAGCCTTTGGCTGTCTGGAAAGTGTCCAGGGTTACAGATGCGTGTGGCTATGCCAGCTTTTAGATCAGAACTCAGGTCCTCACGTTTGTGAAGCAAGCATTTTACTGACTGAGTCGTCTCCCCAGCCCCTGCTCTTGTACGTCAGTTACAGATAACTGAGAACACTTTTGGCTACTAGGAATAGTGACATCATGAAACATTTGGGGAAAGTTTTTGTGGGGTCATAGTTTTTACTTGAGTAGTCATCTAGATTACATGCTAACTTTAATATATATGTATATATATATTACATTATGTGTATTATATACATATGTATATACACCCATACATATCTATACATTTTTTACAGTGTTGGTGATGAAACCCAGGACCTCACACATGCTCGGCAAGTACTGTTTCACCCACTTAAATTCAGGGTCCATGTTAACTATTCTGAGGAACTGCCATACTGTAAAATAGTCCTACTAGTGATATACTGAGGGTTCCTTTTTTTCTATAAGCTAGCAACACTTACTCTCATTAAATATTTGAATGTGAAAGTCAGAGGACAGCTTGAGAGAAGTCAGTTCTCTCCCTGTAGTATGTGATGTGGGCTTTGGGAATTAGACCCGGTTCATCAGGCTTAGCACTTTCCCCATGCATGGGATTATGGGATTGCCTTTCTGGCATAGCAATACTTATTTATCTTTTGTTTCCTCCTTCCCCCCCCCCCCCCACAAAGCTTTGCCATGTAGCCCTGACTGGCTTGAAATTTGCTAGGGTAGACCAGGCTGGTCTCAAGTTTTTGGCTTTCCTTCTGACCCTGCCTCCAACTGCTTGAACTATCAATATGTACCATCATGCCTAGCATGCCTTTGTTGTTGTTTGCTATTTGTTTTGTTTGTTTGAAACAAGGTCTCACTATGTGCTCTGGTAGCCTGGAACTCATTAAGTAAATGAAGTTGGCCTTGAACTCACAGGGTTTTCCTGCCTCTGCCTTTCCTCTGAGTGCTTGGGTTAAAGGCATGTGCCACCACACCTGAGGAATCAGGCTTAGTCCTATAGGCAAGTGCCCATTCTCCCACTTAGGCATACTTACAGGCGTATTTTAAAGCATATTTTTTAAAGATTTATTTATTGTATGTATGTGAGTACATTGTTACTCTCTTCAGACACACCACAATAGGGCATTTTGGATCTCATTATAGATGGTTGTGAACCACCATGTGGTTGCTGGGAATTGAACTCAGGACCTCTGGAAGAGCAGCCAGTGCTCTTAGCTCTCCAGCCCTATAGGTATATTTTAAATAAAAAGGGAGGATGAGATGGCTCAGTGCGGAAAGGTGCTTATCGGAAGGCCTGAGTGCCTGAGCTGGAGTCACATCCCAGAAGCAGAGAGCTGACTTCCTCAATCTGTGCCCCAAACTCTACAAGTGCACTAAGTGCATGCATATTATTCCCACAGTAGATAAATGAAATAAAATTTTAAACAGCTTGTCTTATGCAGGGTTTTACTGCCGTGAACAGACACTATGACCAAGGCAACTCTTATAAAGTCAATACTTAAATGAGGCTGGCTTACAGGTTCAGAGGTTCAGCCCCGCAGCATCCAGGCAGGCATGGTGCAGGAGAAGCTAGAGTTCTACATCTTCATCTGGAGGCTGCTAACAGAGTACTGCTTCCAGGCAACTTGGATGAGAGTTTTAAAGCCCATACCCACAGTGACATACCTACTCCAACAAGGCCACACCTCCAAATAGTTCCAGTCCCTGGACTAGGCATACCAAAACTACCACACAGCTTTTTGAGATGGCCCACTATGTGTTGCCCAGACCAATCCTGAGCATCTAGGCTTAAGCAATTCCCCATTACAGCCTTCTAAGAAATTGGGATTTTATCGTACTGCCCCAGGAGTAGCTTTTCTTATACAGCAGCTTCAGGGGTTGTGAATTAATCTCATTGTGGTTCTCAGTTACAGTTTTTATTTTTTTTCCTTTTTTTTTTTTTTTGAGACAAGGTTTTTGTTTGTACCTTGGCTACATTTTCTTGATGTCCAATGGTGTTGAATCATTTTTCTGAACTTACTGGTGATTTGTATGTCTTTGGGAAATGTGTATTTGAATTCTTTGTGTATTTCTCAGTATTAGGGTTTGTGGGACTCCCTGCTCTCGTGGATGAATGACTGGCCCTTCAAACAGAGAATTCAGAAGCCCTGTGAATACATACAGTGAATGAGCACACCTGGAATGATTGCCATTAGGCAGATCAACTTTACTTAGGGTGGCTGAAGGCTATATTATTAAGTTTTGGGGGACTGAGGGTGGGACATCCAGGATGATCAGAAATCATTGGCTGGGAGCTTTAGGGTACCTGGAACGCCTCATGAGCATGGGGAAGCATTTCCTGATTCTCAGGTGCTGACTGAACAGGAGAGAGGAGGTTGATCCTATAAACAAATTGTGGCTACATGATATTCCTCAGATACAAGTGTAGGGGCTTAGAATCTGAGCCCAGAGGCTATCTGGTTATGGTGGACTTTGACCTTAATTAGCAGTTTTCCAACAGGGTTCTTGGTGTTTTGTCTTTTTCTCCCTTGATTAAAAAAGATTTATTATTTTTAACTATATATCATGTATCAGCATGTGAGTACAAGTCTCTACTTATTGGCCAAGAGGCATTGGATCCCCTGGAGCTGGAGTTGCAGATGTTGTGAGCCTCCTGATATGGGTGCTGGGAACTGAACTGGAGTCCTCTGGGAGAGCATCATGGGTTCTTAACTGCTAAGTCTTCTATCTGAGCTCCTTTTTCTGGATTAAAAAAAATATGGTTTTTTTTTGTTATTAGTTTTTGAAACAGGGTCTCATGGTATAGTCCTGGCTGTCTAGGAACTCAGTATGTAGATCAGCCTTGCTTCACACTCACAGAGATCTTCCTGCCTCTGCTTCAGGAGTGCTGGATTTAAAAGCATGTGCCTCCACCAAGCCTGCTAGAATTCTAAATTATGAGTCTATGTGTCTCTGTGAGGTATGTGGTTGTGAGCACAGGTTCTTGCAAAGGCCAGAAGTGGACACAGATGTCCTGACTCACTCAGATACAAGGAACAGAAGGCAGGGCTACTGAGAGAGCAGTCAGTACCTGCTCTTAACTGCTGAGTCACCTCTCCAGCCCTGCTTCTTGAGTTTTATAACATCCTTGACATATAGTGGAGACAAGTCTCTTATCAATTGCAATTTGCAAATATCTTCTCCCATTCTTTTTGCTTTGAAATGCAAAGTTCCAGGCTTTGAGTTCGTTTTTGTGGTTCTGAGGGAGAGTTTTACTGTGCATTTGACCTCCAACAATCCTTCAGCCTCAGCCTTTCTGTGTGCTAGAGAGTAGGTTTGTACAGGTATAACTAATTTCAGATAACCTGGCTGACCAGCAGCTTAGCTGAAGCTTGCTGAACCTTTTAACTCCTCATCCTTCTGCCTCCACTTTCTACATCCTGGTATGGGAAAGATGTGCAAACTGTGCCCAGCCTGGTCTTTTTGAGAGACTGTCTCTTCAAAAAAGGCCATGAACCATAAATGTTCTCAAATTCAATGAATTGTTTTGAGATTGATTGACATCTTGGAAACTACCTCTAAAGCAAAGTTCCTTTTGAATGCAAGGCTGTGGATGCTAGGTAAGTGACCTACTGTAGGTCTGCATCCTCTGCTGCCCTCTCTGCTTTCTGAGTCAGGACCCCACGACATTGATCAAGCTGACCCTGAACTTGTGATTTTCCTGTCCCCACTTTCCTAGAAGGGGGATTATCAGACAGGGTCCTTATGCATCTTAAAACTTTTTCTTAGGCTCATGGAGAAAAGATATTTCTATAAAACTTTATGGTAGTATCAGTTACAAAGAGGAAATAAAGCTGGTATAGTGGCACACACCTTTAATTCTAGTTCTGGGGCAGCAGTGGCGGGGAGGTCTCTGTAAGTGTGAAGCCAGCCCCGTCTACGTAGTGAGTTCCAAGCCAGCCAGAGCAACATAGTGAAACACTGTCTTAAAGTCAAACTCAAACAAAAACACACCATTACCACCGTCAACGAAAAATCCACAAGGAAGAAAGGTGAATCCAGGCATGATGATGCTTACCTTCAATTCCAGCACTCATGGCTGAAGCAGTATTGCTACAAGTTTGTGATCAGCCTGCTCAAGAAAGAAAGTTCTAGAAATCCAGGCCAACCAAAGCAATGAGGGCTATTATAATGAGGTCCTGTCTCACACAAAATCTAGAAAGAAAAATACACATTCATGTAGTTATGTGATAATCAGATTATGTATAAATGGCTTGTATGGCTTTTCTGGGGAGATTTGAGCAAATATCTATTCCTCTTAGATAATGTGCTGATGGCAGACCAAAGGAACGATTCCACTCACATTTAGCTTAGTAAACTAGTGTGTTTATTGTGGTTTGTTATAGACGTTATTTAATCCTGACCCGGGGTTTCTGTCCTGCCTTTGGTCATTTAGTTCCTAGATAAAGGACATACACTCAACCTTTATATTTACAATAAATCTTAAACAGCACAAGAACTGGACAGATAACTATCTTTTTGTTTGTTTGTTTGTTTTGAGACAGGGTTTCTCTGTGTAGCCCTGGCTGTCCTGGAACTCACTCTGTAGACCAGGCTGGCCTCGAACTCAGAAATCTGCCTGCCTCTGCCTCTCAAGTGCTGGGATTAAAGGCGTGTGCCACCACCGCCTGGCAGATAACTATCTTTTAAGTTATTACAATCTACTTTCCTATTGATAGAATTATTACTTGGTATGTTTTATCTGGGCTGCTCTTTATTTGGCCAGCCCTCAGAGACATGTTTTTATGGCTTATCTAACCCATGGTGGCTTCTCCTTCCTCCTCCTGTACCTTCTTCTTCCTAATAATTTCTACAACAGTGGTTACTTACAGGAATAGGCAACTTAGCCATTTACATCACTAAAAAGCTCAGGCCAGTGTGGCGAGGACCCGTGAACATGGCTCTGGAGTTCCTCGCACAACCCTGAGAATCTTCCCCTTAGCAGTTTTTTACTGCATATATACCTCAGTGAGGGAGTTAGGAACCTTACAACTTTTTTATTACTTTTTGGAGTTTTCTTGAGTTTTATGAACTTCTCTTCAGGAGGAAATGTTTCAATCTAGAGGAAATTTCTACAAACATGTAGGTACAAAATGATACCCAAAATTGAAGTGTTACGGAGCTACAGAGCATAGGAAGCTATGAATACATGCTGCAAATGTATTCACAAGATGATACCTAACCTGAAATGTTAGGCAGCTATGGATCTGATTAAAAGGGCTTGAAAAGATGGGCAGGCAGGAGGCTGATTCCAGGCACATTCCTCTAACCCTAACACCTGGGAGGCTGAGTCAGGAGGATTGCTGCAAGTTCAAAGATAGTCTGGACCACACAGTTAGAGGCCACCCAGCTCCCCTACCTCAAAAAAGAAAAAACTCCAACCAACCAATGAAACACCAAAAAATAAAGCAAACAAACAAAGAAGCAAGTAAAAACAAAAAACCACCATCACCACCAAAAAACCCCAAAGCCATGGAGACACTTTTCACTCTTAGCAGGCATCGGGACAAGCCTCTTTGGTTTGCGCTATGCTCCTCTCTCACTCACAGGCACTGAGATAATGTATAACCCTGAAGAGGTTCCATGGGAGAGGTTTCTAGAAGTAAAGTGTCTTGGGAGACAGCCTGAAGCCTATGACTTTATTACTTGTGTGGCAGCCCTGTGAGTATTCTATATCATGAGCATGTGTTGGCCATTTCTCATGCAGGACGCCAGCCTGTAGTGGACCCTCCAACACTGACGAGATGCCATCTCCTGTTGTGAAAGCCTCTATCTTCACTCCGCCTGTTCTGCTCAAGTTCCAACCTGTGCCCAGACCCAATGATGATTCAGAGAATGACCCTGGCAGCGCGGAGTCCACTCCTGCCAAGGAGAGCCAATAATCTCTTCCCAACAGACCATGCCCCAGGACTGAGTAAAGTTCATCCTGGTGTTGAGCTACCCGAATGTTGTATGTCCTCTCTGTTTTCGCCGAGACTGGAGAGAGAGTTCAAGGATAGCCTAGACTCTATAGAAAAAAACCATATTTCAAACCTCATCCCTTCAAATATGGGCAGTGTATGTTGAGATCAGTACCTTTCAATGACCCCTCACTTGCACTGTAACAAGCAATTCTGTCATGCTTGAGAGAATGGGGTGGGAAATTCTTTTCTTCCCTTCAGCAATTTAGACTCCGTAGGGCTTCACTTCCCCTGAGCGGCAAGTGTACTGTGTGTGATCTCCAAACACAAGCCTTAATTTGCTGGGTGTTTTTACCTGGAGGAGAAATGAGTGGGTTGGTCAGTTTACAGCTTGGCACTTGCCTGAGTTTCAAAAATGTGATTCTCATTGTCATCTCATATGCTGGCCTTAGAACCTTTCTCCATGTAAGATCTCAGTCATTACTGGACATTAGTGGATATACATATTAGTCATGGTTGACAATACCTCACTTGGGGCTGTAGAGTAAAATTACTACATAATTATAAATTGTGGTAGACTATGAGAGAGGAGAGTGGGGTGGCCAAGAAAGATTTTTTTTCTTTTTTTGGTCTCACTGCATATTCTTGGTTGGCCTGTGACTCGGTATGTGGACCAGACAGGACTTGAACTTACAGAGATCTACCAGCCTCTGCCTCTCAAGTGCTGGTAGTTTTGTTTATTTTTGTTTTGTTTTGTTTTCGAGACAGGGTCTCTCTACTTACTATAGACCAGGCTTGCCTTGAACTCATAGAGATCTGCTTGCTTCTGCCTCCCAAGTGCTGGGATTAAAGGTGTATACCCACCATACTGGGATAAAGGATCTTTTGAGGTGAGATTTATTTGGAAGTCAGAGACCATGAAGTAAGAAGATTCAGTGATGGCTGCCTTTGGCTAACTGGGTGGCTAGTGGTCTTTGTTAATCCCACTGAATGAGAGTAAGACCATTGACCCAGATTTTTTGTTTGAATTAAGCAAGCTTCATTTTCAGTTAGACAGCTTTGTCTCCCTAAAATAGAGTTTGAGAGAATAGTCTCAAACACAGAAGAATTTAAAAAAATATCCCCAAAACTGCAAGGCTGGGGATTCTAACGCTTTATAGTTATGTAGGAATTTGACAGGACATCTCAAAATTATTTGGTTGAAGATCTTATCAGGAAGTCAGGGTTAGGGTGTGGAACAGGTTATTTAGCATCGAAGTGGAGATTTGGAACAGATGACAGGGAGATTGAGAATTCTTTGGTTAGACAAATAGACAAGAATTTGACGTGTAGTTAACCAACTGCCAGTGACTTGGCTTTGGGAGAGTATAAGTGTTGCTTAATGGGCTGGAGAGATGACTCCGTGGCTGCTCTTCCAAAGGACCTGGGTTCAATTTCTGGCACCCAAATGGCAGCTCATAACCATCTGTATTTCCAGGTCCAGGGGTTCTAACACCCTCATACAGACAGACATACATGTAGGCAAAATGCCAGTGTACTTAAACAAAAAAACAAAAATCAAAAAATGAAAAAAACCCCAGCTTTGGCTGGAGAGATGCCTTAGCAAATAAAAGCTACACAAGTCTGGCAAGGAGACCAACTCCTGACTTGTCTGTCCTCTGAGCTCCATGCTTGTGGCATGGCACCTACTTGACCACGCACACAATTTAAAAAGGGAACTTGGAACACACTCTCCCAGGATAAGAGACTCAGATCAAGGATCTGGTCACAGAAGGAAGGCCTTGGTTATCTGCCAGCTGATGGGCCTGAAGGGCGTGGGCACCGAATGAGAGAAAGAGTTGAATATACAGATAGACATGGCTTTGGAGAAGGTGTAAGTTTGAAGGCCTTTAGATACAGAGGAGGCCAGGTCTGCACGAGTCAGCCTAGCATAGCATGGACTGAACAAGTAGCCAGATAGTGCATAGATAAGTTTTTGAGGGCTTGGGGGAGGCCAACGCAGTTTGGTGGGAGACTGGAAAAGTGGATTCTACTCAAAGTCAGCAAGCCTCAGCCTAGCAAGGTGCCTGCACGCAGGTCCCTGGGCACCTGGAAACCACAATTCCCAGAATGCCTACTTCCAACTTCCGGGACCCGGGGTGTCGAGCTCCGGAAGTAGTTGAGAAAGCGGAAGCGCCGGACTCAGGGTGTCGACTGTGTTCTCTTCGGTTCGTCGCCACCATGGGGAAGCGACAGCACCAGAAGGACAAGATGTAAGTTGGGCCACGTCTCTGTTCTCAGCTCGTCGTCGTGCTGAAGGTCATCTCCTGAAAGCTTCAGCTTTCACAGGCGCCGTATCGTCTCTTAGCGCAGTCTTTGCGGGCCAGGGCGTTCTGCAGCCAGACTAACTTGTGGGGTTTTCCCCTTCCGCCCCCATTTCTGCACGCGCGTTTTGCCCCTGAGTTGCTTATCTGCCCTGCACAGCCAGGTCTGCTTCGTCCTGGCTTGAGCCTGCCAGCCTACACACAGGCGACAGCCTTCTAGTTGAAGACTGGCGTGCCATGCTACGTGTTCCCCTCCCATTTGCTACTGTACTTTGTGTTTTCTGTCTCTTCAAACTAGTGTAGTCAGATGTCCCCTGCCCCCCAACTGCTTGCAAGGATACCTTTGACTTCTGTATTGCCAGATCTAGTATCCATCTTTTCAGTCCCTGGGCTTCTTCCCTTTCCAAAGCCAGCCCTTAGGGGGATCGTATTTTTATCTGCGTATGATCTATTTCCTCTTTGCTGAGCTTCCCCTCCCCTTGTCCCAGACCTTGTGGGTGTCTCCTTCCTCTCTGTAGTGGATCTTGTTCTAATAGTCTCTCATGCACTAATGAGCTTTTACTCAGTTCTCCACTTGGAAAACTTACAGCTTTCTCAAAACTAGTATGCTAATACGGAACTCGATAATTTTCACACCTAAGCCTGCTATATCCCTATCCTAGCCCTAGTTACATAGTGGGTCCTGGTCAAAACCACCCACCAGCTTCCCTTCACACTTAGGCAAACACAGAGTACTTGCCTTGGTCTTGGACTCATTTGTGACTCATCCACTGCCCTTGCTTCTGTGTCTTTCTGCTGCTATGTACCTCATGACACTCTTTTCTGCTGTCTCCTTTCTGGAATACATTCAGCTTGTCCTGCTCTAGCCTCAGTAATGTTATTCCTGTAAAGGGCCTCCCCAGATCTTTGTATGCTTAGCTCTTTCTCCTGTTAGCCTATAAATCCAGTTCATTTTCTTCTGGACAAGGCACTGTTGATGTCTCTTTATTTTTCTGTCTCTTTGCTTATGTGCCTGACACTGCAGATGTTTAATGTATCTTTGCTAAGTGAGTGAGAGTTGTGTCATAAGTTACTGATACAGCTTCTGTCCTGTCCGTGACGGGACCCAGTAACATATTCTCTGTCTTCCTCAGGTACATCACCTGTGCTGAGTACACTCACTTCTATGGTGGCAGGAAGCCAGGTAAGGGGATGCTGGTAGTCCTGAAGAGTGCCATCTTCCGTGGTGCAGAATGATCCAGAACACTGACATTACAGTAGATAATTAGGTTGAGTATATAGTTGATAGAAGATGACATAGTCTCAACATAGTAGAGTATACTTACATTTTAGAGGAGAGTTTTTTTTAAAATAGAACTTAAAATGGCCTTTTCTTTAGGAAGCGGTATAACCTTATTCTTTATAGGAGGGAAAAAAAAGGAAGGTTAATACCCAAAGTTGCCAAGACTGTAGAAAAAAGGATTTATTTATTTTATGTGCATTGGTGTTTTGCCTGCATGTATGTCTGTATAAAGGTGCCGGATCCCCTGGAACTGGAGTGACCAAGGGCTGTGAGCTGCCACGTGGGTGCTGGGAACTGGGTCCTCTGGAGCAGCAGCCAGTGCTCTTAACTGCTGAGATCTCTCCTCAGCCTCGTACTGTTTTGTTTTGTTTTTCTTTTGTAAAGATAGTCTTATTATGTAGCTCAGGCTGGTCTTGAACTCAAGATCCTTCTGCTTACCAGTGCTGGAATTACAGGCATGTGCCGCTGTGCTAGTCACAGTCACTGTTGTAATAATTAGTAGAGAATACATGCTTTAAAAAAAAAATGCTATATGCTGGGTGGTTTGATGCACACCTTTAATCCCAGCACTTGGGAGGCAGAGGCAGGCGGATCTCTGTGAGTCTGAGGCCAGCCTGGTCTATAGAGTGAGTTCCAGGACAGCCAGGGCTACACAGAGAAACCCTGTCTCGAAAAACCAAAAAAAAGTTCCACCGCTGAGCTACACCTACAGTCAGTCTTTAGTATTCTCTTTTAATCTAGGATTTTTGTTTTTTTTGTTTGGTTTTTCGAGACAGGGCTTCTCTGTATAGCCCGGGCTGTCCTGGAACTCACTCTGTAGACCAGGCTGGCCTCAAACTCAGAAATCCGCCTGCCTCTGCCTCCCGAGTGCTGGGATTAAAGGCGTGCGCCACCACCGCCCGGCTTAATCTAGGATTTTATTATTTGTATATGACACGACTTCAGTCTGGGTGTGCCATTTTACCCATGTGGAAGGCAGAGGCCAGCTTTGTGGCCTTGGCTCTCTTCTACCTTTTTGTGGGTTCCAGAAATTGAACTCAGGTGGTCAGGTTTACATGACAAGAGCCTTTATCCACTGAGCCATGTTGCTGGCCTTCTGAGATTTATTTTGTTTTGTTTCACTTTGTAGCTCAGGCTAGCCTACACTATGTAGCTCAGGCAAACATTGAACTTAAGATTCTTTTATGTCAACTTCTTGAGTATTGGAATGACATTCATGGACTTCCACTCTTGGTTCATGTTTTCTTTTTAAAGATTCACTTATTTGATATGTATGAGTGATGTGTCTGCATATGTGTGGCCTAGGAAGCCAGAAGGGGCATTGGAGGCCTTGGACCTGGAGTGATGGACTGTTGTGAACCACCATGGGGTCCTGGAGGAGTAATAGTGCTCCTAAGCCTGAGCCATCTGTTGCTCATGGGCTTGTGTGCTCCGTGTGTGCTCTCTCTCTGTCTCTCTCTCTGAGTGTGTATACATATGTGTGTATATGCCTGAGTGTGTGTGTGTGTATATAAATATAAATATATGGGTTTTTCTGTTTTGTTTTTTGAAGGTAGGATTTTCCTGTGGAATTCACTCTGTAGACCAGGCTAGTTTTAAACTTACAGATTCGCCTGCCTCTGCCTCCCAAGTGCTGGGATTAAAGGCATGAGCTAACATGCCTGGCCTTGATTTGTGATTCGATAATATCAAAAGAGGCTGTGTAAATCCAGGTGTAGTGGTACATGCTTTTCATCTCAGGACAGCCAGAGCTATACAGAGAAACTCCATCTCAAAAAAGCAAACAACAAAAAGCCCCTGCATGTGTTTGCATGTGCAGGTGGGTGTGCCTGTGTTTGGAGGCTAGAGGTCACATTGGGTGTTGTCTTCAATTGATAATCCATCTTAAAAAAAATCTCTCTGTGTGTGTATTTGTCTACATGAGTACATGCCACATGCATATGGGTACCTTAGAGTCCAGAGGAGAGTGGGTGCTGGGAACCCAGCCCTGGCCTCTACAATAGTATCCAGTGCTCTTAACCTCTGAGCTATTTCTCCAGCCCCTTGTTTTTTTTTTGAAACAGAAAACATCTCCATGTGGCCTTGGCTGCCCTGGAACTCACTATGTACATCAGGCTGGCTTTGAACTCATAGAAATCCACCTGCCTCTGCCTCCAACTGCTAGGATTAAAGATGTGCTTTGCTGCTGAGCCCATCTTGTGTTGAGACGGAGTCTGTCACTAACCCGATAGCTCACTGATGGGCTAGACTGGCTTGTCAGTAAGTTCCTTCTGTTTCTACCTCCAGTGAAGTACACTGAGCCACTGAGCCATTTCTCTAGTACCTATTATTTTTAGGTGTGTGCGTGTGTGCATATTTGCATGAGTAGATACCTGCTCTTAGAGATGCCTGCCCATAGAGATGCCTGCCCATAGAGATGCCTGCCCATAGAGTCCAGGGGTGTTAGCTTCCCTGGTGAGTTACAGGCAGTTGTAAGTTATCACATGTGAATGTTAGGAACTGAACTCAGGTCTTGCATAAGAGCAGAATGTGTTCTTAACTGCCCAGCCATCTTTCTAGGCCCCTACCAGAAGATTTTTTTTTCCAAGATAGGGTTTCTCTGTGTAGTCCTGGCTGTCCTAGAACTTGCATTGTGTACCAGGCTGGCCTTGAATCCAGAGATATGCCTGCCTATGCTTTCTGTGTGCTGGGATTAAATGTGTGTGGCACCACTGCCCAGCAACTACCAAAAGGTTCTTTTTTTAAAAAAATTAAAAAAAAAATTTATTTTTTGTTTTTCCAGACAGGGTTTCTCTGTGTAGTCCTGGCTGTCCTGGAGCATTTTGAATTTTAAGTTTAGGCATGCTCAACATGTACCATCCTGGCCTGTAGACCAGGCTGGCCTGGAACTCAGTCTGTAGACCAGGCTGGCCTGGAATTCAGAAATCCACCTGCCTCTGCCTCCTAAGTGCTGGGATTAAAGACGTGCGCTACCACTGCCCGGCCAAAAGATTCTTAATATAGGGGCCTGGAGGTATATAGTTCAGTGATGTGCCTAGCATATAGCATATATAAGGCCCTAGGTTTGGTCTTCAGCAGCACATAGCACACACCCCTCTCTCGAAACAACAGCAACAAAAGATTTAATTCATAGTAATGTAGTTTTTTTGTTAGTCTTGTTTTTTGAGACAGGATTTCTAGGTTGTACAGTCCTGGCTATCCTGGAACTTGCTTTGTAGACCAGGCTGGCCTTGAACTCACAGAGATCTACCTGTCTCTGCTTCCCTCTCAAGTACCAGGATTAAGGAGTGTGTCACCATGCCTGCCATAGTAATGTAGTTTTAATGGTAGCTATACATAGATGAAATATTTTCCAAATAGGTTTTCTGTTTTTTATTTCATCTTAAACAGATATCACACAGACAAGTTTTCGCCGCTTACCTTTTGACCACTGCAGGTGAGAGCTTTAAACCCTTCTGCTTTCCCTTGGTGTTGGCTGTGTATCATTTCTACCAAAGTATGTGTGTGTGTTTTAAGATAGAGTCTTTTAACTGTAGCTTGGGCTGACCTTGAACTCCTGAATCTCCTGCTGCTACCTCCTAAGTATTAGGATTGCAGGCTACCTACCATACTTGCATATGGAGTATATTTGCATAGACTTTTGCACAGACAGTTGATCATCCTTGAAGCCTGATGTGATGCTAATAAAGTGAGAATTCGGAGCATTTTGAATTTTAAGTTTAGGGATGCTCAACATGCACCATCCATGTGAACTTGACCCTGTGAGACGCGTGCATGGCTTTGTCTGCCTCTCAAGATATCTTGAGCCGGGAGAAGGTGGGCCCAGCCATGAGGACAGGGCATGGGTGCTTCCTGTTTACTGTGTCTGTATTTACCAGCTTTGTTTTTTAGCTTCATTCATACCTCCTAAGGTTGGGTAGACCCTCTTGTTAAGTGTATTTTGTGGCTGAGAGGACCAGTGCTTAGAAGAGTGGCATATACCCTGGTGTCACCCCTGGAAAGCAGCACTGCTGAGTTGTGATGCCTGTGAGACTCAATTCTTGTTCCAGATTAAGTAGCAGCAGCGGCAGCGATAGTAAGGACTCTGGTCGGCCTTTCTTTCCTTCCTTGGGGACTCGGGTGTTGGTGGAAAGGGCAGGGTAGCTGTGATGCAGAGCTATCGAATGTTGCTTTGGGGCAAAGGGACTGCTGTGAAAGCTTATCTGGGCCCAGCAGTCACCATACACTGTTCCTCCCAAGGTCTAATCTGAATGTCAGATGGCTCACTTGAGGCATGTCAGCCAGGTGCCACAATGCACTAAGAAAGGGAGAAAGGCTAAAGCACAGGACGCAAAGGGAGCAGACCACAGTACAAGGCCTGGACATTGTTTTAATCCAGAAACTGGGCCTCGATGCATCTGGACCCCCAGGAAGCCCTGTGCTGTGGTCATGGAAGGTGTTGCTCACGTTGGTCATCAGCTTTGTTGGAATGGGTACTTTCTGGTTTCGATTGATCTTTGAGAGAGCACTGCCTGGCAGTGGTGGTGCATGCCTTTAATCCCAGCACTTGGGAGCCAGAGGCAGGTGGATTTCTGAGTTTGAGGCCAGCCTGGTCTACAGAGTGAGTTACAGGACAGCCAGGGCTATACAGAGAAACCCTGTCTTGAAAAAACAAAACAAACAAACAAAAAAAGAGCGAGAGAGCACTGCTTGGTTCTCGTGCCTCTGGAGGCCGCTGACCCCACTGGCCCCTTTGATCTGTTGTGGATGATGAATGGAGAATTTAGCCCTTCAGGATATTTGAGAACAAGCTCTCCACCATAATCTGTGGAACTGACTGCTGCTTCTGCTCCAGCCACCTACTGGCTAGTTACAGTCAAAGGGGTTTGTTGTTGGCTTTTGTTTTTTTCCGAAACAGTGTAGCCCTGACTGTCTGTATAGTGGAGACCAGACTGATCTCGAACTCAGAGACCTATCTGTCTTTGCCTCCTGAGTGCTGGGAGTAAAGCCACTCTGCTCTGCCAAAGATTTTTTTTTTAAAGATTTATTTATGAATATGAGTACAGAAGAGGGCTTTGGATTCCATTACAGATGGTTATGAGCCATCATGTGGTTGCTGGGAATTGAACTCAGGACCTCTGAAGAGTAGTCAGTGCTTTTAACCGCTGAGCCATCTCTCCAGTCCTTGTTTTTTTTTTTTTTTTTTAAATTTTTTTTGTTTTTTTTGTTTTTTTCGAGACAGGGTTTCTCTGTGTAGCCCTGGCTGTCCTGGAACTCACTCTGTAGACCAGGCTGGCCTCGAACTCAGAAATCCGCCTGTCTCTGCCTCCCAAGTGCTGGGATTGAAGGCGTGTGCCACCACCGCCCGTCGCTTGTTTTGTTTTTTTTAAGATAGGGTCTGTATGCTGCTCTGGCTTCTTGTTGACTTGAAACTCACTCTGTAGACCAGGCTGACATTAAACTCAAGAAGATTGGCCTGCCCCTGCCTCCAGAGCACTGGGATTAAGGGCTTGAGACCAGCTGCAGATACATGTGAAGAGCTGCTGTGGGAGCTGAGGCTGCCGTGGACCTCCACCCCAGTCATGTTCCCAGCATGCATCAGGGTGGAGTACTGGCATAGTACACCACAGGGGCCTCATTAAACCTCCTTTGGAAGGGGGGAGGATGGCTCTGGGGGTAAAACTTAGTCTGACTGCTATGTAAGGAGACTGAGAGGGAATCTCAGTCTTGCTTCCTCAAGGCCACCATAAGAGACCTCTCTCTTACGTGACATGAAGTGGGCTGTTGCTGCCCCAAGTACTGAGGCACCTCCTGGGACAGTGGCTTATCATTAGTGGTGTAGTGTGAGGGGCAGAGGGTACTTGGAACTGTGGGGAAGGTTGTGGGAAGCAGAGCATGCTTAGTGTGCCTAGAAGCTGATGTGGGATCTCTGTTCCTTTTAGTCTCTCTCTCCAGCCTTTTGTCTACCCAGTCTGCACCCCGGAAGGTGTCGTCTTTGACTTGCTGTGAGTTTCCTCTTGAATTTTTAAGTCTCTTTTTATTTGTGTGTATGTGTCTGACTACCCCACCCCCCGGGGGGGGGGAAGGTATTCGTGTATGTGCAGTTGTGTTCAGGGTCATGTATATGTGGAGGCCAGAAGTCGACCTCAGGGGACGATCTTTGTTGCTCTCCACCTTGTCAGTGACAAGGCACTGTCAGCTAGACTGGCTGACCAGCAGGCTCCTGCTTCTATTACAGATGGGTGCTTTTTTTTTTTTTTAAGATTTATTTATTTATGTATGTATGTGAGTACACTGTAGCTGTACTCAACATCAGATCCCATTACAGATGGTGGAGAGCTACCATGTGGTTGCTGGGAATTGAACTCAGGGCCTCTGGAAGAGCAGTCAGTGCTCTTAACTGCTGAGCCATCTCTCTAGCCCCATTGTGTCTGGCTTTAACATGGGTTCTTGAAATACAAATTTCAGGCTTTTGTGTTTGCATAGGAAGTACTTTATCCACTAAGTTATCTCCCCAGCGCTCTATATTTAATTTTGATTTAATAAATACTTCAGGATTTTTCATACCAATTAGAGAAAAGAATGTTCAGTTTGTGGCTCTAAGCAGGGTCAAGGTTACTAAAATCTTGTTCCTAGAAATCTCATGACGTTCGGGTGAGCCTGTTTGGTAATTGGGAGGGACAGCCAGGCCTTCAGGGACATGGCTCTGTGGCCTCTAGCAGGCAGCACTAGCTTGAAATGAAGGCGAGTCCTTTTCCCCATGTCTTAGAGGCCAGCTCCTCAGGGGTGTGTTCTCTTGATGAAAGCAGAGCTATAATGAAGTGCTTAATTCCATGCATTATATTCTGAAGCACTGCACCCTGTTTTATGTTCCAGCTAAGCTTGTTTTAGATCCTATTTTTTTTTCTAAAATTTTCAAAAAAAAAAAAAAAAAGGAAAAATAGTAAAAAAAATTGGACAATTTATCACAGTGATCTCAGTACCCAGGATTGTCAGTGAATGCTTGCGCCCTCTTGGCCCTGTGCACAGATTTCTTTGGTGGGTACAGGGGGAGGGGGTGTCTCCCTCTGGCTGGTGTTGAATACCTGGTTCAAGTGACTTCCCACTCTCATAAATCTCACAACTAGCTAGGCCTACACCATGTGTGGCTCACCGCTGCACGTGGCTCGGCTCACCACTGCGTGTGGCCACAGTATAATTTTTGATGCTGACTCAATATTTTGTTATATAGATATATTCACATTTGTTTGCCCTTTTGTTTGTTTGTTTGTTTTTGTTTCTTTTTTTTGTTTTTGTTTTTTTTTTTCGAGACAGGGTTTCTCTGTGTAGTCCTGGCTGTCCTGGAACTCACTCTGTAGACCAGGCTGGCCTTGAACTCAGAAATCTGCCTGCCTCTGCTTCCCAAGTGCTGGGATTAAAGGTGTGCGCCACCACTGCCCGGCTTGTTTGGCCTTTTTTACAGTTAAAGTTCTTGTTTATATATAACTTCGATAAAACTTGTACAAATGCCACGTGTAGCTCAGTGGAAAGGCACATTCTCAGTGTCCACAAGCCATTCCTTCAGTCCCCAGCACCGGAAAACTCCAGTCACTGAATATGTTTGAAAACACATGAATCTGTAAGTGCATCACTTGTTTAAGGTACTCTCCCCATCTGTAGTGAGGTGCACGTGCCTGCTCTCCACTCTCCCCTGGGCGCAGCTCTAAGGCCTCAGGTGGTGTCACTGCCAGCAGTGTGCTCTGGTGATCTTTTTTTCTGTTTTCTTACTTTTTTTTTTTAAAGGATTTATTTTTATTTTATGTGTATGAGTACACTCTGCTGTCCTCAGACACACACCAGAAGAGGGCATCGGATCCCTTTACAGATGGTTGTGAGCCACCATGTGCTTGCTGGGAATTGAACTCAGGACCTCTGGAAGAGCAGTCAGTGCTCTTAACCTCTGAGCTGTCTCTGTAGCCCCTTGTTTCCTTTTTTAAGGTTTAGTTTTATGTGTGTGGATGTTTTACCAAATACCTGTCTGTGTAGCACTTGTGCAGTGTCTGTGGGAGCTGAGAGGGGACATGATTCTCTGGAACTGGAATTACAAATGGTTGTTATATGTACTTGTCATGTGGGTTTTGGGAGCTCGGGCCCTATGCAAGAACACCAAGTGCTCTTCGCTCCTGAGTCATCTCTCCAGCCCCATGGTGACACTTTTTGTTCTCTCTTCTCATCAGGAACATTGTTCCATGGCTTAAGAAGTATGGGACCAATCCCAGCAATGGAGAGGTAGGTGCTCATGCAGAGTTCCATGCTGCCGGTAAGAGCCCCTGCTCCTGTCTCTGCTTTGTCTGTGCCGTTCTCATGTACTCAGCGGTAGAGAACTGCTGACCTGTGTGCAAGACAGTCTTGTGCTCTCCAGAAATGTTGCCTCTGTGTGCACACATGTGAGTATGTACTTGGCACACTTTACTTGCAGATTCTATGTTCTTGGATTCAGTCAACTGTGCTCATAAAGAAGTATTTGTGAAAGGTTATATGTGAATGAATATCTATATGCTTCCTCTTGTCATTCTTTCCTAAGCGGTATCAGAGAATAATTGTGTTTAGCTTTTAGATTGTGGTAGATAGCCGGCAATTGGGAGATGGCTTAATGTTGATGGCAGGATATGTGTAGGTTCTGGTCAAGTGCTACAGCATTTTATGAGACTGGATAGTTCTGGATTTTGGTATCCAGAGCAGTCATGGTACTAATCTCCTATGAATGTATACCATTGTCTTATATCTTTGTTTGCTTGAGACAGCGTCTTATTCTGCAGTCCAGGCTGTCTTCTCAGTCACGACAGTCTTGCTGCATATTTTTTTTTCTTGAGTTGGATTGTAGTGGGTATCTTGCTCTGTGTGCTCTGCAAGATGCTGGAGAGTCTCAAGAGTGTTAGTGCAGAAAGCACAGCCTTTTCTATGAGACTGTTGGTTAAAAGGTATGGTTTTTACATTTATTTGTTTAATTGTGTGTGTGTGTGTGTGTAAGCTTGTATGTACATCTGTGTGGGTGCATTTGCCATAGCACAGGATTAGAGGGCAACTTGTGGGAGTCAGTTCTATCCTCCCACCATGTGGGTTGGTTCTAGGGATCTAACTCAGGTTGGTAGGCTTGGTGGCTAGTGACTTAACACACCAAGCCATCTTTGGTCTAGTGTCTGTCTGTGGCTGGGTTGAAGTGAAACCTCTGTCATTTGCCTGCCACAGCAGAAGTACAAGCGTGTACATTTCTTGAGCACAAGAGTATTCTACTGAGTCAAAAGTAGATGCTTTGTCAGTTTTCATAGCTACTGGCCAGCTGCCCTTCAAAGTTGTTTTAACTCCTTAAAAACAGTCTGTAAAAGAAGATACTTCTTGCTCATGACCTTGACAATTCTGGGTATTGTCTGGGTTTTTTTGTTTTGTTTTGTCTTGGTTTTTGAGACAGGTTTTCTCTGTGTAGCCCTGGCTGTCCTAGAACTCATTTTACAGACCAGGCTGGCCTTGAACTCAGAGATCCGCCTGCCTCTGCCTCCCGAGTGCTGGGATTAAAGGTATGTGCCAGCACTCCTGGCTCAGTTTGCTTTTTTAAATGGGTGGAAAGAAAGCCATATTTACATCAGCTAAGTCACTTGTGTGACCTGCACACAGATCCAACACTGGGACTTCGGCTTCTTAGAAGAATATTTCTAGATTGTACCTCATTCTCTAGCCTCATTTTCCACACATTTTATTAAGCCTTTAGTCCTTTGGTCCCTTTGCATCTCAGAGGTCTGTGTCCTTTCCTTCTGTGGGCCTAGTTCTTCATATATTCAGCTGTACCTGTTAAGTCGCCAACTTGGTATGTGTTGAGTCTGACATGGGAAGCGGGTCAGGTGTGACACTGCAGTGACACAGAGAGATGGAGAGGGGAGGGGGATAAATAATGGGCTGAGATGTCTCTTCAGAGGTGCTCTTATGCTTAGTCCTGAGGACAAGAGAGATGGTGGCATTTAGATGCCATATTGGGGAACCTTCATGGCCCTAGACTTAGTCTGGTTAGGTTGGAAGCCCAGGCAGGGTCATTACCTGACCTCTTTGAGGACAGCTCTGGATTTGTCAGGAAGGAGCCTAGTGGCCCCAGGGAGAGCAGCCATGGATCATATGATTGTCTGGTAAGAGGCAGAGAGAAAGGAGAGAACAGTGGAGACTGACCCAGCAAACTCTCCTTAGGGCAGTGGGGATCTCAGCAGTCACCTAGCACAGTTTAGCAAGAGCTTCCTGAGTAGTTGTCACTGCCCTGATCAGCAGTAAGGGCTGGTGCAACCTGGTTCAGGGTCTGAGGCCAGGCCCATTGCACTGTTGGTGCCAGTGTGACCAATCTTAACATGATTACCTCTTTCAAGAGCCTCTTTTGAAGTAAGGTCCTGTGCACAGGTTCCTGGGGGTTGTAAACTTTGGAGGGACATTTCCACCCAGATGTAGAGAGCTCTTGATATGTTTAGTATGGTGACCCTGCCTTCCTGGTAGAGCAGATCAAACTCCTCCTTCACGTCTCAGCCTGTGATTGGCATTCTCTTGGCAAGAACCCTCAGTAGTAGAGCACTTGCCTTGCTCACTCGCTTGTAGAAGGCTTTGGTTTACATTTTCTGGCACCCTGCCAAAAAAACTCCAAAAAACAGAAACAACAACCAAAAAAAGTACACACACAAAATTCCAAACAAAACAAAATAAAAGCGTTTTAAGACTCTAGCCTACTGCCAGGCAGTGGTGGCACACACCTTTAATCCCAGCACTTGGGAGGCAGAGGCAGGCAGATTTCTGAGTTCGACGCCAGCCTGATCTACAGAGTGAGTTCCAGGACAGCCAGGGCTACACAGAGAAACCCTGTCTCGAAAAACAAAACAAACAAACAAACAAACAGACAGACTAACCTACTGGGTGGCAGCAAGCTGGCTGTAGTCTTTCTGGCTCTGGTGACAATCTGGGACTGGTTTGGGGTTCCAGAGACTTTCCAGTGTAGATACATATGTTGCCAGCCTGTCTCTTCCCTGTTCTGGAGGAAAGGGGAGCTGTGCTCCACATGGGGTCTTAGACTGTTTCTAATGCCTGTGAGCTTCTCTTCAGCTGTATGGGGTAGAAGCTTGTGTTTTATCTACCTCCCGAAGGAGTTTGCTTTTCTTCCTTGGTGTTCCATACTTGAGAGTGTGGCTCATGATCACAAAGCTGCAGGAGCTTTTCCCGAGGGCCCAAGCTGGGATGACAACACCATTTACTGGTTTCCTCATTATGAGGTTCCTGCCTTACCTTGTAGTTGGTTGTTCTCTGCCTTGCTGACCTCTGCAGCTGTGACAACCTAGGGGATGTCACCCTGGAACTCCCTGCTGTAGCCTGCCCTCTGCTGTCTGTTAGTGTTGTCTGCCACCTCTGTTTGCAGTCTGCTGCCTCTGCTACCTTGTCTACAGTTGTCCTCATGATCTCTGACCTCTTCCTGTTTTCTGATGGACGTTGTTAGCCCATTACCCCTGGGTATATCTTAGGTTTACAGTTTGCATCATAGGTGCTCTTAGGGATATCAAATCTTGTCATTTGGGCTGTTTTCTGCAACATCCAAACTACATATAGCTTTTACTTTGGTCACAGCTAGAACCTAGGCCATTTCCTTTGTTCATGGAACCCCCATAAGGGTGTGTTCTGTCTTAGCACTCCTCGTTTGTGGGCATGCTGACTCCTTTCTTGCCGTACCTAGGTCCTTACCCATGTTAAGCATGGATCAGCCTTTTCCACTTTCAGTGTTTGGTTTCCTTTTAAACAATTCTTGTTCTGTAGTATAAGCAGAGTACATAGAGGTGCTCTCACTAGCTTTGTTACATTTATTCAGTGTGTATGTGTGCATGTGCGTGTGTGTATGTGTGTGCTTTCAACACGAGTGTCAAGGTATAGCCTGTGGGAGTTCTCTCTTTCCTCTGTGTAGGTTAGGCTCAGTGATAAACACCTTCACCAACTGAGCCTGTTTTTGGGTTTCCTACTAGTGTTAAGACATATTCATTTTGTTTTTATTTTACTTAGTACCTTTATTTATGACGATGACGATGATGACGGTGTTTGAATGCCATGGTGCAAATGTGGGCAAAGGATACTTTCAGGAGTTGGTTCTCTCCCTCCACTGTGGGTTCCAGGGATTGAGTTCAGGTCTTCAGGCTTGTGTGAAGTCGAAGGCCATCTCATTGGCCCTATAGGAATTTTGAATTTCAGAAGTCAGGTATTCAGACAAGGGCTGGATATGGAGTTCAGTGGTCGAGCACACACTTAACACATATAAGGCCCTGGGTTTGGTAGCTGGCACCAACAAGAAAGTTCAGACATTGTAGAAATACACACTAGTCTTTCTTTACTCCACACCCTCCTCATTCAACCCAGTGACTACCCCTTACATTTGGAGGTGTTTGTGTGTTTATAAACCTGAGGATCTGTTCACAGCCTGGGGTTTACAGATACATCAGTGCAACTACTGAACCATTCTACAAGTCCCAGGAGTCCTGGCTGTGTCTTGGAGACTTCTCAGAGAGATTTCCATTTCTGTATAAGCTGCAGACGCTCAGTTGTGTGGAGAGCTTTCTGTTCTGTCCCTGTTACTCCTGTCTTGGTAGCCTCTGTGTTACTTCACCCCTTATTCATTATTGTTAATTATATGTCTTCCAGAAACTTGATGGGAAGTCCCTGATCAAGCTGAACTTTGCAAAGAACAGTGAAGGTGAGAGTCCCTTTTGTACCCAGCTCCAGGACTGGCCCACAGAGGCCCACTCCAAGCTCCAACTCTCACCGACTTTGCATCTAATAATCAGGCATTCCTTTCTTTTCTCTTGTGCTTTGGAGGTTGACCATGGGGCCACACACATGCTAACCCAGTGTTCTACCTCAGAGACTTATCTCCAGCCTCTCTCCTTCCTTTCTGACACTTGCTTTTGGTTTTCCAGCTGTCCTCAAAGGTTCGGGTGGATCCCACAAAGGCATTAGGCTGTTGTGAGCTGCTAGTACCATAGTTGGGCTCTGTACACAAGACATACCTGGCTGAGGCTGTGGGCTGGTTGTGATTGTAGGTGGAAGTTGCTCAGAGCAAGGCCCAGGGTGGCCAGCCCAACTGCGGTTGTGGGTGTTTGGGAAGCATTTTCTACTCAAGAACAGACTGTCATCACCTCTGTCCTACTTGGAACCTCCTACTCTGAGCCCCTTTGTGGCCTCTTGTTGCCTATCCAGATAATGAAGCTACAGCTGCAGCTGCCATGCTCCCGTCCTGGGGTCCGATCAGTCTTGTGCAGACTCTTTGTGGTCTTGGCTAAGAGGTCTCCTTTTCACTCTGGTACAAGTGCCATGGGCGAGTTTGCTGTCAGTGCTCACTGGGTGTTTTCCAGGGAAATGTTGTAAGCATAGGGAGGAGAAGGCATCTTTCTTCATTGTCTGATATACAACAACCTTGGGTTCATAGGTCATATGCATCTCATATTGAATGGATCTTCCTGTACTATTTTTCTCCAGACATACAGGTGGGGCTGAGATTCGTGTGCATGCGTGTGTGGCTGTCCATGCATGTGTGCAGCCCTGAGTGAGAAGGGGGGCGGAATCTAGGCAAAAGATGACTGGTGCATCAGATGCCCTCTCTGTTCTAGACAGAAGTAAAGGAAGGAAGGAAGGGCACCAGCAAGACACCTACTGAGGGCAGCAGACAGGCCTGAGAGGAGACTTGGTAAGAGGGAGCTGTATGAAGATATGGGAAGAACATTCCAGGCAGAGATGTGTCCGTGCTTGGTAGGAGTCTAACACTGTGAAACCATCTCGGTCTTGGGTAGAGGCTGGGCACTCAGGAGGCAGAAACAGTTGGATCTCTGTGTTTTCAGGCCAGCTGGTCTACATAGCTAGTTCCAAGACAGCCAGAGCTACACAGAGAAAACCTGTTATGAAACAAAACAACAAGAAAAATATAATGACTTATATCTTAATAGTAGCATATGACACTTAAAAATAAATGGACAGGAATTCCCTTTGTGTGTGTGTGTGTGTGTGTGTGTACATGATGAATGAGCTTGTGTGGGTGATTTTTTTTTTTTTAAACTGAGATTTTTAGAAGTCTATCTAGATGCATGTGAGTAACATGACTGTTTGCTCCCCCACCCCACTGTCTATTGGGATTCACTAGACAAGGCCTCTGCTGGATGGGAGATCATCTATTGGGGCTGGCTAGCTGAGTGGAGAGCTAGGTGAGGAAGGCCAGGAGATAAAGATGAAGAGAGGTGGAAAGTGGTGGAGACAGGGTCTCTGGAAAGATAAACCTTATCCTGTCTGGTATGACTTTAAGAGGAGGAAGTGGTCACCTGAGCCAGTCTGGAAGCTGCCAGACTGTTCTGAGGAAGGCAGCAGCAGGGGTTTGGTCTTGTAAGATGAGTCAGAGTTTGAGTTAATGCTGAGGAATGGAGCTTGACTGGCTGCCATCCCTGGGTTCCTAGGTCTTGGCAGCTGTCTTGTGCTTCCTTTTCTGACCACTACTAGTTCCTCTGTCTCTTTCCTCCTCTGTGCCATCCTGCTTGACTCCCTCCAGCCTCCACTCTTCCCTCTCCTTTCTTTGTGGTACTTGCTGGATGTAGAACTTAGCACATGCTAGGCAAGTGCACTGCTGCTGCTCCTTTTTAATTTCACTTTGAGATAACCTCATGGTAAACTGTCCAGCTGGCCTTGTACTCTGTTCTGTTTCCTGGGTAGCTACAGTTAAAATATGTGCTATCCTGGTTGTTTAATCATTGTTTAATCAAAGCCCTCGAGGGCCACTAGCCATGTGTGTGCTTTCTTTCTAGGGCAGTACCACTGTCCAGTGCTGTACTCCGTGTTCACCGACAACACCCATATTGTGGCCATCAGGACAACTGGCAACGTCTACACCTATGAGGTAGACCCCCATTGCAGTGAGTGGGACCATCTAATATTGGGCCCTCACGTGTGCCTGGCCGAGTGCTGAGGGTGAAGCAGGAACAGTGAGCATGCCTGTCATGGCTTTCATAGCCTCCAGCACAAGACATCATCTCTAAAATAAATGTCAGGCGACTCCGGTGGCCTTTGGACCTGAAACCCAGGCAGACAGTTTGGGCTGCCTAAGCAAGGGTTCCTTGTATCCCAGAAAGTATTCCTGTCTTCAGCATGGACCGGACTCTGGAAGGAACATAGGGGTAAAGGGAGATAAATGGAGGCCAAGCTCTTAGGAAGGAGAAGGTGCCAGGTTGGCAGAAGGGACAGGAGCTGTCTCCATTCCTGGCTCAGTCTAGGATGAAGACAGGACATGATGCAAGAGAGCCCACGTTGGAATTCTTGCCTGAAGCACAGATTGGCTCAGCTAGTCTCTGCCGGGCAGATGAGAGAGAGCGCATGAAGCTGTGCCCCAGAGTGGCTGTGTGTGGTCATTTACTTCAGATGTCTGTGCCAGGGCCCAGAAGGAACAGTGATTTCTCTGTTCTGCTGTAGGCAGTGGAGCAGCTCAACATCAAGGCCAAGAACTTGAGGGACCTGTTAACTGATGAGCCCTTTTCCAGGCAAGACATCATCACCCTGCAGGTAAGTAGCTTCACAGGAAGCGCCTCACCTTGACTCAGCTTCACCCTCTGCCTCCCAGCTTTCTTCACCAGGTGTGGTGGTCTTCTGAACCATAACATCTCTGGCTGCTGCTCCCCAACTGTTGCGTAGTGCCGCCCTCTTTCCCCACAGCCACCACCAAAACTGCGTCTGGTTCTCATGTCTCTTGTATGAGAGCTATACCTGCCCCACAACTGTCTTAGGTCCCCAGGACACTTAAGGCTGCTTTTCAAGTCCCACCCCTGCACCCAGAGCAGCATCTACACAGTTGTCCCCATGGTAGTGTGTGAATGGCCTAGAGGGAGTGTAGGCTAGGCTAGGGTTAAGCTACTCTGCCTTGTTTCTTTCTGATTGAAGCTTGGTCCATTGGTTTCTCAGTGCATGTCTTGTGCTTCCTGGCAGCAAGCCTCATGCCTTATTTTTGTGGACTAGAGGCAAGGCACGCTGCTTGATGAGCAGTAGGCAGTCTGTGCTCTGGACTTGCACCACCTTGCTTGTCACCGGGTCAGAGCTTCACGCTCTAGTCCTCACACAGCTCAGCTGTGGCCTCTTTCCTGCAGGTATCTGTCCAGCCTTCAATACATGGTGCAGGTGCTGGAGATGCTTGACACAGTCCGGTTGTACTTCTGAGTGTTCTCTTCTCTCACAGGACCCCACCAATTTGGACAAATTCAATGTTAGCAACTTCTTCCATGTGAAGAATAACATGAGAATAACAGATCCAGGTATGGACACCTAAAGGTTGCTGTGAGGAGAGCACAGGTTCTTGGGCAAGCCCCTCCTTCTGGGGCCAGTCACTGTGGTTCCAGAGTGGCTTTTCACTAACTAGCTTTTGGGAAGCCTTGACTATCTGAAACTTCCTGTCTAGATAAGGCTTAGATGTGAAGCGTCCCTCCTGCGTTTGCTGTCTAAGTAGACGTGCTGGCATTACAGGCATGCACTACCATGTCCGTTAGATGTTAGCGAAGTAGCTGACTCCTCTTGGAAACACCAAGGCACCTACCTTTCCCTAGCTCTGGTGGCACTGTGCTTTCTGGATTGCTGTTGGCCACTGTTTTTTCCAGCACACAGTGACAGAGGGCTTTAGGTGAGACTGGGTGACGGCAGACTTGTCTAGGGCACGGACTGGGCCTTTGGACTCCCGCTTCCTTTGTGTGGCCCATGCCATTGAGCACGCGATAGCATACTCATCGAGTGGCTCAAGTTTCTGAGCTCACTTGTTCCATACCGAGGAGTCAGCTACACACAACTCAGGGATAACTGAGCTCAGGAGACCTAGAGGCCAAGCCTTGGGAAGCTCACTACCCAGTAGGTTACAGCCTCTGGCCTAGCAGGCAAATGTGACCTTCCTTTCCTTGAAATAAATACTTTTTATTTTTTTTTAAGATTTACTTATTTATTATATATGAATACACTGTAGCTGTCTTCAGACACACCAGAAGAGGGCATCAGATCTCATTACAGATGGTTGTGAGCCACCATGTGATTGCTGGGATTTGAACTCAGGACCTCTGGAAGTACAGTCGGTGCTCTTAACCACTGAGCCATCTCTCCAGCCCGAAATAAATACTTTTAAATTCAGAAAAGCAAAACATAATTGTGAAAAGGTTGCAGTATAGAGAACAGGGTGACATCCCTTCAGGCATGAGGCCAAGCACTGTGACAATGTCTTCTGTATGCTCCCTCCCCCACACCCCCTTGCTGCAGCTACTAGAGCTCCTGCCAGACGATCAAGGGCAGTAACTTATGGCTGTGCTAAGGCCGGAGAACGCTGCCCTAATCAGCTCACCTGTGGCTTCTTCTCATGTGGCCAGCTCCATCTCTATCCCTGTTAGTTCATCTTGAGACTCTCTGGGGCCTTGGCTGCTCAATTCCAATACACTGTTTTGTAGATGAGGAAAAGGCCAAACAGGATCCATCTTACTATTTGAAAAATACAAATGCGGAGACGCGAGAGACGCTGCAGGAGCTCTACAAAGAGTTCAAAGGAGATGAGATTTTGGCAGCTACCATGAAGCCACCTGAGAAGAAGAAGGTGGACCAACTGAATGCCGTGAGTGGGGCACTCTGGCTCTGCCTCCGAGCTGTGGAAAGATCCCAGGGGAAGGTGCTGGGATGCCTTTGGTGGCATAGTGGCTGGGACCCTCCCAATACTGTGGGGCCCTCGAGGGCTGCTGGGGTGACTGGGCCCCAAACTGATCAGAAGGGAATAGCACACTCTTGGAGTGGAGGAATAGTTGACAAGCTGGGGTCCCATGGCAACAGTGGCTCAGCAGAAATAGGGCTGCTTTGTGCTGTGGGCCCTGACACAGGCTTCAGTGACCAAGCTACCTGCTGTATTTGGCGTTCTAAAGGCAGCTTTTACATTTTAGGACAGAGATAGGAGGGCTGGGGTTGTTATAGCTACCAAGGTCTCAGACCTTACCTGGGCCTAACTGGGGGGCGAGCATGCTTGTCTGCCCTACGCCCTATCTACAGCTGTGTTGCTGGAATTCCTCTAGTACACTGAGCCAATAGGTGCTGTCTTTCTCCTATTTAGGCTGGGTCTGGAGAGCCTGAGCCATGGGGAAGGCAGAGGTGGAGTGGAAAATTAAAGTTCATCTATAATTCCCTATCTGAGCACAACCATTGCACTTCTGGGCATTACTGAGTTGGGCATTACTGAATTGTACAGCAGTTCTCTTTGGTTTTCCTTCCCCTATATGATGAAAAAAGTACATTTATTCCATGTACTGCTGTATATAAAAATAATCTAGACTAGAGAGACGGGTCAGTGGTTGAGAACACTTAACTCTGTAGAGAACCCAGGCCTGTCTCCCAACACTGATAATAGCAGCTCACAACTGTCTAGGGGATCTGGCTCCTCCTTCTGATCTCTGAGAGCACCAGATGTATGTGTGGTGCATAAATACATGTGCAAGCAGAGCACTCATACATATAATTGGGGTTTTTGTTGTTGTTTTTGTTTTTCGAGACAGGGTTTCTCTGTGTAGCCCTGGCTGCCTGGAACTCACTCTGTAGACCAGGCTGGCCTCAAACTCACATAGATTACCTGCCTCTGCCTCCCAAGTGCTGGGAACTTGGGAAGGTGTGAACCACCCTACCTGGTGACAGAATAATTTTTTCTTTTTTTAAAGAAACCTGGCGTTGGTGGCACATACCTTTAATCCAAGTGCTGAGGAGGCAGAGGAAGGCAGATCTTTGAGTTCAAAGCCAGCCTGGTCTACAGAGTGAGTTCTAGGACAGCCAGGGATGCATAGAAAGAAACTCTTACCTCAAAAAACAAAAAGCCTTCAGAAATAAACTTACAAGTGCCTTCGCAGCCGTATCCTGAAAGAGGCAATGAGAGTGTGGTGGACAGTTCTCCTGTCTTGACTGGCTGGTGTTAGTTGTAACCTATAGAGTAGGCCTCACTCCCTCACCTAGGCCTTTGATTGTTCCTTTGCGTACCAGTAATCGGATCCTCTGGTCTTTACCAGCTCAGTCTGTACCGGGCTCTCCTCGTGCCTATGGGTGGTGGTCAGGGAGGTTGCACTTGCGGAGAGGTGATGGCAGGGTGTAAGCACATGATTTTCTTGCAGGCCCACTACTCCACAGGGAAGGTCAGTGCGTCCTTCACCTCTACTGCCATGGTTCCTGAGACCACGCATGAAGCAGGTACTAGCTGCCTCCACCTCCTGTTCACTGGGACAGAACTCACATTGGTAGCAAGTGGAGCTTCCTGCTTCCTTGCCTTCGAATCCCCTTTGGCTCCTGCATTCTTCTCAGAGCTGGGGTGCCCTTGATAAGAGGCTCCTTAGTGCTGATCTTGTGTGGCACGCCATGGGGCCTGAGTGGAGGAGGTATCTCGGGTGCAGGGCAGGCGCAGAGCTCAGGACTTGTTTGCAGCTGTCATTGATGAGGACGTACTGCGGTACCAGTTTGTGAAGAAGAAAGGCTATGTGCGGCTACACACCAGCAAGGGCGACCTCAACCTGGAGCTGCACTGTGACCTGGTGAGTGTGATGGCAGCTCACAGGTGATTCCTGGGCCACTGGGTCGTCCTGCCTTAAATGCGGAGCTATGGTTAGTTTGCTTATAAGAAGTCTTGCCCGACTCCACCTGAGAACCAAAAGGGCCCTGGCTTCCTTCTCTGGAGTCCCTTTAGCAACATAACCTCCTTGGTTGCTTGATAAGAGTATGTGCAAGTCCTAGGAAAGGGCCCTGACTCTCTCTCTGTTCCCCCATGTGTCATATGGCTGCAGGATTCTGGCCTAGCTTTTAGAGGTCAGACTGAGTCAAAGCCTACAGACAGCCTTCTGCTATGATGAAGGTCTGCATGGCTTGTGACGCTGCTATTAACTACCGTGCCTCATGGTGTTGGGATATTTTGCAGACTCCAAAAACTTGTGAAAACTTCATCAAGCTCTGCAAGAAACAGTATTATGATGGGACCATCTTTCACAGGTCCATCAGGAACTTTGTGGTGAGTGGTACGGGTTGCTGTGGTTACAGATGCTTGATGACGTGGGCAACATCCAGGAGACAAACAGGCTCATACCTGCCCTGTTCTAGATACCTTGTCCCAGGCCATGTGTGGCCAGGGTAGGGTCTTCAGGTGTATCTTGTGCCAGCAATCCTGTAGCTGGCCCTTCAGTGTCCGCTCAGGAAGACCTGGGGTCAGAGAGGAGGTCCCTGTCTTCACCTCAGCACATGCCTATGGGAAACCTGTCCAATTAGTAGGTAGGGTGTGTGGGATAATAGGCATCATTAGAGCCAGTGACCTCACTGAGTTTTGTTTTTGCAGATCCAGGGCGGTGACCCCACAGGTACAGGTACAGGTAAGTGCTGGTGCCAGCCCTGTTCTGTTGGAATAATAAATGTGGCTGTTCTATGGGGCCTGGTAGGGAGTTGAGTTCTGACTTGGCCCCATGTCTTGGAATGATGCCTTGTAGCTTTAAGCCTTCAGCCTCTGGCCCAGGTGAGACAGCAATATCGGCGTGTATTGAAGGCACTGGCGTCTGGAGTCATCAAGGAGGCTGCCTCAAGGCCAGAGCTCCCTGATGCTTCTCTGAGAGGCTCTGTGGCTGACTACTGACTGCTCTTCTCTGTTCTAGGTGGAGAGTCATATTGGGGCAAGCCTTTCAAGGATGAGTTCCGTCCCAACCTTTCACACACAGGCCGTGGGGTGCTCAGCATGGCCAATTCTGGGCCCAACACCAACAAGTCTCAGTTGTGAGTCCATGTCCAGCTAGTTTTACTCAGCTGCTTAGGGTGGTAGTCAAAGGACAGAGTTCTCCCTAAAATTGTGCTGGGCCTAAGTCAAAGTCAATCAAAGTACTGCATACTTAGAGTAAGTCTAGGTCCCTTCAATAAAGGAGCCCAAGTCAGCCAGCTGACTAGCATTCCGAGCCTCAGGTAGAACTTAAAGGTAGGTACCAAAGGCAGAAATGGGGGTGTGTGGCACACACCTGTGAGGTGGAGGCAGTCAGTCAGCTCAGCCATCCTTGTTCCATAATGAGGCCAAGACCAGCATAGTCAACGAGTCCTTGTTTGAACAGAAGTAACAAGAATGGTGAGACTAAGTGTACAAAGTCTGGGCTTGATGTCTTTGGGACTTGCTTGGTGGCCTCAGAAATGCTGCTTGCTTATCAGGGCGAGGCTGCTGTCTTGTTGGTCCAATAGGACTGTCTGTCCTCTAGCCACTCTAGATAGGGACCTCATACTTTCTGCTTTCCATTTGATTTATTCAGAGAGAAGGTCTTGTAGCTCAGGCTGGGCCAAGTTCAGCCTTCTGCTAGGATTGCAGGTCTGCTTCCCCCCCCCCCCCCCCCCCCCCCCCACAACATCTATGCCCCGACCCCTTGTCATCCAGCCTTTTGCTGTCACCTGTTTACAGTCTGTAGTCTAGAGCTTCTTCCAAACAGCACATATCTGGACTGTTGTACTTCACCCTAGAATCCTGACTCAGTCCTCTGCCCCTGGCAGGGCTCATGATGGGCTTGGGTTTCTCAACCCCTTTCCTTCCTCCAAATAGTCTCACGACCATGCTCAAGCCTTTCCTGCTTGCCTTCCATGGGAGGTTGATAACCAAACTCTGGCTTTCTCCAGAGAACCAGAGGTCTGGATCTACCTGTGTAGCCTTAGTAGAGACAGGCAGTGGGCAGGAGTACACAGGTCCAAGGAAACTCCAAGCTGGGAAAGGGCTTCTTTTGAGGAGCAGTCATTACTAGCCTAGAGCCCATGGTGGGACAGCCTGCTGCTTCCTGATTCCCTCCGTTCTCTCCCCAGCTTCATCACATTCCGATCCTGTGCTTACTTGGATAAGAAGCATACCATCTTTGGACGGTAAGAACAGATGCTATAAAATATTTGGAGTGCAGTGTGGGCCTTCACTGCCTTTCTTCAGACCTGGGTATTATCCCTCAGATCACCACTGAGGACTGTGGGTACTTCTATAGAGGAAAGTTAGTTCTCCTGCCTGTGGGGCCAAGGAAAGGAGCCCCCAGGCAGCCCCAGCTCATACTTGCTTTCAGGCACCATTTTGGAAGTCAGAGAGCCACATTGCTTTCTCCTTATCCACTAGTCTAGGGTCAGCAGATTTTTCCAGAAAGGCCCAGATGGTATTCTTGCATTCCGTGCTGACAATTCAATTATAGTGGGGGAAAGAGCTTGGTACAGTGGTATTCTCAGCACTTGAGAGTTGTAAGCCTAAGGATTATTTAGTTCTTGGCCAGTTTCAGTTATGAGTTCAAAGCCAACCTGGCTTTTATATAAGATCCTGCCTCAGCAAACCGGGGGAAGGAAGTATGAAAACGCAGACTGAGGCTCATCCAGGACTTTAGTCACCAAATCTGGCTGGGTGTGCTGTGCTGCTCCCTTCTCTTGTGGAGCATCCTGTCCTGCCTGGTGACGAGTCTGACCTCTCTGAGGTTCTTCAATGTCTGCCAGTCCTCTTCATGGTATGCCTCAACTCTGCCATGATGCTACACTCTGTTCAGGGTACTCAGAGACCCAGCCAACTCTGTCCCTCTGCTGCAGGGTTGTTGGGGGCTTTGACACGCTGACAGCTATGGAGAATGTAGAGAGTGACCCCAAAACTGACCGTCCTAAGGTATGTGCCCAGGGAGAATAAAGCACCACTGCCCACGGGGTGCTGGTTGGGGAAGTCTGCTTGCCTGCTCACAAGAGCCTTTCTGCCACCAGGAGGAAGTGCGCATATGCACAACCACAGTGTTTGTGGACCCCTATGAGGAGGCTGATGCCCAGGTGAGCAAGGTTGGCCCTGAGAAGAGTGCCAAGGTAGTCATGTCCTTGTTGGTTAGGAGTAAGACGACACACCCTGAGGCTCTGGATTAGCCGTTGCCCTCCTTCCTAGCTGGGGGGAAGAAGACCCAACTCTGAGGCTCTGTATCAGACAGTTTTGCTACCTCACAGATTGCCCAGGAACGGAAGAAGACACAGCACCAGGTGGATCCAGAGGCCAAGGTCAAGGTCAAGATGAATCAGCCCCAGCCTGGAAACCAGGGCCCCCAGACATACCGCCAGGGGGTCGGCAAGTACATTAACCCTGCGGCCACGTGAGTATGATTGATGGGTGGCATCTCCCATATCCTCTAGAAGCTGAGACCTCTCCTCATAGTGACCAAGTCGTGGCAAGAGCAGCACAGGCCAGACTGGAGACTATGGCTAAGAGGCCTGCCTCATGAGGGGCTAGACAAAGCTTGTGTAGGCCAAGGGTGCTTTACTGGCTGGGCTGTGTGTGGGAGCAGCACTGTGTGGAGAGCGTGCTTCTGAAGGGAAAGCTATATGTGCAGAGTTTCTCAAGGGACTCACAAGCACAGGCTCCTGGCTCTGTTGTGGCAGCTGGAGTGTTTTTCTTCATGTCTCAGGAAACGAGCAGCAGAGGAAGAACCTTCCACCAGCGCTACCATCCCCATGGCCAAGAAAAGGCCCAGTCGGGGCTTTGGGGACTTCAGCTCCTGGTAGCAGCAGGCTGGCGTCAGGGATCCTGGTAGGGATTGGAGGGCTGTGGGCTTCCAGGTCTGTCCCTGAGCTTTCTGCCCTTGTCATCAGTTTGAGCTATGAGCCAATAAACCTGTTGCCTACGACCTGGGTCCAGTTTTGGCCCCTGGGACTCCTGGCATTTCCCATCCTCATCTGGTGCTAATGGTCTCTGCCTCAGGATGGCTGTGTGCTCACTCAACACATTCCTTGGCCAGTGCTACCACCTGTGTGTCCTGTTAAAAATGGAGGTTTTAAAGGGGCCCCTATAGTCCCAGCATTCAGAATACCAAGGCACAAGGGGTGGAGCGTTCAAGGCCAACCATGGCTGTCTCAAGAGAAGTGTAGATAAGGAGATTGAGATCTGGATCCTGAGGCAGGAGCTTCTACCCGCAGGCTGTTGTGACAAAGCCTTATGGTCTTTCTCACCTCGATACCACTTCAACAAAGTGCTTGTCCTCCCCTTGCTTGGGACAGGCATGTTTGTTGTCCTGTCTACTCAGTTGCCTACCTCTCTGCATCAACTATGAGTGACCTGTTGAGTCCAGGTGCCTCTCATAGCATGTGCTCTTATGTGAGCCGAAGACAGGTGGCTCCTTCTGACTCTTCTGTTTTTCAGACAGTCTGTCTTATACTCTTGGCTGTCCTACAAGTCACTATGTAATACTAAGTTGGCCTTGAACTCAGAGATACACTACCTCCCCAAGTAGGATTAAAGGCAGTTGCCGCCATGCCTGGCTTACCAACTTTTGATTTTAGGACAGTTTTCAGTGTGTGTGGTGAAAAGGACCCATTGGGCCCACGTGTCCAAACCACTCACAGCCACCTGCTTTTCAGTGCTTTCCACCGCTGTGTAAGTGTGGGCAGATTCCCCCTCTGGAGGAGACAGCAGTGTTATGTCACTAAGTGCCATCCTTAGAGTATGCCACATAACATTGTAACTTAGACTTGATTTTTACCCCAAATCTTGAATCTACAAAATCTCCAAAGTTGTTGATTCTGGGATGTAGCTAGTATTTGTTTGCATTTCTGATGTTAAACCTTTTGTGTCTTTGGGAGTCTGCCTTGCTTTACTGCCCTGCCTTCCCCCTCTCCACTTCCAGTTGCTGTTGCATGACTGCTGCTCACCTTGATACTTCTTGATACACCTTGATACTGCTCACCTTGATACTTCTCCAGCCCAGCACACGACAGCCACCTGCCTGGGCTGTCAGTCCACATCCAAGACTGCATTGCCCTTCCACCCTGCCTTCCTATACCTCTGTCAACTCCTCTGGCTATAGCCGGATACCTCACAGTTATGACAGGTCACAATGTGGGTCTAGATACAGCAGGTAGGAGTACCATCAAGGCCACACAAGATCCTGTCCTCTAAAATAAAAACAAGAAACAAAAGAGGCAGATTGTGAGAGCTTGGACTGAGTCCCAGCAGGGGGGCTCTGCAGGGAGAGGGGCTGCTGGTGCCTAACTGTGTTCTCACAATCTTCTCAGGCCATACTTAAAAGCTCCCTACAAGGTGGTGGTAGAAGCATCAGGAACCCAGAAGCCCTGGGTCCTCAACGGGCTGTGGATGCTGCAGGAGTGTGGTTCGTCTCCCACAGCACGGCCTCCTAGATGGCGAGCCGCTTCGGAAACCTTGCTGTTGACAACAGAAGCTTTATTTTTATACCTCACACAGACATGCCACCAAGGGCTGACAGCTTTGGCTACAGACAGGGAGGCCAAGGGCACTCTGTATGCTTGGGCTTGCTTTCCTCTGCTCATGGTGAACTCGCAGTTGCTTCCACATCACTCTACTGTCAGCCTTGCTCAGCAGCCTGCACCTGTCCCATGGGCAGCTGTGTCCTCTTCTCTTGCCCTCCAGCACAGAGGACAGGCCACCGGGGCTTGCATTTCCATGAGTTGGTTGTCTACAGCTTAAATGGTAGTTTTTTGGACAGTAAAGACACTTGGATTTTGAAAACTGTCTGATGAGGTCATCAGAAAATAAAGGACTTTTTTGAGAAAGAAAAATCATTTCTGATCTTTCCAAATACCTGACAGATGCCATCAAGAATAAGGTATAAAAATAGTATCTATATACTAATAAGACAGCAACAAAATAAACCACATTTCTAAAGCAAAGTGGCGTTTATGGCCTGGTATCACCACCCACTGTTCTGGAGATAGTCACAGAATGACACTGATACTGTAGGAGTGTAAGGATGTGAGGCGTTCGGCAGTTAGCAGCACACCTGGTTGTGGTCTTGCATCACTTACCCTGAAGCCAGCTCATGGTCAGTTCTTTTGGTTTAAAAAGTTGATATTTCACAGAAGGCCAACGCAAAATCCAAAAAAACTTGATAAACATTTTGTTTATATCCATCACTCCCCAATACACATAGGTTATACTAGCAAAAATGCTCCAGTTGGTGCTCACAAAAGACAATACAAAGTGCTCAGTTGAAGGGCAGGTAGCATGCCCAGAATATAAAGTCTGTGAATATAATCTTAGTATATACAAACACTGGTCAGAAGAATTCTCGAAGAGTCTTCCACTTAAGTGAAGCACATATAGGGGCATACTCAAGTTGCCCTTGCCTTTCTTCCCACTGGTGACATCATCACCCATGCCTCAGCCACCAAGTTCCCACTTTGAAAAGTATTCAAACCTAGCCAGGCTGTCATGTCCACTTTGAGCTGACTGTTGACTAAGTGTTCATTCCTAGGCAAGGATGGCACTGAGCCCTACCAGGGTCACACCACTGCCTGTGCTGAGTTTCAGCACTTAACCTTACTGGGTGGAGTAACTTTGCTTTGGGCCAGCCTTAGTCTGGAGGGAAACAGGAAGTAGTTGGGGAGAAAGCAGCTTGGGCTAGGACTGGGCATAGAGTTCACAGTCCATGCCAACATGTCATCCAATTGCCCAGGCATTTCTTATATTACCAGGCTTACAATCTTGGGCAAAAAAAAAAAAAAAAAAGAAAGCACCAAAATGTAGGCTTTGAAGTTAACTGCAGTGCCAGTGCCTGTATTGGCCGGAGGATCTGGGTTTAGAAGGTTTGGGGCTGGAGCCCAAAGGACTAGAAACTGCTTTTTGACTGCCACACCCCAGGCAGCTCTAGGGCAGCTGGTGCTAAGCACCCTCCTGTCATGCTCCCTTTGCAGCTCAAGGGCTGGCAGCCTTCACAGGCCACCTTCTTGCCCTTCTGCCATGGGTAGGGTACAAAATGATGAAACTTATCTGGGAATGGCTCTGGCCTCCATCCTCTCTACACATCCACTCCTTATAGATACATGGGGGATGATGGGTTGTGACTTAAAATCTGAGAGCTTGGGCTTGAGGGATGGCCCAGACCCTCCCTGTCAGGTCATGAGGTGATTCCAGGCAGGAAAGGTAGCTCCCATACTAAGCTAACTCTTCCTTTATCACAAGAAAACTCTCAAGTTTTGCAGTTCTCCTGCTGGCTCTGGTCTCTGTATGCATAACTAGCTATTTCAAGTACATCTAGTGTAAAAAGTGAAGCCCAGCCTGTTGCTCTGTGGTAGGGACCAGCCCTACATTCTGAGCCACTGTGCTGCCACAGCACAGAGGGAGTCAGCTCAGTGGCAGACTTCGGTAGGCCTGGGACAGTGTTCAGTCACTAGTAAAGTCACTTGTCTTCTACATCAGGAACCTCCCTATTTGCTTAAGATGCACACTGAATGCTTAGCTTCTCTACCATGTTACCAGTGGCTCGCTTCAGTTTTTGAAGAGACATATAAATTGGCTGACTACTTCTGGTCACTATGCCTTTGCTTGTGAGAGAGTCCCTCCTTCTGTGCTTTGAGGGACTTGGGTTTGATGAAAACACAGCCAGACGGTGTTGCAGGCGTAGGGTAAAAGAAAGTGTTCACTAGGCAGGTGAGTCACCAGCTGGTCAATTCTTTCTCTAGAACTCAAGAAGTTAGAAAAAGAATGCAGACTTCCAGAAACGCAGTGTACATGAAGGGGATTCAGATGGGGCACCTTACCAAGTGGATAGCCTAGAGAGACACCTTCAAGTGTTGAAACTGGACTGGCCTGTGAGGTTAAGTTCAAGAAGTATTGTCACCAAGAAGCTAGGTCTTCTTTACACTCAGCTTTCATAAAATAGTATTCAAACAGGAGTGGACCGCTTCAGTTTACCAGCCGTTGTCTTTGATCATGTGGGCAAGTTCAATAATAAATTTTCCTTCCTTGTATTTCTGACTGCTCTCAAAGGCATGTTCCTTGAGGGGAAAAGTAGAAAGGTTTCAGGACATGTTTACTTTCCTTCTTTACTCTAGTCTTGGTAAACAGTAGCATTTTCTCTGCTCCTTATCCCCGAGCTGTGCCCTGGCCCAGGAGGATCCACGGGGCACTGCATGGCGGTTCTGAGTGCTTCATTACACTTGGGAACAATGTTAACTCACTTCTGTTTCTGGGGCTGGAGCTCAGTGTGTGCTGTTTGCTGTGCCTGTGGCTCTGGGATCCCTCCTCAGCACCGTAAACACTGTTCACTAATGATGTGTGTGTGTACTTGCATTCAGAGGCCAGAGTTTGAGGTGGGTGTTCTGATAGCCCTACACTTTTCATGTTTGATTATTATCACGGAGGAGCACGTGGAGGTCAGAGGACGGCCGTTTAGAATCTTTGTGGGTCTGCAGATGGGACACAGGTCATCACGCAACCGCAGCACCTGCTGAGCCATCCTGCTGGCTAGTTTATTTCATTTTAAGTTTATTTTTATGTGTATGGGCATATGTCTCTCTTGCATATGTCTGTGCATCATGCATATGCAGAAGACACTGCAGCTGTATGAACTGCCTACCTGATGTGGGTGTGGGAATTGAACCTGGGATCTCTAGAAGAGTAGTCAGTATTCTTACCTGCTGAGCCATCTCTCCAGTCCCCTCTCCACTTTATTTTGAGACACAATTTTTCTTTGAACCTAGGGTTTACTGACTCAGCTAGACTTATTCTGACCCAGTGATCTATTTCTGCCTCCTCACCACTAGGATTATGAACATATGCTGCCACATTTTGCTCTTTACATGTGTGACACTGGTCTGGACTCATCCCTATGCTTGCATAGCAAGCACTTTAGCAACTGAGTCATCTTCCCAGCCCACAGCAGACCATGGAGGCCCCTTAGCATGTTATAACATGAAGCCTGTGGAGATGTATCCAGACACTCTTGTCAGGGATGCAGCCTGGCTGTTAGATACAGGTGAGTCCCAGCAGGAGCAGCAGTGGTGAGCAGCGTGCTGCAGTAGCTATAGGGAGAACAGAAGGACAACAGGGCCAACCAGGTAAAGGGCTGGGCCTCCCAGAGCCTAATGTTTGGTGAGGTTGTCTGGTCCTTTGCAGTTCATGAGGAGTTTGGAAGACCATATAGTCACAAATTCAAGGAAAGAAGAACAGGCTACCCTGACCCATGAGAATCCAGAGCTCAAAAGAAGGCTGGGCCTATGGTTCCGGAGGTAGTGTCCCGTCCATACAAGCACAGGGACTAGAGCTTGTTTTCCTAAAACCCATGTAAGACCAGGTCAGATGCTGCAGCCGCCTGGAATCAGTGTGGGAAGCAGGCATGAGAGCCCTGAATCAAGATGGCTAACTTAAAAACTACCAGAATCAGTGAGCCCTGGATTTGGGAAGAGACTACCTTAGCAAATTAAGCAGATACTGAGGAAACACCTGACACCAGCCAGCTTCGAGGTGTCGACATCACAAACACATGCAAAAAGAAAAAAAAAAAAAAAAGCACAAAACAGGCTTCTGGATATCAGTCAGGGTGCACTATCACAAGGAAGCCAGGAGGCTTCTATTAAGAGCTAGGCTAAGGCAGCCATAGAAATAGAAGAGCTGCTGGGCAGTGGTGGTGCACGCCTTTAATCCCAGCACTTGGGAGGCAGAGGCAGGCGGATTTCTGAGTTCGAGGCCAGCCTGGTCTATAGAGTAAGTTCTAGGACAGCCAGTGCTACACAGAGAAGCCCTGTCTCGAAAAACCAAAAAAAGAAACAAAGAAAGAAAGAAAGAAAGAAAGAAAGAAAGAAAGAAAGAAAGAAAGAAAGAGAAGAGCTTCCCCAAACAGATGTCCTCAGAACCATAGCAGGCTGGAGCGGCTCTCAGGAGACAAAGGTGGGCAGCACACCATCTAGTGTGTGCACTAGAGGGATCCTCAAACTCCGGGACTAGAAATAATGCAAAGCCAAGAGTGGCAAACTTGTCACTTTTTTTTTTTTTTTTTTTTTGGTTTTTCGAGACAGGGTTCCTCTGTATAGCCCGGGCTGTCCTGGAACTCACTCTGTAGACCGGGCTGGCCTCGAACTCAGAAATCCGCCTGCCTCTGCCTCCCGAGTGCTGGGATTAAAGGCGTGCGCCACCACCGCCCGGCTCAAACTTGTCACTTTTGAGATGTCAATCAATTTACATATGGAGAGAAGCTGGAGACAGGCAGGTCAAGGTCTGAGAGCAGAACTTTGGAGAACCTGGGAACTGTCCTGACCCTTGTGCCTGAAGAGTGTCACTGGTGGATGAGGTGTGCTCTATCCTGTCCTGTTCCAAGGAAACAACAGGAACTTTCAGTCTTTGTTCTGAGACAGGATCTTGTACCCCAGGAACTTCTGATCCATATGCCTCCACCTCCTGAGTGCCCGCCCCACTTTTTTTTTTTTTTTAATTGTATGCTTACACATTTGCATTCTGTGGTGCTCTCAATGGAAAACTGGCCAAAAACTAGTTCTCTTCCTACCATGTGGATCCAGAGATCAGGCTTGGTGGCAGGTGCTTTTACCCACTTAACAGTGTGGCTTGCTCCACGACCAGTTTTCTGCTGTTCTGGGGCAGAACTCAGGGCTTTATGGGTACTAGAAAAGCTCTGCCCCCGAGGCTATGTCACTGTTTGAAGGACACCATCCCTCCCAAGTCGAGGCACTCACGTATTTCCACCCAAGAGTGGTCTTGCAGTTCTCACAGTAGATGTCAGCCACTGCATGCAGCCCAGTTAGAAGGACTCTCTCCTCAGCAGGGCCACAGCCCACATTCACCCTGTCAAGACACAGGGTGGCTGTGCTGGAGGTCTCCCTGCACAGTGTTCCCCCTCTCCCCACAGCATCATTAAGTACACCAGAACAGACTTGCCCAGACCATCACAGGCTTTTTGGTTCTACCACCCCCACTTTAACAAGAAGGAATTAGTTTTCTTTATGGTGCTTGGGATTAAACCCAGGGCCTCAATATGCTGAGCAAATCTACTACAGAGCTAATCCACCAAGAGAATCCTAAAGTGTCAGGCTTGGAAGCCAAACTCCTAGACACAACAACTGCATCAGAAACACAGGAGAAGATTCTTCCCCACTCACTATGGTTGCTGACTGGTATGGCTGAGATACACATTTCAGTCCTTACTAACTGAGCAAGCAGAAGGACAGAGCCTGACACACTAGTGACAGCACGTACTCACACAGAGTTGAAGAGGTAGGCTCGCCCCTGGCTTCCCTGAAAGGACTGCAAAGAAAGGGATGAGGAAGTGTTAGCAGGGGCTAAGGCAAGGCAAGTGGCAACTTGGCTTTCTGGGATGTTGGAGGAGTGGGTGCAGTCACTTCTCCCAGGCCACCAGTCACCCCCAGAAGTGCAATTCCTGATGCCACATGGATTGTGCACTTCCTGGGATAGGTTATAAAAGCACAATTCCCACGGACAATTCTTCATCTAGACTTCAGCATTGGCATTCGGCAATTGTATATACCATGAGTTCACAGCGAACTAGAGCTGGTCAGGGCACACCTTCATCCCCAGGTAGTCAAAGAGGCTGAAGTAGGGAAAGTGCTTGAACTTGGAGAACAACTAAAAGAGAAAAAGCTTTAAACGGTAAGTTCTGTAGGCTTACATGACTCTTCAGCCTCTTTTCTCATCTCTCAGAAGAGGGTATTGGATCCCATGGGACTGGAAAGGAAGTTGTGAGCTATCATGCTGATGCTGGAACCCAATTCAGGCCCTCTGCAGAGTTGTGAACACTTGGAACGGGCTGATATTTCTAGCCCCCTCATGACACCTTTTAACCTAATTTTGATGGCTCACTATCTTCAAGTATTAGACAAGGGCGAGTTTCTGCATTTTTTGTTTGTTTCTTTGAGACAGGGTTTCTCTGTGTAGCCCTGGCTGTCCTGGAACTCACTCTGTAGACCAGGCTGGCCTCAAAGTCAGAAATCTGCCTGCCTCTGCCTCCCAAGTGCTGGGATTAAAGGCATGTGCCACCACTGCCCAGCGTTTCTGCACTTTTTAAACAACATTAAAACAAAATGAAAATCCTAGCCTGAGCTGAACATACACATCTATAATTCTAGGACCTTGGAGGTCCAGTGGGATGGCCACCTTAAGTTCAAGGTCAGCCTGGTCCATATTGTGAGTCCCAGTTAAGTCAGGGTTACATAGCTAGTCCCTGTCTCAACCTGGGCCTGGTAGGTGGCTCAGCTACCTGGGAGGCTGCTCTGGGACTACTGAGGTCCAGCACAGTGTAAATCCTCTACAAATGGAGGAGGGGCTGGAAAGATGACTCAGCAGTCATGAACACTTACTGCTCTCACAGAGGACCTGAGGATTCTGGGCTGCTCACAAGCCTGTATTCTAGCTCCAGGGAGCCAACCCCTGCCTCTGAGAGCACCCATGCCAAGGTGCACAATACTCCCCCCCCCCCCCCCACATTCTTAAAATCCTGGAAGATGTTAAAAGCCAGGCATGGGGCTGGAGAGACATCTCAGCAGTCATGAACACCTATTGCTCTTACAGAGGACCTGTGCTCAGTTCCCAGCACCCACTTGGTGGCTCACATCTATCTAGTTGGGGGTGGTATCTGACAGCCTCTTGTGCCTTCCTGGACACCAGGTATGGACAGACATACATGTAGACAGAACATGCAAAGATAAATCTTAAAACTTTAGAAAGGGACAGACATGGTGCATGCCTTTAATCCCAGCCCTTAGTTGGCAGAGGCATGTGGACTCTGTAAGTTTCAGGCCATCTAGGGCTACAAAGTATGACCCTATTTAAAAAAGAAACATTTAAACACTAGGCACGGGGGCTGGAGAGTTAGCTCAGCAGTTCAGAGTATCTGCTTTTGTAGAGAGCCTGATTTCCATCACCCACATGGCTCACTACCATCTGTAACTTCAGTCTTGCAGGGACTCAACCCTCTTTTCTGACCTCACCTGGCACCAGGCAAAACAGTCATCACATAACCTTTAAAGTAAAAGCATGGCTGCATGCACCTGTAACCTCAGTGCTGGGGAAGTGGGGACAGTGGATTTCCTGACCAACAAGTCCAGCTGGCTCTGAGAAGCCCAGGTTCAGTGAGGCCTAGTCTCAAAAAAGAAAATGGCTCAAGATGCCAGGCACTACACAAGTCTCTGGCACAGATATGTTTTCATTTTAAAGTTGAATTTTCACCTGGGAATGAATGTCTTTAACCCCATTCCAGAGGCAGAGGCAGGTGGATCTTTGAATTTTAGGCCAACCTGGTCTACAGAAAATGTTCAGGACAAGAGCTACATAGAGAAGCCCTGTATGTATAAACAAACAAACAAACAAACATGTTTCACTTTTAAAAGAAATACCCCCTAAAGTGATTTTGTAGGATATTATGTTCAGTTTTTTCTTAAATGTGTATTGGTGTTCTGCCTCCATATATAACTCTGTGTGGGTGTCAGATCCTCTGGAATTGCAGTTACAGACAGCTGTGAGCTGCCACGTGGATGCTGGGAATTGAACCCAGGTCCTCTGGAAGAGCAGTTAGTGCTCTGACAGCTAAGCCATCTCCAGCCCCTTTATGTTTAGTTTTTGGTTTTCCTGACACTCATGTCTAGACTCTGTGCAGCTGACTCTGTCAGTGTTGAATTCTTCCTTTGCTTGTACATTTGCAAGCTCTTGAGTTGTCCACAGGGGCAGCTGGGAAGAGATGACTTAACAGGCCTAGTTACTCTGTTGTAGCATGAGTCATCTTAGGTGACAGGAAATGGGAGCATCAGAGAACAAGATAAGCAAGACAAACTGAGTGCACACCTTTAATCCCAGGACTCTCGAGACAGAGGCAGATGATCTCTGAGTTCGAGGCCACCAACGGCTTCCTCAGACCAGAGCACTCCTTGTTAAGTGACAAATATGGACCAGAGACTGGTGAGCTCTCATGGAGGTAGCTCTAGTTTCTGATGTGCTGGAATATACTTTTGATGTGTGTGCACTCAGTCTCCCCGTGGCCTAAGCTGGAAGAAGAGGGGAGCTGCCATGCCTGCTCTGTTTGGATCCAGAATGTTCTCCAAAGGCCCACATGCTGAAGGCTGGGTCTCAGCAGTGCCGTCACTAGGAGCTGAGGGCACCTTAGGAGACAGAGACCAGTGGAAGTTAATTAGGTCACTAAGCAAACCTCCCAGGCTACTCGGACTCCGGCCTCTTCCTCTCTGCTACACTTTCCTGGCCACTCATAGAAATCTCTGAAACCGTACATAAGACACATTTGTTTCTTTATTGAGCTCATTGTACCTTGTTATCGGAGTACAAGGCTGAAGCTCGGGAGCAGGGTTTGCGACCTCTTGGCAGTCTGGGTACTTTTAACAATGATTTGTGGCATCTTCTGTCTTGCCATGGCTAAGTCTCACATCACTCATTTTCTAGCACACATCTATTCTTCATGAAATAGCTCTTTTAAAAGAACTGACATAAAAACCATTCAAGTTTCTTTCTTTTGGTTTTTCGAGACAGGGTCTCTCTGTGTAGCCCTGGCTGTCCTGGAACTTAACTCTGTAGACCAGGCTGGTCTCGAACTCAGAAATCCACCTGCCTCTTCCTCCCAAGTGCTGGAATTAAAGGCATGCGCCACCACCGCCCAGCAGTTCTCAAGTTTCTTGTGTGCCCCTACCCATGATGCATGATGTGCTTGGCTCTGAAATAAAATGGCTTTGCCCGGCACCTGACTATGACTGCTGCAGTCGGTGACAGATGCCCGGTGCCTGACTCTGACTGCTGCAGTCGGTGACAGATGCCCGGTGCCTGAATCTGACTGCTGCAGTCGGTGACAGATCTTGGCAAACAGCAGTTGTCACTAAGTTGACAACACCCTGTAGTTCCCAACCAGTACTGCTGGCCATTGCCTTACTTTAATTTTTATCTATCTATCTATCTATCTATCTATCTATCTATCTATCTATCTATCTATCTATCTATCTTGGAGGCAGGGTATATATCACTATGTATCTCAGGCTAGCCTAGAATTCACAGAGATCCTCTTGCCTCTGCCTTCTTATCAGTTTTGAATCCATATCACTTGCCTTAGAGATGAGCTCATCGTGATTGGCCAGATGGGCTCTGCAGTGGATACAGCTGTAAGTTCGGTGACAGTGTGGCAGATAAGCTTGGAAAGTTTTGGACTTGGTCATTTTCACCATGTCTGCTGGGTGCTCGTCACTCGGTTCTGGGCCAGATCTGGAGGAGCTAGGGCTCTGTCGGACTCTCTGACAAAAACACTGGAAAGCACATGGAAGAGCCGTTGCTGGTCTGGAGGGCGTGTGGTGCTGTCCACACACTGGGACAAGGGAGAGCCAGTGCAACCTGCAAGCAAATCAGACAGGCCCTGCTCTACACAGTGGCAGCGGCACCTGAGGTCGTCCGCCGAGGGCGCAGACAGTTTGAAAAGGAGCAGGCCTAAAAGTTAACGACCCGACAGACCTAGTCCCTTTCCTTTTACTTTGCAGGGCTTGGTGTGTATGAAGCGGCGGGAGCTGGTCACGGAGGCTCTGTGTTTCCTCAGACAGGGTCTCCTCCGTTGCCCAGGCCCTGCTCCTCCTGCTTCAGCCTCCCCTGAGATCTAAGTCTTACATCAAAAGAACACTAGCATCATGACGCTTGTGTGTGCTCAGCCCACGGTGAGGCCCTGTTGGAGGAGGTGTGTCACTGTGGGCGTGGGCTTAAGCCCTCATCCTAGCTGCCTGGAAGTCAGGATTCTGCTAGCAGCCTTCAGATAAAGATGTAGAACTCTCACCTCCACCTGCACCATCCCTGCCTGGATGCTGTCATGCCTTGATGATACTGGACTAAACCTCTGAACCTGTAAGCTGGCCCTAGTGAAATGTTGTTGTTCTAAGTGTTGCCTTGGTCATGGTGTCTGTTCACAGCAGTAAAACTCTAACACACACACACACACGCACACACACACACACAAGCATACACACACACACACACACAATTAAAAAGATAATCCATTTTTTAAAAGATCAAAGTAAACAGGGCTGGAGAAATGACTCAGCAGCTAATGGCTGACTGTTCTTCCAGAGGTCCTGAATTCAATCCCAGCAACCATCTACAGTGGAATCCAATGCTCTCTTCTGGCATGCAGATATACATGCAAAGTACTCACATTTTAAAAAAGTGAATGAAAGCTGGGCAGTGGTGGCGCACGCCTTTAATCCCAGCACTTGGGAGGCAGAGGCAGGCCGATTTCTGACTTTGAGGCCAGCCTGGTCTACAGAGTGAGTTCCAAGACAGCCAGGGCTATACAGAGACACCCTGTCTCAAAAAACCAAAAAAAAAAAAAAAAAAAAAAGAGAGAGAGAGAACTGGAGAGATGCCTCACTGGTTAAGGTCCCTTGGCTGTTAGAGGACCAGGTTTCAATTTCCAGCACCCACATGGCAGCTCAGAACTTTCAGTTCCTGGAATCTGACGCTCTCTTCTGGCCTCCAGAGGCACTACACACATGTGCAGGCAAAACACCCATACACATAAAACATGAATAAATAAAAGGCAGCTGAGCATAAGCCAGAGAGTGAGAAAGCCCATAAGCAACCTTATTAGTAGTTTCCACTGCAGGTTCGTGCCTCAACGTCTCTCAAGGATGGAGCATGACCTGGAAGTGTAAGAGAAATACACCCATTCCTCCCCGAGTTGGTTTTGGTCATAGTGTTTATTTATTACAGCAATAGAAAGCCAATTACAACAGAGACCTTCGCTATGTGGTCCTGCTCTCAAGGCATCCTTACCTGAAGAGGCTGTGAAGGGTAAATGACCCAAAAGTTCTGGACAGGAAAGCTGATTTGACAGATGACATCTGTGGAAGTCTCTGTGAGACCCCCCAATACCAAACTCACTGGTGTGTACCATTTCCAGTCTGCAAGGGACTCACCTGCAGATGGACCTTTCCATCCCCAAAGCTCCCTTTCATCTATAACCCCAAGCACCCCCCATGTCACACAGTGCATAGAGACTGCAGCCCCTCAGCATTTCTGACTAAATGAACACTTCTGCTTCTGGAGATGCCTGTCTGCTTCTCTTTAATGATCATGTTGTCTCCATTCAGTTCTGACCTCATAGTCTGCCTATGTGTCACAGTCCCCAGAGCACCTCCTACTGGGCCTGTGCTGCTCTCTGGACTCCCATTTACCCTGCCTGGGCAGCGCTTCATGGAGACTCCAGGTCACCTCAGAGCTCTCACTTCTGGCCCAGCAGTGGCAGCTCTGACACCAGCCACCCCCATAGGCATTTATAGTGTTCTGTGAGTCAGCGGACCTGGGGTTTCCACTAGAAGCCATGTAATTGGAAAACAACTGCAAAGTCTTAGAAGCAATTAGGAACCACTGTGAAGTCTCGGGGAAGCAAGAGCTAGTCAGATGAACCACACCTACAGGAAGGACACCAGAGTCCCTGAGTGTGGACGGTATCCACCTCCACAGCAGACAGACACCAGTGTTTGTTTTTTTTTCCTTCTCCTTAGCAAACCAATATAATGTGTTCCAGAAGTATCTCACCTAAAATAAACACATACAATTATTTTAAGTCTGTGGACCACACCAGGCTCATGTCCATATGGTGCGATTATCACACTGGAAGACGAGACACTGAGGAACAAAATGAAGCTGAGGGGCTCTTGATGCCAGATAGGATGAAGCATGGCCCCTCTAGTCAGCCACACACCTCCTTTCCTCTGTCAGGGGTTCACTGTGGAGCTGTGGCTGTCCTGGAAATTCCTAGAACAGGGCTCTGCTTGCTCTGCCTCCCAGCTGCTGGACTAACGCTGTGATACCTGCTCCCAGCCCTTCACAGCACCGACCTTCTCCACACACAGTTCTAATTAGCTCTAACACCACCGCTAACAAGGACGTGAGCTTGGCCCACTTTGTAATTTTATTTGCTACTTGAAAGACTGACTGAGCCGGGCGGTAGTGGCGCACGCCTTTAATCCCAGCACTTGGGAGGCAGAGGCAGGTGGATTTCTGAGTTCGTGGCCAGCCTGGTCTACAGAGTGAGTTTCAGGACAGCCAGGGCTATACAGAGAAAAGAGAAACCCTATCTCAAAAAAACAAAGAAAAGAAAAGAAAAAGACTGACTGAACCCAAGAATTTGAAGCCTGGGTAAGACAGTGAAGCCTCTTGCAGGTTAGGAAAGTTTCATCTAGAACATTCCTGGCTGTATGTTGCTACATTGGAGTTTACATTTGCAAAACAACTGGATGAAAGCATTCACAATATTCCCTCATAATAACAAAAAAGTAGAGGGACTGGAGAGATGGCTCAGTGGTTAAGAGCACTGACTGCTCTTCCAGAGGTCCAGAGTTCAATTCCCAGCAACCACATGGTGGCTCACAACCATCTGTAATGGGATCTGATGCCCTGTTTTGGTGCAAACAGAGCACTCACACACATAAAATAAACAAATTAAAAAAATTAGAAAACACCTTAAGTTTGAGAGTCTACAAATGCCCTCATATATCAAAGATACTGGTGTGTGTGTGGTCAGAGAAGCTGGTTCTTTCCACGGTGGGGTCCCAGGGATCAAGCTCAGCTTACTAAGGTTGGCCAAAGTCTTCTCACTGCTCAGTCACCCTCCTGGCCCTGCGTCTTTATCTGTTGATTCCAAGCATGCAAACTGACTATTCAGATACACAGTACCTACACTCACAAGCATGGAAAGATCTGGAAGGATTCAAACAGCCACAGTGTAGCTATAGCTGGCTTTTGGTGACACTTCCTTCTTTCCTTGAATCTATTATTTCCTACTTGAATCATAGGATGGAGGCTTTCTCCCGTACTTCAGGTACAGTAACCTGGCCAGTGGCCTCAAGACAAAGTGCCCTGTGCCTGCTGTGGATGCCCACCTCCTACTCTCTCAGGACCCTCAAGGGGTCTCGTACCGCCACACCCCATGTTCCGGACACCTCTTCCCTCAACCTCTCATCGCCCATCCCATTCTAACATGCTCAAGCACAACAAAGACTACTGATGATGTGTATGCAACCAGAGATGCTCCAGCGTGTTCTTTCTGGCTTCTGCCACCAATAGCAACGTTCTGCCCGGCTTTGGCACTGAGATTCATGCCAGCAGAAAGCTGCCTGGTTTCTCTGACTGGCTCTGAAGACAGCTGGAGAGGAGAAAACACAGCTGGGAACTTTACAGCTTTCCTTGGAATTCTGTGCACACATGTGGGTATGTGTGCTCACACTCAGGTAAGTCAGGGGTGTCAGGTTCCCTGAACTGGAGTTACAGATGGTTGTGAGCCACCTCAGTAGTTGTAAGTCAGGGGTGTCAGATCCCCTAGAACTGGAGTAACACATGGTTGTGAGCCATCTCATGCAGGTGCTAGGACTCAAACTTGGGTCCTCTACAAGAGCAGTATGTATTCTTAATCACTAAGCCATTTCTCCAGACCTCTGCTTTGTTGCTTTTAGACAGGGTCTCTCATGTGGCCTAAAACTCCATATGCAGCCAATGATGATCTTCAATTCTTATCCTCCAGACACCATGCCTGGCTAAATGAATGTTGTTTTTATTTTGTTTTGTTTTTAAGACTACCAATATATAGCTTTGACTGACCAGGAGCTCACTATATAGACCAGGCTGGCCTAGAACTCACAGAGATCCTTGCCTCTCAACCCTGAGTATGAAAGGTGCTGGTATGAAAGGTGTGTGGTACCATCCCTGGGCTGGCTAAACGTTATTTACTCACACGCCGAGTAACTATAATCCAACATCCATGTATGCCTGTTGATGGTGTGTGGGACTCAGGCACTGAGTTATAAGAGGAGGATCTCTCCTGGGGACGAAACTGATCTCATTCCCGATTCTGTATCAGACTGGCTTCCCCAGAATCCATCAAGAAAGATGCATTAAAACTACCCAGCCCTGCCTCCTCCATTCCTGCCTCTGCAGGGGTGCTTGTGGGACTGAAGACAGATATCAGAGCATCTGCTGCTGACACAGAATGTCAAAGTAACAACTTTGGTTCTTTAGAATGCAAAGACAACCTAGGATTTAAGAACAGGTCTTTCTGAGTTACTCAGTTTGACCAATGGAGGGTGTGCTAAACTGGGTCTGCCAGAGCTGAGCTGGGAACTTCTCATTTGTGTGTAGCAGGGGTGGAACCAAGGACCTCACACATGCTGAACACATGGTCTACCACCTAGCCACACGCCCAGCTCTTCGACAACATTATGTCAATCTAAAGTTATTCTAAAATTAAGTTTATTTATAAAGCTGGAGCTGTGGTAGTGGTAGCCACTCGCCTAAAATGCATGAGTCCTCGAGCTAAAACAATGGAGACTACTATCCAGAATGGTTACTGACACGGTTCTGTGTGTGTGTGTGTGTGTGTGTGTGTGTTTGTGTGTGTGTGTGTGGTGTATGTTTGTGTGTGTGTGTGGTGTATGTTTGTGTGTGGGTGGGTGGGGGGGTGTATGTATGTACGTATTTTTAGTGTTTCATATGGGCCAGCTCCTGGGCTTCTACATATTTGTGGTAAGGCAAGAATTTGCTCTAATCCCTAAGAAGACATGCTAACCACATCGTGCCCTGGCTACAAACACAAAGGCCTAGAGATCCTGGTAGCAACAATCTTCAAATATGCCACCTCTGTCTTTTTAAGAGCCCACAAACTATGGCTGGAGAGATGGGTTGACATTTTGGAGCTTGCTGCTCTTGTAGGGGACCATGGTAGGGTCCCCAGCACCCACATGGTGGCTCACAGTCGTCCATAACTTCAGCTCTAAGGGATCTGATGTCATCTTCTGGCTTCTGTAGGTACCAGGTACATACATGGTGAATATACATCCATACAGGTAAAACATTTGTTAACACATCTACTAGAACAGAACAGACGTAAAGGGCCATGGGTGATGGGTGAGGGTAGCTTACTCAGAAGGGCCTGGAAAGGATCCGAGGAGGGGAGCCTGGCCTTGGAGCTTTAGTTTAGCAGAGCAAGGAGGCAGTATGTTCAATTCTTTGCCAACACATTAGTTAAGGTGAATACATTTTGGATAGGCAACTGAAGTACAAAGACCTTGGGATGAAAAATGGTATTTTCAACGTCTATTATCTCTATCCAAAACAGAATTCTGCCAGCTTTCTAACCTGGAGCTCAGCACACGATTTGGACATCGAAGATGACCATTTGTGCAGGTTCTGAGTAGAGAATATCTTACTTAGTTGTTCCTGTTAGCAATTTGCATTAATAAAGCCTAGAGCCACAAGTGGTAAACAATTAGGACAATTCCCTTTAGTTATTATTGTACAAGCAACTTGAAAATGCCACCCCTTAATATTCTTTTATTGGAGGCATCTTCTGTATTTATTTCTTTTCCCATTTTTTAAGGTAGGGAAAAAACTAGGGAGGATAAGAGGTGTTAAGAAACAGAAAGAAAGAAAGAAAGGAAGGAAGGAAGGAAGAAAACGCAAGAAAGAAAAAAGACAGAAAGAAGGAAGACCGGGATTTTGCGTTGTCTTCCAATGAACCAAATACCAGCTTCGGAAAATAAGAACAAAAAGTCAATGCGTGCTCCGCACTCCTACCCCGCCCGCCCGCCCGCTCCCAACAGGTGCTTCCCCGCCTCCGGAAGCCGCAGCTCCTCAGATCTTCGCAGAGCACCCTTGAGGCCCGCCCGTACTCACGGCCGCTCGGCGGTCCGCGGCTGGGTCCGCTGCGCCCATCCGGCTCGGTCGGCGCCCTACTCGGCCGCGAGAGGCATCCTCCTGCCGCCGCCTCGCGTGCCTCCTGCCCTTTGTTTTGGATCCGTGGCCCGGCCCAGCCGCCATAAACGGCCTCGGAACGCGGTGCTGGCCAATCAGTGTCCGCGCCCCGCCTTCGCGTTCCCGCCGCTCCGCCCCTCCGCGCTCCCCGCCCTGCCCCGCGCCCCGCTGCGCTTCGGGACTAGACTGGGGCTTGTTCTGGTGGAGCTCCCCAGGGGTCCGATGGGCGGGGCCTGTCGAGGAGCCCAGGAGATCCGGCAGGTGGCTGGGCCGGTGGGGAGGTCCTGGGAAGGCGACGGGGCCGAGGTTTGCCACAGGTTTGCGCCTCAGGCTGCAAGCAGGAGGGTCTCTGCAGCTGGGACCCTAGAGCACAAGGTTCTTCGCTCTCTCCATACCGACCACCCTTTCTCTACTCTCCAAGTCACCAACTAAGAGCCTCTAGGTCTGCGTGGACTTGAACTATGGAACCCCAGATCAGATTTCCTGCCCACAAAACACAGAAAGTGTCACCCAGTGTCCATGTCCACATTTGCGCCTCTTCTGTTATTTTTTTTCTTGGTCTCTTTAGATGGATGTAAAAGCACACTGCTGAGGGTGAGTGTACACATTTCAATACGTATTTGCACCCTCCAGAGTGTGCTTGTTAGGATTTATTGTACTGAGAATACCCCCAATTGATTAGATTGCGGACCCATTGAGTTGCCATTTACATAGTGACTCTCCCAAGTGGCTGATTACTCTACTTCTGTATTCGACCTAGCTAGGGAGTCTCATGTTTTTTGGCTTTTCAGATATGGTCTCTCTAATTCAAACTGGCCTCAACTATGTAGCTCAAACATGATCTTGAACTTTGTATTTTTAAAAAGCTGCTATGTGAACAAGCAAGCACATGCTTGTGCACACGCTGCTGTGGAAACCAGAGGTTAGCGCTGGTTCTTACCTACCATATGGATTCTAGATTTGAACTCAGGTCATCAGGCTTGACAGGAGGCACCTTTACTCACTGAACCATCTGGCTGACCCTTCTATTTTTAAAGAATTTAAGCTGGATCGATGGCTCGGCAATTAAGAACACCGACTGCTTTTCCAGAGGTTCTGAGTTCAATTCCCAGCAACCACATGGTGGCTCACAACCATCTGTAATGGGATTTGATGCCCCCTTCTGGTGTGTCTAAGACAGCTTCAGTGTACTCATATAAATAAATAAATCTTTTAAAAATATGTTAATCTTTTAAAAGGTTTATTTATCTATACGTATGTGTTAATGTGTCTGTTCCAGATATGTGCATGTCCCTGGAGGCCAGAAGAGGACATCGAGTCTTCAGGAGCTGGAATTATAGGCAATTTTGAGCCACCCAAAGGGATTCCTGGGAACACTTTTATACTCTTTGTGTGTGTGTGTTTGTTTTTTTCTTTTTTTTCTTAGGTTTTTCGAGACAGGGTTTCTCTGTGTAGCCCTGGTTGTCCTGGAACTCACTCTGTAGACCAGGCTGGTCTTGAACTCAGAAATCCGCCTACCTCTGCCTCCCAGGTGCTGGGATTTGTTCTTGTTTTTCGAGACAGGGTTTTCTCTGTATATCCCTGGCTGTCTTGGAACTCACTCTGTAGACCAGGCTGGCCTCGAACTCAGAAATCCGCCTGCCTCTGCCTTCCAAGTGCTGGGATTAAAGGTGTGCACTACCACTGCCCGGCTTAAAAAATGTTTTTAAGGGGCTGGAGAGATGGCTCATTGGTTTAAGAGCACTGACTGCTCTTCCAGAGGTCTGGAGTTCAATTCCCAGCAACCACATAGTGGTTCACAACCATCTGTAATGGGATCTGATGCTTTCTTCTGGTGTGCCTGAAGACAATGACAGTGTACTCATATATTAAATAAATAATAAATCTTTAAAAGTGTTTTTTAAATAGCTTACAAAAAAGTAGGTTTTCTTCTTCTTTTTGGTTTTTCGAGACAGGGTTTCTCTGTGTAGACCTGGCTGTCCTGGAACTCACTCTGTAGACCAGGCTGGCCTCGAACTCAGAAATCCGCCTGCCTCTGCCTCCCAAGTGCTGGGATTAAAGGTATGTGCCACCACTGCCCAGCCAAAATAGTAGGTTTATATATGGCATTTTCCTATTTCCTTAGCTTTGGTTAGCCTTCCCCCAGCCCTCCTTCCCCACCCTTCCCATGCCCACTTAACCAGTCCACTTCTAACACCCACCTGTTCACATCATGCAAGTATAGAATCAAGCAGCTAGAATCTGCTTGCTTTGGGAGAGAACATGTATCATTTGATATTTCAAAAATTTTTGTGTCTTCTGGGAGTAATGGTGCATGCTTTTAATTGTAGCACTTGGGGTTGGGGGACAGAAGCAGGTGGGTCTCTGTGAGTTCAAGGCCAGCCTGGTTTGCATATGAAGTTTCAGGCCAAGAAGAGTTACATAAGAAACCCTGCTTTAGGAACAAAAAAAGTTGCCATCTTTTTAAGAGCTCATGGAAATCTCTGTATCCCTTCAATTTCAATATATATGTGGCTCAAGGTAGTATCTGTAACCTGAGACTCCGATTCTGCAGCTTGCTGGGATTACAGATGTGTACCATGGCCACCTGGTCTGTTTATGCTCAGACTGACCAGAGCCTCAAGCATGCTGCGCTAGACTTACACATGGAGCCCCAGCCCCATCAGCTCGTGGTTGCTCTGATGACTTTAGCATGTCTTTATTCACTATTCCAGACACCAGGCTTTTCTTTCTATTTCATGAGTTCCAGTTTCCTTACGAAAGACTATTGTGTACTTATACAGCTGGTCCCCCCGTCTATTATCACCCAGCTAACACCCTTGAAGATAAATTTGATACGCGCTGGAAACGTTTTCAGAGAGAGCCTGTCTCCTTGACTTTGCCTGTTATCCTAGACTAGGGGTAGCGGTGGGCGTGGGGACAGGAGCTGCTGCCCTAGTACAGACCCCTCAGCACTCTCATCAATTGAGATCAGCTATAGATGAAGACCTGAGGACATGAAAACGTCCATATCCAAACTTAAAGAGTCCTTGAAGTCCTCATCAGAGGTAGTCTTACAAAATAGAAGGGGATTAGATTTGCTGTTTTTAAACAACAGAGGGCTGTGCACCACCCTCAGAAAAGAATGCTGCTTTTATGTGGATCATCCAGAGATAATTAGAGACTCCATGAACAAATTGAGAGAGAGACTAGACAAGAGACAGAGAGACAGAGAAACTCCAGAGATGGTTTGAGAGCTGGTTTAATAAGTCACCATGGATAACTACTCTGATATCTTCCCTATGCGACCTCTTTTGATTTTGCTCCTACTTCTAACCATAGGTCCGTGTATTTTAAATAGACTAGTCACCTTTGTTAAAAAAAAAGTACTGTTCAGATTCTGATACTATGCCAACAATACCATACCTTACAGGGTCTAGACAATCCAGAATATAAAGATACTGAAAATTAGTTCTAAGATTAGAACTTTATAAAAAAAGAAGTGGGGAATGAAGGGTTAATAGAAATGTCACTTCTAGCAGACTAACAGTAAAAAGATCCAGACCCTGTCATATGCTGAGTAATGGGCTGGCACTTTCCCCATGATTATTCCCTGAACCCTGACACAGTTACCTCTCCCCACTCCCCGTGGGTTGTTTTTTTTTTTTTTCCTTTAAATACCCTACTCTCCCTGGAGCTGGGGGTCGAGCTCCTCTGCCCCTGTGTGGGTTATGAGGTCTCGGCCTCAGTGTGCTGATTAAAATATACCTCTTACTGTTACATCAAGATCGGTGTCTGAGTCTTTTGAGTGGTCGTGAGTTCTCGTGGCTTGAGTGGGGGTCTCCCCTCCCTGGGGGCCTTTCAGGTTCATAAAATCCAAGATTAGAGCCTGGGGAAAAGCCCTGGGTGGAAGGGTGGGGAACAGACACTTCCTAGAGCAGTGTCTAGGCCAGTGGGAGTGGGAAATCACAGAGAGGCCTAAGGCTCCTCTAGAACCTCTGGCTCAGCAGCTGGGTGCCAGAGCTGTGCAGCAGTCTCTTGGAGAAGTCCAGGCACTTGTGGAGACCCTAGTTTCCTGGGCTAGCGACTGCAATGGTGGCTGGTGGATACCACTAAGAAGCTGATAGATGGCTGACAGCATGGTGGATGGCCCCTTCCCGTCAGGTTGGTCTTGGCCCTTTAAGGCTTGGCCAGCAAGGCAAAGAATGGCTGCAGGTAATGGAAGCCAGGAACAGACTGAGAAAAACCTCTAAATAGGTACAATATGCTTGAAAATATGCTTAGGTGCTAAAGAAAGAAAAGAAACTGGGTATAAGTAATCATAGAGAAAATAAATAATTTGACGATAAAGTGAAGTCTCTGAAGGAAGGAGAGGGAGATTAAAAAGAAAATGTTTTCTATGTTAAAAAATGGAGAATACGGGAGGCAGAGGCAGGTAAATTTCTGAGTTCGAGGCCAGCCTGGTCTACAGAGTGAGTTCCAGGACAGCCAGGACTACACAGAGAAACCCTGTCTCAAAAAAACAAAAAAAAAAAAAGAAAGAAAGAAAAGAAAGAAATGGAGACTACAGTGACAGAGGACATTTGGAGACCCTATAGTTTTGTTCCGTCATCATAGAATTATATGTTCAGTTATGATTACAAGTTTACATATCCTCTTTAAGAAAGATCAGAAATAAAGCTAACACATATAAGGAGGGGACTGAGATGGAACGCCTGGTTACAGGCCATAGAGCAGAGACTAGTAGATTCTTTAAACCAGAATAAAGAATCTTCAGAAGAATCCAATCTGGAACCTACAGCAACAGCAAAAAAGGTAGTTCCAGATGAGAAAAATCTACAAAGACTTGAGGAATTTGAATGGCAGCCCACAGAGATGCAGTGTTACTGGGTTAAGAGTATAAGCTGTTTGACACCACCTTACAACAATGCCATACAATAGCTTATGTGTTTCATTTTCTAGAGTTTGAAAATTTAAAATATGTATATATGCTGATACATTATACAGCTGATATATATTCAGAATTCCAATGGGCTTTTGCATTGAATTCTGAAAAGGAAGATTCTGAGATTGCACATTTATTAGAGATGCTGTCTTAGAGACACCCTTGAAAGCTGAAGCTGACCATGCTCCAACACATGTATCCAATAAATGCAACAATTTTCTAGACATTATAACATAGAACATGCTATAGATAGATCTTAGTCCTACAGGTGAAACAATTCTAAAAGGATTTAACTACACTTTAAAAGAAATAATCATAGAACAGAGAAGATATTGGTTCTTCCAGAGATAGATTACATAGTGCTTTATTAACCTTAAATGCTAATGAAAATAAACCTGCTGAGAGACACTGACTTATGGGCGGAAAAACCTGCTGAACTAAATAGTCTGTTTATAATAAGGATGTCCTGATTTCAAAATGGAGGGAAGGAAATGTGTTACACTAGGGAAGAAGTTTTGTATTTGTTTCCACAGGAAAAGCAAGCTATGGATTCTTTCCAAATGGATAAAAATGAGATTTGGCCAGGGGAGACTCCATGAAGATCTTGGCTGCAGATAGGATGAAAGAAATCAAGAAGGTCAACAAAACAGGTAAAAGGTAATGTTGATTACTTTACATGAGAACAGCTTAGAGATTAGCCGAGACATGAAACGGTTTCCATGGAGGACTTCAGCTGACAACAGCCAATAAATCTTTTTGGCTACAGAATCCTCAGAATCATGCCATTTTTTTTCAAATGGTATAAACAGAAATTTATATTACAGGTTAATTATACAATACAAACTAATTTATAGAGAAATACAGATGCCTTACCTGCTCAAACAGAGAGCAGAAAGCCATCTCTGACCCATCTGTGCACACAGCACATCCAGACATATAGACTTTCTGTGTCTATTGGATGCCGATTCTGAGCTGATGCAGATTCTGGGAGACCCTAAGAAACTTTGTGGCCCTCCATTTAAAGTTAATTGTTTCCTTTCCCCCAGTGTAGGTCTCTCTGAGGAAGGACTGGGTAAAGACTAACATTGACACTCAGGTATTTTATCAAGGTCCTTGCATAGGGGAACTTGGCCTTCGCTTCATTCAAGGGGTTCTGGGTCTGCAAACTGACTCAACTCTGGAAAATGGTTCATGAACTGCGATTCCCTTTTCCCACAATCCAGTATAGCTTTCCTTTTGTTTGAAAACATTTCTTATACTGATCAAACATGTATCTATATCTTCAGGCTTTTCCACCCATTCCCCATTTTCCAAAATAACTCTGAGATTTAGTATAACTAAATGCCTAGGCCATAAGCCTGAGCTTGTTCCCCAACTACCTCATAACTTACTTAATCCATTTATTCTAGTCTAAGAGTGCCACATGGTTGGTTACCTCTCCTCAGTTTCATGTGTTTGTCTCTTCAGAGATTGGGGCATATTTCTTCCTGGGTGCCTGGCTCTATCCCAGAATTCTCTCTCCCTACTGGAATTTCTACCTCCTACATCCTGCCTCAATAGGACATCATCTTTCATTGACAGGAATGTTCAGCCCTATATTAAATCATACAGCGCCGGGCGGTGGTGGCGCACACCTTTAATCCCAGCACTTGGGAGGCAGAGGCAGGCCGATTTCTGAGTTCGAGGCCAGCCTGGTCTACAGAGTGAGTTCCAGGACAGCCAGGACTACACAGAGAAACCCTATCTCGAAAAAAAACAAAAACAAAACAAAACAACAACAAAACAAACAAACAAAAAACCAAAACAGGCATACAAGCAAAGCCATCTCTCCTGTTTGGCCACATGTCTAAGGCCTTAGAAATCCCCACTAGAGGCTGAGTTAGAGTCAGTGCTGAGATATATCCTTCCCTGCATGGTTTCCTCTTGTGCTCCATGACACTTATACTTCCTAGCAGGGACTCTGTATTTACTCTTTCTTCTTCCTTCAGGGTTCTGCTTAACTGTGCCCCTCTAACAAACATATCTCCCAGCACACTGGAGACCACGGCCTTCACTCTCACCTCTCTTCACCTGGCTTTCTTAATCCACATTCTCATTTCTTCTCCCTTTGCCATGACATTCACACCCTGAAGGCAGAGACTCGGTTTGTTCCTGAATGTTGCTCAGTGCTAAGGACTTCTGCTGAGTGAGGCATCCTGAAGTGTGTTTGAGGATACAGTTAAAATCTAAGATGCCACCCAGAGTCAATGCATAAGATTGCTAGTCCTCCAGATATTTCCTAAAGAGACATTAGGATGGGGCACGGTCAGTGGCAGAGAGCCTGCTTAGCACATGCTCAGCTCCAAGTTCAATTCCAGCACCACAAAAACAAACGATAGGGGCAGTGGCTAGGGAGATGGTTCTGTGGGCAATGTGCTTGCTACACAAACATGAGGGCCTTAATTTTGTCCCAAGTATCCACATAAAAGCCTGGTGTGATGGCGAGTGCTTGCAATCCCAATGCTAAGACAGGCTGCTGGGGGGGTGGTGGTGGGAGTGGTGCTAAGCAGTGAGAGACCCTGTCTTAAGAGTGGTGAGAGTCACCTAACACTTTTTGGCCCTCAGGTATGAACATTTCCTGAGGGCTTCGTGGTGCTGTGGAGTTTTGCCCTGCATTTTGCCTCCTGGTCAGCACATCCCTCCCATGTAGTTGTATGAAATCTGTGGGGGCTTCCAGCCCCTTGATGGAACGTGTATTTCTATGAATACTGATTGTAACATTCACTTAAAGAAAAATAAGATGGGGGGCTGGAGAAATGGCTCAGTGGTTAAGAGCGCTGAGTGCTCTTCCAGAGGTCCTGAGTTCTATTCCCAGCACCCACATGGTGGCTCACAACCATCTGTAATGGGATCTGATGTCTTCTACTGGTATGTCTGAAGACAATTACAGTGTACGCATATACATAAATAATTCTTAAAAAAAATAAAATGTAACCACTGTGATTTTTGTACTGCTTGATATTGCTGGGATTCATAAAATGTGAGAGGAAAAAAAGAAAAATAAAGTTGTTGAAGCTTGCTCGTTGGAGCTCTGCTCCATCCACCAATTGTCTGTATGTTTGTGTATGTGTGGTGTATGTTTGAGTGTGTGTATGTATGTGTGTGTGGTATGGTGTGTTTGTGTGTCAATTCTCCCCTTTCCTTACCAGTCCTAGAGAATCAAGCTTTGCTCCTTGCCCCCATGGAATACTTTGCCTGTATGAATCAAGCATTGTCTCCTCAGTAATCAACTGCCAACTCATATACCCTGCCTCAGTTTGCCCTGACTCATTGAAACTGGTCTTTACAGTTTTTGGTGATTTTGAGGTTAGCCTGGTTTACATATCAAGTTCCAGGTCAATTTGGGTTAGAGAGAACCCGTTTCAACAAATACAGACAGAAGTAGGTGGACTCAAGAGGATTAAAAAACAAGTTGGGTGCTGTTGGGGCATGCCTTTAATCTCGGCATTCAGGAGGCAGGGGCAGGCTCCCCCAGCACTGTGAGTACCTTCTACATAGGAAATTCCCAAACCAAAGGAAAGAAGGAAAACCTACAGTGGTGAGCGAGCCATCAGTCATCGACCTCAGTTACCACATCCTTTCATGCACATCTATGTTGTGCAGAAATATACACATTTCTTTACCTCCTCACTCTAAAAGGGCAGACCCCAGCTGTGCTGGAGATGAGTCTTCAAACACAGATGGCTCAGGCAAGGCTGGCCTCAGAGCATCCACGGGGCAGGTGTCGTGGGCAGAACTGTTATCCCGAAAGTGACTCCAATTTGTGTGTGTGTTGCCTGCACACATGTCTGTGTACCATGCGTGTACCTGGTGACTCAGGGTTAGAGGGTTCTGAGGCCAGAAGAGGGTGGTATCATATTCCCAGAACTGGAGTTACAGACAGCTGGGAGCCACCATGTGGGTGCTGGAATTGAACCCCAGGCCTCTGCAAGGGTAGTCAGCGCTGTTAACTGTTGAGCCATCTCTTTAACCCCATTTTTTTTTTCCTTTAAGATTAGGTGTGGCTCAGGCTGGCTTCAAACCATCAATCTGCTCAATTTGCTGAAATTTAAGTACAACCCCTCCACTCCCCACTCCCAGTTCAAAAGTAATTAGGTTTGATGAAGTCACTAGTGTGGGCCTAAGACATTCTAGTCAGACACTTACCAGATGTGAAGCCACAAGTCAAAAAACAGGCATTGACAAGCTAAGAGGGCTCAGAGGAGACACACTGTGGTAACCTTCGACATCAACCGACAGTACTGTGAGGATTCATTACCTAGGCCACCAGTGCAAGGTCCTGTCATGGTAGCCCTGGCAGACAAATGTACTGGGTCTTGGAAAAGAAAGATGTCTAAAGCAATCCTGTTAAAGGGTCTGCCATCCTGGCTTCCACTGAAAAATTGTTCCAAATCCTTGCATCAGCCAGGAGGAAGCAATCCATTTTGGTGTATCTTCCTTGAAGATTGAATAGATTGCTGTACAAGATAGGGGTCTTTACTTGCCCGGGGGTAGCCACATCAGAGGGATGAAGGCTCTACGGGGCCCCCTCATTTCTAAATGTAGCTGATTCTCTAATAGTTTTCTGCATGTTCTTTCAAGTGTGCAGATGCCAGACAGAGCAAACACAGTGTCTTATGTTCTTTTCAAATTAAAACATTTCCAGCTTTAGGACCGAGGAGAGAAAAGTCTAAGAGCAGAGAACAAATTAAGTTATTGCTGGAAGCAGTTGCCATGGCACTATGCTGTCCCTTGGAGCTGCCAGCTGCCACTTGATTTGTTTTCCCTGCAGATGAAGGAGTGCATGAAGCTGAGGACCTGCCTCCCACTGTATGGGAGAAAAATGACACATTTTTAATTAGAAAGTTAACCAATGATGGGAACTAATGTCTTTAGGGTAACTATGCAACCAAGGTACAGGACTTCTCTCTCATTTCAACTATTACATGATTTTGACAAAAATGCAGATACTATGGGCTGGAGACATGGCTCAGTGGTTAAGAGCACTGGCTGCTCTTTCAGAGGTTCTGAGTTTAATTTCCAGCAATGACATGGTGGCTTACAACCATCTATATATAATGGGATCTTCTGTCACGGAGACAACACACAATAAATAAATAAATATAAAAAGTGCAGACACTAAACTGCTAAGGCTAAGGCCTAAGATTCTGCATTATTTTTAACTGTAAATTATAAGGTTGAGATAGTGTTATTGGTAAGATGGCTCAGCCAAGCAGTTAAGAGCAATGGCTACTCTTCTGGAGGACCCAGAGTTCAAATTCCAGCACCAACAAAGCAACCCACAATCATTTGTGGGACTCCAGTCCCAGGGGACACCACCTGGCCTCAGTGCACACTATATAGATGTGGTACAGACACACATGCAGACAAAACATGCATACAAAATAACATAAATTTAAAAAGAATCTTAAATTGTAAAATATAATCAACAAAATTTACCACCTTAGCCCATTTTTCCTCATCTATCCCTCAAATGTGGTGCCTTGGACTCTCAATCCTCCTGCCTTCACCTCCCTGAACTTGTGCCACCACACTTCACTTTTTCTGTGGTGGGGACTGAACCAGGCTTCATGAACTCACCTCACTTACTGGGGTGCATCTTCAGCTTCAGCAGAAACCACGTTTTAGAGACAGGGTCTGCTCTGTAGCCCAGGTGCCGTGACCCATTTCTAAGAACAGAGGAGGTTGAGTACTTTACAAAACCTTGAACGTTTCCTCCTTCTCAGAACTGGGAACGTACGCACTAGACAAGCAGCAGTGCTGAGCTGTGTCCTAGCTCAGCTAACTCCGTCCCTGTCAAGCAGCACCTGTCCCCCCAGTCTTCACTGGGGACCGAGTGACCGGGTGTGCTGACTTGTGCACTGTGGGCCCAATATTTGAATGACAGGCTCTTTAGTTAAGAGTCATTTTGGTACCAGGGAGTAGCAGGTGTTAGACAAACACACGCCAGTGTTTTGGAGGCATTTCTTGGCCAGTGGTATGAGAACAGGCATGGACATGTGATTTCGAGAAGACAGAAAGCCTACCTATCTCAAGAGGTTAGCTAGGGTCTGTACAGTGCAGGAGACACAGCTACTAATGCTTGCTCTGGTTTGGAGACCCTCCAGACCTTTACATGCTGAGGGTCAATTCCTATTATGAGGCACTAAAGGAGGATTAGTCCAGTATTCAGGGGTGGAGTCTGTGGGACCTCTGGGAGGTGATTAGGATTCAATAAAGCCAACAGAGTGGAGCCTGAGCCTCAAGAAAGGAGGCAGACAAAGCAGTCTCTTACTACATTAACCACTATGCTTCTCTGAGATTCTGGCAGAAGTTTTCACCAACTGCCTCACTGTTGGCACTATTGCTTAGGTTGGTAGCCTGTCAGGAAGCTGATGTGACTTACCTTCTTGCCTATCTTTTCTTTTCTTCTTTAAAGGTTTATTTATGAGTACACTGTCACTGTCCTCAGACACACCAGAAGAGGGCATCGGATCCCGTTACAGATGGTTGTGAGCCACCATGTGGTTGCTGGGAATTGAACTCCGGACCTCTGGAAAAGCAGTCAGTGCTCTTAAACCAATGAGCCATCTCTCCAGCCCCTTAAAAACATTTTTTAAGCCGGGCAGTGGTGGCGCCCCCTTCTTGCCAATTTTATACCAGCAAGAACATCTTTATACATGCTACTATTTTCTCTTTCATTAGTGTCAAGGAATATCCCAGTAATGAATCAGCTCTTGCTGGGTCCAAACACAGCAGGCAGCCATTACTACCAAAAATGCCAAGGCACATACCACTACTACTACGCTTTTGGTTTTCAAAGACAAACTTTCTCTATGTAGCCCCGGCTGTCCTAGATCCCACTCTGTAGACCAGGCTGTCCTCAAACTACCAGAAATCTGCCTGCCTCTGCCTCCAATTGCTAAAAGCAAAACCGATGACACAATAGAATTATTCACTGAAAGCCACCTCATCTTCTGTCATTATTTCCCTGATCAACAGTGGTGACAGGTGATATAGGCAGGCTTTGCTCACAATACTCTTCTTTGGCTGTCAAGCTGGAATTGAGGCAAGTGTTTGTATTTTTTGAACCTTCTTAATTCTTGGTCTCCAGCTCCACTGACTCTCTGCACTGTTGTTTGTGTGAAATCAGAAAATAAACAAAAACAGACAACAAAATCAGGCCAGTAAAGATGGATCAGTGGTTGGAAATCCGAGGATCTAGTTTCTTCCTGAGATTCCCATGGTCAAGAGACAAATGTGGAGGTCAGAGGATAACCTGGAGGAGTTGGTTCTCTCCTTCTACCTTCTAGGTTCCAGAGACTAAATTGTCTCTCAGTCACTCAGGCTTGGTGGCAAGTGACTTTACTCACTGAGCCATCTATCCAAGGGCAGGGTAGCCTTGGCTGTCCTTGAACTCACTGAAATCTGCCTATCTCTACTTCCCAGAGTGCTAGAAATAAAATAAAGGCATATGTAACAGCGCCCAGTCTGTTTCCTAGCATTAATCCTTAACTTTTCCTTGAGATGAGATGACCACCAACACAGCTTCCTTGATTAAAATATTTTAGTATTGTCTTTCATACCCAACTGTAACAAGTCCTGATGCAGCAGCCACATGTAGGCACTTAAAAAGTTAAAAACAATCACTTCATGTGTCCAAGGATCAAACTTGGGATTGGTGACAAATGCCTTAACCTGGATGCCCACATGGAGCGCTCTTTTAGCAGTGGCTAGTGAACTATGGGAGCAAGAGTGGGGTGCTGTTCCTTCCTGTGGGCAACCGAACTGTGATTAAAAGCATAGGCACTTTATTTGTAACCACACTGAACCATGGCTTCTCTGCTGGACTAACTGTGAGAACTCTTGTTTCCTGTAAAAGCACTGACTTTGGTCCTTGCACACCTCTCCCTATTTGTATGGCTTTTCCAAGGTGGTGCGGCCTCATCTTTCAAGGCCAGGAGGATGGACTCAGCAAATAGGCTCTCAACCTTTGACACTGTGACATGTTGGCATCTACGAAGTTGACACTTGGGGACTACACAATAGTTGTAAATTTGTCTTGACAAAGTTTATGATTTTGTACTGGGTCTCATCCATAGTTATTTGTTCTTCTATAATTTATCTTCAAAAAATTAAGGAGTAGGTGCTAGACAGTTAAGGATGAGATTCCATTTCATGAAAGGGAACAGGTGAAAACAGCACCCCAAAAGTTGAAAATACAGGACTTTGTATGCAGTTATCTCCAAAACCAGAATACCCCGGGGGTACTGGGCCAAGTGCTATAGATATAGCAGGAAACTACCCCTCCAGGGCCCAGTCAGCCTGGGACACTTGTACTTACTTCTACTTAGCCACTGTGGGTTTTTTGCTTTGGTCTTGTCTTAGTAACCCCTCTCCCCATTTTGTGTAGTCCTAAGAAAATCTACTTTCTGATCTAGAAGGCCTTGCGGAGAACCCACACTCATGGCCTGGAGCACTTTAAGTGCTGGCCAGCCTGTAGCAAGTCAGTGCCAAAGGTCTTGTCCAGTCCTGATCCCAGCACCCATACTGCACACGTCTACTTCTTGTTTCCTTACATGCCTGAATTCCATTACTAGACTTTTTATTAGATAGATATCCCCTCTGGCTCTATAAAGCAGTTTCCACTTACCAACCACGCATCTAACTAGCACTGACTAGCACCTTCTGGACTTAGTCTTTTAAAAAGAAAAAGCTAGCTCTTCTGTTCTTGCTAGGAAACACAAAAGGAACCAATGTTTACCCTCTAGGTATAAGCATTGACTTGGTTTAGTATGTATTTATAGACAGAGTCTTACTATGTAGCCCAGGCTGGCCTTGAATTCCTACCATTTCTTCCCTAGCCTGTCTCCAGTACATTAATGAGCCAAAAGCCTGGCCTAGGGCAGCAACCACAGGCTACAGTTTCAAACCACATATATGTCACAAGTCCCATTAGCTGAGGGGAAAATCATCTCTATGCTCATGTGTCGATGGCAAGAAATCACTAAACACCTCTTAGACTGGAGGCATGCTCAGTAACGGGGTCCTTGTTCTTCTTCATGCTGGAGGCTCTGGAGTTCATCTCTAGCACTGTAAACATCAAAACCCAAAGTTAAGTCTCTCCCCTCCATTCTCCAATGACCTCTCAACCTTGTGAAGAGAAAATCAGGAAATGGAGAATGAAGGAAAAGAAGGATAAGAACTCCCTTAGGTACCAGTGCATTACAAAGACCACACCCTGCAACTTGCCCCTTCTTCCTTATGTGCCTGCAGTACCATGATGCCCCAGCTACAACAAAGAGAGTCAAGCACACCCAGTGGGCCCTGCTCATGTTCTTGGAATGCAAGAACGCTGTCTCAGCAGTGACCATTTTTCAGAGCCCTGCTTTTGAGCATACTTCATGAATCACCACAGAGGAAACTACCAAATCCACTACAGGCAGGCTCATTAGTCTTCTCTTCTGTAGACAGGTCTTGTTTTTATATGCTCAAATGTTCTCTCTCTTCTCTGGAGAGACACAACTCTGGTGACTTCCTAAAGACATGGATGGCCTTGAGGCAGCCAGTTGTTGGCTTTGCAGGAAGGAATTCAGTGTTTGCCTAATTTATTTGAGATTAGTAAATCACACTAAAAGACACACAGACAAGTTTCTTTCACTGGGTGCTTTTTTGTTTTCTGGCCTTTTTTTTTTGAGACAAGGTCTCCCTATGTAGCCTCAGCTTGCCTGAAGCTCCCTGAAGAGTAGCACCAGGCTACTTTTAATCTCAAAAAGAGACCAGGCTCTGGCTCCAGAGTGCTAGGATTAAAGGTGTTTGCTACAAGGCCTAGCCTCTATTGGATGATTTGCAACTGAAAATGGACAGTCTCTTTACTTAGCTATTTAATATCACTGTAAGGGAAATACATTTGAAGCAGTGGTCTCCAGACTCTTCGAATACCCCTATTGACTTTTCTGGTCTCCTCAGACCTAGTAAAGGCTCCTCTGGAGAGGTTCCTTATATTTAAAGAATCCATAGACACAAGGGGACTCCTGTCTCTCTGTAGTGGGTGTCCACCACCCATGGTCTTTACATGTACTGTGGCCCTTTGGCCCTGGCCCCCTGGTTGATGTTGACTAAGTCATAGCTCCATTTGCTCCCTTTGTACCCTGCTTTGCCCAGCCCAATGAACGGCATCAAAGGTTATATTTAATTTCCACTTCTCAGAGTATCTTTCTAAGGATTAGCAGTGACCTCTACATCCCCAGAAAAGTTATCTTACGAGGCACGCCCTAGATGCTTCCTTCTTCACACCTGAGGTATATCAAGGAGGACTTCTACATTTGCTTCCACCTGCTGTCACCTCCCTTCCCTCTCAGCCAAGAGACATTTGGTTCTGATTAAGTATGGCAATCAAGATGCTGGCCTGATTGCTGTTAAGCGATGGAGTCCATCACTGTTAAGTGAGACAACTGTAATTACCAGGCTTCAGCAATGATTTCCATGCCTTCCCCAGGAACAAATGAATGTGCCATGCCTCGTGAACTCCATTTCCTGAGGAGTTTTCAAAGTGGGCTCTCCTCTCAGATGGGCAGAAGCAGGGTCTTTAGTTAAATAGGGATTTGCTGACAAGTTGCAATATGTTATGACATAAATAACTTTTAGGAAGACGTGATTGATATTCACTCGTACTTGCTGTGTAGTAGGATAGTTACTTAAAATACACGTTTACATCTTCTGCACCCATGGCAAATGATACTGACTCCCTTTCACAGCTGATAGTCTGAGCAGAGAGAGCCAGCTGCAACTGAGAACAGAGGGAAGATGGTTAACTTGGCTTTAGTGATCTAAAGCCTGTCTCTCCCATATTAAAACATTTTCCAGCATCTCTGACATGTAAGTAATCACTGTGCTGCCTCCAATATTGACAAGAATCACGTGTTTAAACCTTTAAGTCACAAGTCACTGCTGTAAAAAGGCTGCATCTGACACCTGCCCAGCACTGGAGCTACTGAAGGCTAGTGAAGGGGAGGTGTGAGGGTACTTCCCCTTCTCTGTAGCCAGTGTCAGAAGAATCACCCGGAAGACCTGATGGAGACTACAACTCCAGTCACCCTGAGGATCAGTTTATGATCCTACTAGCAGCTACCAGTAAAGTCAGAGTCACAAGGCATGCTATATGGAATGACTAAACTGTACTGGACAGCACTGTTACCCTGGCAACACAGTGAGACAATGTAATGATTCTAAGGATTTTTTTTTTTTGTAATTCTTTTTACAAGTCAGGTGCCATAAACATTCAAATAATGAACTGAAAAGCATGTTTACAACATCAAAACAATTAAGATGAAATATAAACCTCTTACAATTTTTATACATATTAACCAAATCACATAAGCCACAGATAAATGTTCAAGTTTAACAATATAATGAAAAAAACATTTAAATTCTTAATAAAATCTTCCTTCAACATTCATTTTTAGAACTTACCATTATCCTAAATAATCTATGCAGTTTAGGATAGAATACCAAAAAGGGATCCACAGAACAAAGCAGATACAAAGCTGCGTCAGAACTTTCTGGAGTGCTCTGAAGGGTGAATGGCACAGAAAGGCAACAAGCTTCAGGTAGGCAGGTGCAAGCCTGGGGACTCTGGAGTCCCACTGCTGATCCAGCCCGCTAGGCTGCACAGAGCATGACAAGTTCACTCTGTTCTTACCTTTCATATCTTTCATATAGTGTACTATATTCAAAACACAACAATTTTAAAGCACAAATGCTTTAAAAAGAACTTGTAAGCAAAAGAACTGCTCAGATTTTCAAAACCATCACATTTACAAAAATATTTCCCTTAAACATGGAATTGCTCCAAAACACTGATTTACATATATAAAAGTATATGAAGGACCCAAAGCATATGCATATGTTACCATATTATATAAGTCACCAAAAGTTCAAACATAACTATTAATATTAATGTATTATCCTAAGCAGATGAAAGTGTCCTCTAAGTGATCTGAATACTATGTGGCATGCAGTGAAGGTGTCTACCTTTGTGATTCCTCAGTTAGCTGTTGTTAATTCACAGTTTTCCACAACTAACAGTCACGCCCAGCCCAAGCGCTGCCTGTACTCTAATGAGAGGGACGAGGATGGGGGCAGTAAAAATGCACCACACCATAGGTCAGTGTCAGCTCTGAATGCTGGCATCACCAAGTGCTCTGGGATTGTTGGATAGCTACCGTCTTCATGATAAATGTTTTCATGTTTTGTTTTTGCTCACATTTTAAGACTTGGACAAAAAGCCCACCCAGCAGACTATGTATGTATCTATGTATATGAACAGTAGAGGCATTCAATGACACCAGTATGGAGATGATCTATCTCAGCCACACATTTTTAGAAATGTGAGAACCAGAATAACTGAGTGTTCCCATACCCGACAGCTGGTAGTTACAGCGGCTGGATGAGAGCAGCACTGCCTGCTGTGTAGTGGTGAGGATGCTGTAAGTGGTCTCACATCAGCCCCGCTCCACAGCACCAGCAAGAGCAGAAAGCTCAGCCCTTGACAAGATGATGCTACGGTTTCCTTACTCAGAAGAGAGCAAATTAATCTCATGGGATTAAAAATATAAAAAAGAAACAAGTAGGAGAGCTGTCAGTACTTTTAAAAAAGATAAAAGAAAAGGGGAAACTGACTTCTACTGTATATATGAAGGCTGAACCACCCTCCTTCAACGCCAGGTGGGCTTCATGTGTGAAAGTGAAAAGCAGGGATTTAGGCCAAGAACTGAGATCTGGTTTCTGGGATGAGTCAGGCATCCTTTTGTCAGGGGAGGTGTGTTACCGTGAACCTGGTAGCAGGTACCATGGGATGCTGAACAGTCCTTCCCACAGCTGTAGGATACAGAGGCAATAAGGTCCTTTTCAGAAGGAGCCAAACTCCAACTTGGTATGTTTGGTGTCATCATCAACACCTGACTACTTGAGACCTGTTTTTAAGAGAGGAGGACCATGTCAGATTCACTTGCTGTTCTTTTTGTTTTTTGTTTTTTTTTCAGACAGGGCCTATAGTGTCCTGTCTTAGACCTCACTATGCAAAACCAGGCTTGCTTCCAATTCAGAGATCCACTTGCCTCTGACTTCTGAATGTTGAGATTAAAGGTGCATGCCACCATGTGCAGCTGAAAAGGACCTTTTTCTAAGCCATTTTATGTAAACTGATGTGTGGGGCGGTGCATGGGGGGCAGGGTGGGGTGAGGAGGGGTAGAGTAAGGCCCATGAACATTTTTGTCTGAAGCACAAGTCATAAATTGATTTGACTGTCCACGGAGGAAACACCGATCCAGAGGAAATCAACACTGAATCTTAACATCGGTGTAAAGATAAAGATGTACATTTATTTCCATGAGTTACAAGTGCATTGCATTGCTGTTCATACTAGCAGGCAGTCTTTATAGAACCCATTTTCCATTGCTGTCAAGAAAAAAAAAAAAAAAGAAAAATAAAAACAAAAAAAAAAGGAAAACACAAAAAAACCAAAAGGACAGCTGAGAAATTAAAAGTTAACAATACAATTTTCTTTCCTACATTATCTTCTGGGTGGCATTCTCTTCATGGAATACAACTCAGAGGTCACAACAGATTTTGCTTAATCAAAGGATGTGACATTTGGACACTGGTCTCTGCACAGAGACCTTAACAGTCATGCAAGAGCACAGTAAGTTATTGAACAAGGCAAATTTCTCATCAGAGAGCAGTGAGGAGGGTCAGGAGGCACCGCACTGGGAAAACACCTCAACTCACAGCACACAGTGCAGGGACAAAATATAGGAGAGAAGGAAATAAAAGAGCTCAAACAGTTACTGCTGTCTTTTGTGACATGAATTCAGCAGTACCAGAAACACCTCTAACCTGGCAACAGAACAGAGCTTCATGAGGAGGGCTCGTGAAGGTTTATTCCATACAAGTCATCACACTGCTGAACAGTGAGCCCGAGATGCTGACATGCTGCAGGGGAAGAACTGTACACTTTCTCATTGAAAGATGCAGTGTTCCTTTTGCTAAATCCCTAGGCAGTAAACGTGGTTACGAAAACAGCCTTCTGTGTGGAACAGCTCAAGGCTCTATGGGGCTCCACCCTGAACATCTAGGTCAGCTTGCTCTCTACTTTTCTGGAAACTTACACAGCTTAGTGCATGTCCATCTTGCAGCAAATGACAAGCACAGCTGTTACTTTCAATCTCTGGCCAATGATAGCATGTAACATTTTGACAAGCACTATACCTCCATTAAAATGCTAGTAACCATATAAAAGCTACAGAATAACATTGCTGGTGCAATGCTTCCTTTCGATTTCATTTAAACAATGATCAAATTTTTAAAAAGCTGGGCAAATAGTTCATATCTTAAATTTGGGACTAACATGATATACAGAATGTCCCCAAGGACTCCTGCAACAGAAGCACCTGCCCCTGCAACTTGTAACACCATCCAGGGACATCCACAAGCTCCTACTCTATCTTGGTAGACAGGTACTAGCCAGCTGATGAAGTGTAAATTTGGAGCTGTCACTGACTTAAGGTGCCTTATGTCACCACCTTCCCTATTGTTAAGTCTGGAAAGACTCTTGCTCTGATGGTTCAGCAGATGACATGTAGAAAGGATTCAGGACAGGGAGGAACCACTGCATCTTTCAACCAGAAAGCAATTAGTAACTAAACAGTAAGCAGTTAAGTGCACTGAAAGTGCACACTGCTGCAGGGCCTGGTGCCAGGAGAACTCTCTGGACTGAAGGAATTCCATGAAAGTATAAAAGCCACTACTACCAGAAACTGCCCCTCTGAATGGTTCAAAGGAGTCAAGAGTGGGTAAGCTGAGACGGGCTGGAGACAGGACCAGGGTCAAGAACTGGGGGGACACCGGCATCTGAACTTGTCCAGTCCTCTGAGCCCTTGTCCTGTAAAACAAAGACAAACTCAGGAGTAAGGATAGAGCCATGTCAGAACAATAAAGGCAACAAAGCACAAAATGGAAAAGTAAAAATGTAATGGGAATAAAAAGATC
>NW_021604777.1:663847-671080 GCF_004785775.1 Grammomys surdaster | reverse complement strand
TCTCTCTCTCTCTCTCTCTCTCTCTCTCTCTTTCTCTCTCTCTCTCTCTCTCTCTCTCTCTCTCTCTCTCTCTCTCTGAGTTGGTACTGTGTGGTGGTCTGAGTGAAAGGGTCCCCACGTCCTCACAGGGCACAATTATAAGCTATGGAGTTGAAGTAGTCGTGGCCTTGTTGGAGGAAGTGTGTCACTGGGGGTGGGCTTTGAGATTTCAGCAGATGCCAGGCCCAGGGGCTCACTGTCTCTTCCTGTTGCCAGTCTGGATTTAGAACTCTTAGCTACCTCTCCAGAACCATGTCTTCCTGTGTGCCCCGATGCTTCCCTCCACGATGAGAATGGACTAAACCTCTGAACTGTAAGCCAGCAATTACATGTTTTCCTTTATAGAGCCGCTGTGCTTATATCTCTTCACAGCACTACAACCCCTAAGACATATGGTAACTAAGGGAAGACACATGGACATATTTACCGACACTCATAGCCTTGCTGGCTTCCCAAGATACACACCACTCACACAGTTAAAAACCAGACTTTACAAAATCTTTTCAAAATATTGCATGCATCTTCTTTCTATTCTTAGGAAGACTCCCTTTCTCAGGAAGACTGGGCAGGACAGTCACCTATGCTCACAATGTGGTACACTGTTAACACCCAAGTTTTCTCTTATTGAGAACAAACTAAGTCCTGGTGGGCAGTGAAGATAGTAGACTGTGGTTCTGAAAGGTGGGAGGCCATAGCTGATTCCCAGTGGTGGATGGTGGGAATGGACCACCCAGGTCAAGGGACTTCATTTATTCTCCAGTCAGCCTCCATCTGTCTGTGGTCAGCAAAACAGTCACCTGCCTTGCCTCCCGCATCCTGTATATGCTGGCTAACTGCAGTGTCACCATAGGAAAATACAAGTAACATCTCTCCTCACCAAATCAGGCTGACACAAAACACTCACTGCACAGTAAGAGGTGAACTTCATGAGTACTTATTCATTTTGTACTATCTTACCCTGCTGTGACCTATGGTTTCAATAAGGAAATCTAGTTGAGTTGGTGCAGTGACCAAGTGCTTCAAATGCCATAAAGATCTTCTCTCTAGAAACTTTACTGATTTGATATGCTGCTCGCACAAAGATCTAGTGCTGTTGCTCCGATACGAAACAAAGCACTTTCAGGAATATGGCTTTTGCCTGCCACTCAAGAGTCAGAATGGAGGCTAGGTGTTTGGTGGCCCATGCCTTTAATATCAGCACTTGGGAGGCAGAGGCAGGTTGATCTCTTTAGTTTAAGAGTTCAGGCCAGCCTGAACTACAGAGCAAGTTCCAGGACAGCCTGCGCTACATAGAGAAACACTGTCTTGATAAACCAAAATCCAAGAACCAATCAAACAAACAAAAGTCAAGGTAGGAAAGATGAGTGCTATAGGTCCGCTACATACAAGGGCACACACAGGCTGACAGGTTAATAAGGCCCTAATATGCTTCTATCTTTCAGGAAACCAAAGGCTAAGTTCTTATTAATTCACCTGTTTGACAAAACTCATAAATAGGCAGATGAAGAAGAAAACCTTATTTCCATATTCACAGTGGGGCACTCACTCAGGAGATGGGTCTGGATGAAGATGAGGTACTAACCACACAACACCCTTTACATTATCATTGGAAAATTCCATAAGCAAAGCACAATAAGGCACCATGGTCCCTTATGACTAGTCACTCAGGCTGCCATACTGACAGCTGACCATAGGCAGCAGTGTCCTTTGAAGGTGTAACTTCCAGTTGAACTCCCCCTCCTTCTAATGTCCCTGCATCTCCTAGCAATCCCTATCCTCAGCTTGGAGCTTATCTGAGCTCCATAGGCTCAGCTCAGGAACAACATTCCTTGATGCTATGGACACATTTCCAACTCTGTGGCAAAGACAGAGGCAATGTGAGCACATGAAAATGATACCCTAGATCTAAATCCAGAAGCTGTGGGTCACTTTGGATAAGAAGTACAATTCTAAGCAAAACTTTAGATTCTTCAGTCTTGGGCTGCTTAAGCCACAAGTGCATGTGCTCTATTTAGAAGGCCTGTTATTAACAGCAAAATGAACCCCAAAAAGACCTGTTAGTAAATGCTTCAGTGACACCTTCCTCTGGATTAACTTATTAAAAAAATAAAACCAATATTTATTTTATGTGTATGGGTGTTCTGCACTGAGTGTGTGCAGTGCCTGTGGATCCTGGAGTGGAGGGCACCCCTGGAACTGGAGTTACAGGTGGTGGTGAGCCACCACGTGGGTGATGGGAATCAAACTCAGGTTCCCTGGAAGGGATGAATGCTGAGCAATCCCTCTAGCCCCACATTTTTATTTTTAAGGACTAAATTATAAACCAGTATAGCCGGGCAGTGGTGGCGCACACCTTTAATCTCAGCACTTGGGAGGCAGAGACAGGCGGATTTCTGAGTTCGAGGCCAGCCTGGTCTACAGTGTGAGTTCCAGGACAGCCAAGGCTACACAGAGAAACCCTGTCTCGAAAAGCAAACAAAACAAAACAAAACAAATATGCATGCCAGTATAGACTAGAAATGTGCCCTTGAAGTGTATGAAATAAATGAAATGGGTTAATAGATCCACAGAGGAAAAGATGCGTTGATAGAAGGAGAAAATGAGTGTAATCAAGTGTTAAGGACATCTAGTGGTGGGATGAGAACCTATTTTAAAATTCTTCCAATTCTTCACAATAGTTGATTATTATCATTAAAAGAGCACTGGAAAAAAAGCTAAGCTTAAACAGGCATGGAATAACTGAGTTTCAAACAGTAAACTGCTATATCAAATTACTGGATTCCTGTTAGCACAACCTTAGGTCAATCTCCACTGTTTGGCTGTAGTGTCCAAGGACACAGCCTCTTCCTTCCATGCTACTTCTGTAAAACTCTTTCCTAACCCGCTTCAGCTCTATCCACAAAGGCTTTGCCTCACTGCTTATTTACATTCTAACACAAGTTCTTTCCTCTCTTCTTTCACCATATCCTTGCCTAAGTTCATAAAGCTCAGCCAGGTACACATAAATCCTGAGGGTCAGTGTAGACTCTACCTCTTTGACAAAACTTTTCTCTGCTTCTCTTGCCCACATTCCATGTGTGAACTAAGAACCGAGGCGTCTGATACAGTGAGAGTTGGGGAAGAAGGTAAGTCAGGAGATTCTACAGAACAGGCACTTGTACTATTTCATCAGGTGACATATATGGAGGACTCTAATATTATGGATTACTTAATCTGTGGTTGTGTTTTATTCAAGAGTAGGTCAGAGGTGCTAATGCACTGTGAATCTACCCAAGAATAGTTGGCAAAGAAAGAACAGGAACTGCAGGATGAACAAAGCTGCCAATAAATCCCATTCATATTCGGGGGGGTGGGGGGTGGGGGAAGGGGGCCGGAATCTTCCCCAGGGGGGGGGTGGTCCTGTGGCGGGAGTGATAGAGTAGGTGGGAAGGAACACAACTCCTGAAAGGGTAGGTAACCTTTCCAAAATCATTAGTTTTAATTTAAATGATTATAGAAAACAGTGCAGAAGAGTTACAGGGCATTAGAGACTGGCCCGCCACTCTGAACACACAGCTGTTTAACAGGCAGCTCCCCCTTTCCTTTGAAAGCAATGGAACCCAGCACCTAATGCTTCCAGCAAGCACAAGAGTTATTATGTACTGCATGCCCAACTCCATTCCCAAATGAATCTTTTAAAGATGAAGCCACACCTTGAAAATCTAGTTCCCTTTGGAACTGCTTTGAACTCTTTTCTCTCTTCCCATGCTCATGCTGTGCCTCCTGTCTCTTCTCCTGGATGTTTTCTACACAGTCTCCATAACTTTCCCCTTTCCTACTCCCTGTCTTCCTAGATACCCTAGGCTTACTTCTCCTATAAGTGTTTTTCCTAAATGGCTTCTATATCACATTGTTTAGTGAATAAAATTCTATCCTTTCAAATCTTTATTTTTTAAATGCCTTTATTAGTATATATTAATTATACATAATAATGGGTTTCACTGACATTTTCATACATGTATAATGTATTTTGAGCATATTCACCCGTTATCCTCTTACCCCCTATCCCTTCTCCCATTAATCCCCTCTTCTCAAATCTTAGGAGTGTAGTTCAGTGGTACAGTACTTGCTTAGCATGCAAGAGACCTTGGATTCAATCCCTAATACCACAACCAACTAAAAAACCAACCACACAGTCCCAAGGCCACAAAGTTACACAATAGAATTTCTCAATATTTAAAATGTCATATGAAGTAAAAATAAAGTTCTGGGGAATAAATGCCTCAAGGCTGTTCGTTCCCATGAGTTATTTTCTTACATAAAACCCCACTCCCACAATATATATGACTGTCCCAGTGTCTGTCTAAGAGCTGCCATGTTACTTTATGTCCTCATAGTCTGTGAAAGACGAAGTCTAATGTCCTCATGTCACACCATAGAGCAATTAGAATGACTGCTCTATCAATCCAAGGGGACAAACGGAATCCTTTGTTTACCTCCTAGAGATGTTTTAACTTATACCATCTGTCCCTTGCTAAGGGGTTAACTGTAGAAAGTTCTAGATACCTGACCAATTTAAGATCTGTATCCTGGTTGGAATCTAGCAGTCTCTTCAAAAATGAGTTCTTTGAGCTTCTCCTTAGGCAAGTCGTCCAACTCCATGTCAAACTTGAATGGGGCTTCAGCAATGGGCTTTAAGACAAAATGAGCATTTATTAGTCACAAGTTGTCACGATCAAGGGAGTGATTTATTGATTTATAGCACAATGCTGGCTTAAAGTCTGAAATTTATACAAGAGCAATGTTTTACAAACCACGAAACCCCCAGGGATTGGGGCACAGTTTACTGGGGATATGTGTGCTCTATATAAGGGCTCTCGGCACTATCCCAAGTACAACAAAGAAAGAAAAGCCGAGTGCACATAATTATTTCACTGAACTTATCATATACCCCAGAATAATTTTAAAATGTTTTTAAGGCACCAACTATCTCAGTAACAGAAATAGGAAGTAGGTGTATGTTTATATAAAAACTAGCCAAGCCCGGTGACTACTCATAATCCCCTACTACTAAGAAGGCTGAGGCCAGAGGACTGTTAAATGTGAGGTCAGCCTGGTTAACTTAGTGAGACTGTGTACGGCAAAAGAGCTGAATGTGTAACCTTAGTATAGAGTACTTAGCATATCTGAGACCTAGATTCAATATTTTGACTTCTTAAAACAACATGTTTTCCAAACAATACTTCTGTGTGTATGTATATGGGAGCATGTATGGCCAAGTACAAAGCAGGGAGGACAGAGGGAAACCACAGAAGTCATTCTTTCATTCCACCATAGAGGGAAATGAACAAGCAGTCAGGCTTCAAAAGTGCATTTACCCACTGAACCATCTTGCTGGACCCATTTTTTTTTTCTTAAATTTCCTACAACAAAAATATTACAGGCCTAAGGAGGACAATGATACCAGCTGTCAATCAGTATATACCTAGACCTCCAGATCTCATGTGGTGCTTAATCCTCATACACAGAATTCCCATCTGCAAGGTAACAACTGTCCTTCAAGGACACTGAATGTACAGGACTATATAAAGCACCCTATGCATAGCATACACTGCCTCAGCTTGCTAAGCATAACAGCAAAATCGTATGAAATAAATACCTAGTGCAAGGGGCTGAGAAGAGCCTGAAATCTTTGAGTTCCCAACAACTGACTACATTGTAAGTATTTTGCAAGCTCCCTTATAAGTGCTAGAGGGGTAGTCTTGGATGTGAAAGGGAACACCAGTTAGAAAAAAGCTTCATCTTGATTTCCACATTCTTCCATTTTATCAGCTTTTAGCTAAGACATTTTCCTTTTGCATCTAAATTTGAATATACTCTACCTACTTAAGGACAGGTTTCATTTTGTATTCTCCGAAGTCCCCAACTAGAGAAACCTAACATTTTAATTCACTTTCCATTTTCCTTTGTTATCCTTGATGGAATAAAGTTCCTATGGAGCCTTCAGGGGATCCAGAGAACGCACTGGGCTCACTCTGGAGACAACACAGGATGGTGTGTGCATACCTGTCTGAGGAGCTATCACACCGACCTCTGATGTAATACCTACCTCATCAACTCTTACCACAAGCTCTCATGTCCTGTCTCCAGAGAATGGCACACTTGTTAAAAGCCATGAAGTCACAGTGTGAGCCACTGGATGCCTACCTCCTCTCACTTCCTCAGGGCCAGTATGTAGTTCAAGTAGCTTTTTCTGCCATGGACCACTACAATTTCTAGCTGTGGTAGTATAAAAAAAAATTGAGTTCCACTGGCTCATACTTTAATACTTGGTTCCCAGTTGGTGAACTATTTGGGAAAGATTACAAAGTGTGGCCTTATTGGAGGAAGTGTGGCACAGGAGAGGCCTTTGAGGCTGCAGGAGACTTATGTCTTTTTTGGGTTCTCAGCTACTACTCTAGTACCATGCTCTGCCTGCCTGCTTCCATGCCCCTACCATGAGGCCATGGACTCTAACCCTCCAAATTTAAACACTTTTGTTTTTAAGTTGCCCTGGTCATGGTATTTTAAGGCACTGGCTCCCACCTTCTATGCTTTACAGCAGTGCAACTGTCTTCCCTTGCACACTGCTCTACCAGCTACAGCTAACCTGGAAGAACTCTTCTGAAGCAAACACCACAGGCCTATAGGTAGGAACTCCAAGTTGAGTTTGACAGTGCTCATCCTCAATTAGAGGAGGAGGGCATGCCATAATGTTCCTTAGGAAAATCTTGACAAGGACATTGCTACGGCTTCTGTTGATACTGAACATTCCTGACACAACAGCCAGGAACATAAGCTCTTACCTCATCACTTGGGTCATAATACTGCTCCAGGTATGGGTGGGCCAGAGCCTGTTCAACTTCAATCCTCTTGTGAGGGTTAAATGTCAACATTTTATCCAGTAAATCCAGAGCTACAAAGAGAAACGATTTTGCAGTGGTGAGAAGCAGGACTTGTTAGCAAATGGTTTCATTTTCTATTGAGTTGACCCTCAAGACAGTAGGGTACTACTGTATGTCTCTCTTTAAAAACTATACATGGATGGGGCTGGAGAGATGGTTCAGCAGTTAATAGCACTGACTATTCTTTTACAGGACCCGGGTTCAACTCCCAGCACCCACATGGCAGCTCACAACAGCCTGTAACTCCACTTCCAGGGGACCTGACATCCTC
>NW_021604777.1:662671-663837 GCF_004785775.1 Grammomys surdaster | reverse complement strand
ACTTCCAGGGGACCTGACATCCTCACACAGACATACACACAGGCAAGACGACAATGCACATAAAAATAAATCTTAAAAACCAAACCACACAGCTGTGTGTGTGTGCGTGTGTGTGTGCTTTGGCTGCATATTGTGTACCATGTGAGTAGTGTACAGAGGCCAGAAGTTGAATCCCCTGGGATTGGAGCTACAGATGGTTGTGAGCTGCCATGTGGATTCAGAAAGTTGAACCTTGGTCCTCTGGAAGAGTAGCCAATCTTAACGACCTAAGCAACTTTTCACCCTTACTTGTAAATCTTTTGGAACTGTGTGGACATAAGCATTGACAACATGGCAATCACAAATGCACATTCTCAGAAAAGGGGAGTGGATAGCCAAGAGAAAAGGGAAGACTGGGGCCCAAATCCAGCTTTGCCTACTAAACTTTGACATTTCCTATATTACTCAGCTTTGCAGGTATCAAAAATATAGAGCTGGGGGTACGGCTCAGTAAAGTGCTTGCTGTACAACCCTGAGTTTGGATCTCCATTAGCTACATAAAAAAGGCAGGCTATACAGTGGGATTATCAGTTCAAGGAGGCAGAGACAAAAAAGATCCCAGAGGCTTGATTGTCCCTCATTATAGCTGACTTGGTAAGCTGCAGGTTCAGGGGAAAGAAAGTGATTCAGGAAGATAACCAGCATAGATCTCTGGCCTCCACAAACATATAAAGATTTTCACCATTTCAAGTTCCCTCTGTTTTTTGCTTATAGTCTGAGATGTGAGCCCTCATTTTCTTGTTTCTGAGGTACTGCTTACTGCTAAAATCCCCTACTAAAATAGATTCTGTATCTCTCTGGAATGATAACTCTTTCTTGTGTTAGTTACCTTGGACATGGTATTTTATCACAGCAACAGAAACATATAGGAAACAATTTTTATATGGCCTTTTCAGTTATCCATGTTCTCTCTCCTCACCATCTGTTATTCCTTTTCCCTTTCACAGCCCCCCTCTCTTTTTTAAGTAGGACCAAGTGTGTGTGTGTAGAAGTGGCTTGGGAAGGAAGAAAAGGGAGATGTGGGGACTTACCAACCGAGCCTGAGGGGGGAAAAATCACATTTACATGATCATTTTGTTTACACACACACACACACACACACACACACACACACACACACACACACA
>NW_021604777.1:659478-662661 GCF_004785775.1 Grammomys surdaster | reverse complement strand
ACACACACACACACACACACACACACACACACACACACACACACACACAGAGAGAGAGAGAGAGAGAGACAGAGGGGGGAGGGGGAGCTTCTTTTTCTTTTCTTTAAAGATTTATTTATTTTATTTATATGAATACACTGTCTCTCTCTTCAGACACACACCAGAAGAAGGCATCAGATCCCATTACATTGTGAGTCACCACGTGGTTGCTGGGAATTGAACTCAGGACCTCTGGAAGAGCAGTCAGTGCTCTTAACCACTGAGCCATCTCTCCAGCCTCAAGAGAAGAGAGAAGGCTTCTACATTCATAGAAAACTTAATTTTTTAGATTCTGGCTGATCTAGATTCTCCTTTTTGACATGAGATACAGAAAACTAACCAATACAAGATCTTTTCTTCAAATTAAACCCTAACAGAAGACTCAAGGTATGGAACAGACAAGACACCTGTGTCTTGGGTATTCACTTACAGAATCTACTGAAAAATCCAAGGTTTAAGTCTAAAAACTTATTCCAAGTCTGGAAAAGGACTTATAACCAGTAAAGAACACAGCTTTTTAGATAATATGACACTAAACCAAGGCAAAACTCCAAACACGGGCAAGAGCCTAATCTTACAGTCATCCTTAGTTACTTGCAGGAAGCAACATCAATCTCACCATGTGCAAACTGGTACATGCAGGCGCCCACAGGACAGTATGTATGGTCACAAACTCAGGCATCCTCAATCAAAGCTAGCTACACTAAACACTTACTACACCAAGATATGCTGGGCAGTGGTGGCATATACCTTTGATCACAACACTTAGGAGGCAGAGTCAGGCAGATCTCTGAGTTCGAGGACAGTGAGGGCTACATAAAGGAGTCCCATCTTGAAAAAAACCAAAAACCAACCAACCAAAACCAACCAACCAGACCTGATTCTGTTGACTGCAACGGGGGTAAGACCTACCTTACTTCCAGCTCCTCAACTCTAAGAGCCCTAAAATTCTGTCCTAAGGATTTCCTTAAGAAATATGTCAAGTCATTTGGGTTGGATGTGATGGCACCTGGCTACAAATCCAGCATTTGGAAGGAGTTTTGTGAGTTTGAATCGGTCTGGTCTACATAGACAAACTTTCTTAAAAAAAAAAAAAAAAAAAACAAAAACAAAAAAAAAAACACCTAACAGAGCATAATAAAACCTCTGCCTAAACCAAGTCATCTGCCCAGTTAAGACATCAATTGTGCAACAAAGCTGCCTGGGGACTATAACCCAATTCTTCTAACAGCATTATTTGTAAGCCTGTGGGATACTTCCAGTCTGTTCAAACTTGTTGGCTTTCAGTAATGTTCTTCAAGACAAACTGAAAATTTGCAGCTAAAGCATTTCTAAGATACATCTGTTGGTTTGGTCCAGTTAAAGACTAGTAGGTCACTAAACAGCCAAGTAAAAAATTTCAAAATATAATGCCCTCCCTACTTTAAAAATAACTATAGCTCAGGTTCCTTACCATATACACTGTTTCTCCATTATTCACAGCTACCAAAGGACAACAGGAGAGAACCGGGAGTTAGCTGGCAAGTGCTGATACCACAAGCACAAAGCCCATTGCCCCACAGACACCTGAGGTGTGGACATCTGTATGTATGCTCTCTCCCAGTTTATATCCTGAAAGACTGGATATTCCAATGAAGCTCAGACTATTTGACTAGGACTGCAGATACCTTCTCAGAATTCCACATCTTCTAGTACTTTAAAAGATTATACATATATACTCAGTCAATTCCCATTGTTTTTGCCCTATCTACCCTTGTCCTAGCCAGATCCTAGGCATGCCAACCCACTGCCATGGTTCTTCAGGTCCATTTTACCTGTTCAGTTAAATTCTCATCTTAGATCAATGCTGCCCAGGATCTTGTACTGACTTGTACTGAATTTGGCATAAATCTTGATATTTTGTCAAAATTACTCTTCTCTGTTCCTGGCAACATTTTCAAGTGTGAAGTTCTGGTAGTGGAAGGAGCCCTACGGTTGGTGTTGGTGCCACACAAACTTGTCTGTGTTTGTTTTGTTTTTGATTGTAGGGTTTCTCTGTATACCTCTGGCTGTCCTCAAAGTCACAGAGATTCAGCTGCCTCCACCTCAAGTGTGTCACCACCACCCAGTCAGACTAGACTTGTCATCTTAGTAATGGTGGCCCAAATCACCAGTTGTGCCATGACTCCTGCCCATGATTGTCCAGTCATTTCTGCCTCCACTTTCTGTATCAAACCTTTCCCTCCCACTTGCTGTTTCAATTGCATCCCTCCAGTGTGGTGTGAGTGCTGGTGTACACACCTGTGAACCACAGTTGATATCAGCACTGGTGTACAACTTTGGGTGTCAGCTCTCTCTCTTAGACCCGTGTAAAAGACAGGGTCTTCTGTTCATCGCTATATACATCAGGTTAGTTGACCAACCAAACTCTGAGGGTTTTCTCGGTCTCCACCTCTAAAGTTCAATCACAGGAAAGCCGGGATTACAGCTTTCCTGTGCTACTGTGACTGGTTTTACATGGTTGTAAGAATCTGAATTGAGGTCCTTTACATTAATCAAGTACTTTACAGAGAGATCACACTATGTAATGGGATATTTTCCGACTACATTTGTATAAACCTCAGCAATTGGGCTATATGAGAAGTAGGCAGAGTGAGGAATCGGGAGGAGAGGAAGAGGAGGAGTGAGGAGAGAGAGAGATGTAGGAGCCATGGAGGACCACAGATGTATCAAGAGCAGTCCCTGGGTAACAACTTATATCATAAGGTTATTGGGAAACACCTCTAATTGTGTGGGCATCTTGTTAATTGCGCATTACCAAATATATAAAGCTATTGGATAATCTTTAGAGTCTTATTTACACCGGGTTCCGCGTGGATGGAGGGATGGTCTGGGCTCAGCCAAGCATTGTGGAGACAGCATGGTAGACTGGCAGAGCCATCTCCCATGCTGGCATCTCATGGGTGGCAGGGCCATGAGCTGGTGGCCTGCCGCTCATGGCCATAGGCCATGCCTAGTCAGGAACCTGGTGGCCCCTTAACAACAAGGTAAACTGGGTGCCACAATTTTAAATATTTATCTTTAACATCACCAGACCTCCATTACCTTTTAAAGGAAAGGGAAAGGGAAAGGGAAAGGGAAAGGGAAAGGGAAAGGGAAAGGGAA
>NW_021604777.1:640522-654478 GCF_004785775.1 Grammomys surdaster | reverse complement strand
GAGAGAGAGAGAGAGAGAGAGAGAGAGAGAGAGAGAGAGAGAGATAGAGAGATAGATAGATAGAGATATGAAGTGACTGATATTCAAAACAATCTATCAGGTTCTTTGCAGGAGTGGTCTGGAATCTTACCACGGAACCGTATCTCCAGTCCAGCACATTCTGAATAAAGCATTACCCAACAGTCACACATTTACTTGCTCAAGTTTTAAGCTGGATCCTAATAATTTAGCCAACACAATTAAGTAAACCTAAAGCTAATTTTAAGGAAAAAAAAAATCAATGAAGTAAAAGTCTTACCTTTGGAGTCAGCATTTGGGAACAACCTGTTCCATGGCACTTTATTTTTGTGCGGGAGAGAAAGCAAATAGTTTCTAGCTTTTAAATTTATTATACAATTCAGATCTTCCTGTGATGGAGATCCAAGAATACCTATCAGACAAAACATTAGCTGTTAATTGTCAAGATAAGGACAAATTACCACACACACACATCACCTACAGCACAAAAGAGATTCTGTGTAAAAAAAAGATTTACTTTGTACTATAAGTTTTTACAAAAAGATCTTTCATGTTCAAGAACTTACCGAGGATGTGATTCAGCTGGTCAAGGTAATGCTTTCCTGGGAAGATAGGCCTGTTGGATAGCATCTCTGCCAGGATGCAGCCCACAGACCAAATATCAATGGACTTGGTATAACCCTGCAACAGAAAGGGAGGAAAGACAGAGTAATGAAATGTAGTGTCCACAACAACATGATGAGGTGTCTCCATGTAACAGCTCTGTGGCAGATGAAAGTTTGATCATCTTTGAGAAGACCATTTGGAAACACAGGAACACAAGACAAAAACCAACAAATTGGCTTCCTTAAGAGATGCCATCAGGTGGGGGTGGCACAACCTTTAATCTCCATACTCAGGAGGCAGAGGCAGGAGGAGCTGTTCTGGTTTGATGATGAACTGTATGAACTATAGGCTGAAATAAACTCTTTTTCTCCCCAAATTGCTTTTGGTCATGACATTTTATCATAGCAACAGAAATCTAAGTAAGACAGATGCTGAGTCTCTATAATTACTTTATGTTTATCTCTTGGAATCATTAAATTAGAACTTCTGAAGCACATACCTCAGTCCATTTTCAGTGTTAGAGATTTAGAATCATTACAAACTAGAACTAGAAAGAGTACTAATGCTCACTGTTCATGTCATCTAACTAATCGTATAAAGTTGGAAATGACCCAGAAACTACAAGAGCATCACTCATCACAGCACACACAGCTTTCTCTGCCTGTGGATACAATCCATTTTACATCGTTTCCTGTCATCACCACAGAAGTGAGACCCTGAGACAGCACTGCATCCTCAGAGACAGCACGAGTCAGAGTGGGTCACGTGCTGTGTGCTGAACAGTGTGACTATGGAGACAGCTTGGCAGAGGGCTCCTGCAGAGGGCCCAGCAGTTTACCTCCCAGCCATACTCAACAGCTCACAACAATGACTGTAATTCCAGGGCATCCAACGCCTCTGGTACCTTTGAGCACCAAACACATGCACAAACCCATAGACACACAATTAACAACAAACCTACCCCCCCCCCCAAAAAAAACCCTACCAGGAAAAAAAAAAAAAACACACACACAAATCCTGACTGAATCTTAATGTTCTTAACAGTGCTCAATTTTGCCTACCATCTTATAATTCTAACAAAGAATGCATACTTCATGTTTTCCCTGGCAGTTGTAAACCTATTCAATCATGTTCATTTGCTTTTTTTGTGACAAAGTATTAATAGCCTGGGCTGGTCTTAGGCTTGTGGTAATTCTACCTTTGCCTCCTGAGTGCTGACCTTATGCTTGCTTGCTTCCCCCCAACCCCTCCTTTTCTGTTCTTTTGAGAGAAGTTCTCTTTATGTAGCCTGGGCTGTCCTAGAACTTGCTACCTAGAATCACTTCTGCCTGCTCCTGCCTAAATGCAAGGATCAAGGACCTATTAGCAAGATCCAGGTTTTATTAACAGAGTCTGGATGACCTTCATAATAACTCAGAGAAGAGTAGGAAAGAAGGAGATTTCAGTTTGAAACATAACTATCCTATAATTTCAACAGTCCATAGTGGCTCTGTTCTTTTTGCACCCAGTAATTTTGCTGGAGGGATATTCTTCATTATCAGACAATGTGGCCTTTGTAGAACAGCTCTGGAATATTTGCACAGAAACATACCTTATAGAGACTCTAATAACATAAAAAGCAGGTATGTAAGCTACCACAGGAAGTATTTTAGTAGTAGGAAGGGATATAGGTGTCTACAGTCACTGTGACTGAAGATGGTGAATCCTATGCCTAAAAGTTTGGTTCTCAGACAGCACTCTAGCTCTATATCTGACAGATATACCAGGCTGAAGGCTGGAGGGAAGGTTGTTTCTTTTTCTTACCTTGGAATTCAACATAATTTCTGGAGCTCTGTACCAACGCGTGGCTACGTACTCTGTCAAGAACCCTGTGTGATCATGATCTGGATCTGCAACACGGGCAAGGCCAAAGTCACAGATCTAAGGGAAAAAGTGGGACATCATTTTAGAGCCTAATGAGCTAATAGCAAATGAGCTAGTAGCCTAATGAGCTAATATAATAGCAAAACACCATGAAAATAAAAATGGCAATATCAGTAACAAGGATAACAAATACATGCTACCAATACTATGTTAGACATTTTTTCTGGAAATCACAAAGTCATAATTCCTTACTGCTCAACAATCTGAGGAAGTGAGGACAGTCTGCATGCTGGAGAGAAGAGACAGGCTGAAGGGTCAATTATAGGGCACGGTCTGACAACGACCCTTAGGTTTCATCCCCAACAGCTACTCTGTGTGCCTGGCACTCTCACTTAAGTAACCTGAGCAAAATCATTTTAGAGGGGCTAGAGAGATGGTTCAGCAGTGAAAAGCACAACCTGCTCTCACAGAGGACACCAACCAATACCCACATTGAGTGACTCACAACTGCCTATAAATCCTAAGGGAACTGATACTCTTCTGGTCTCCATGGGCACTCACATACAACGTACAGACATACAAATAAAAACACACAAATAAAATTAAACCTCAAAAACAAAATTGTTAGGGGTAAAATCAGAAAACCCATCCAGAGTCTGTTTCCTCTCCAAGCTATTGCAGCTCACAGACCACTGCTGATATGCTCCTTAATTTCCCCTGACCTATTTCCTCAGACTCCCATTTCTGACTAACTTCCACTTTTAAATTAGTTAAATAATTAATTATTAAGTTTATCTATATGAGTACACTGTTGTTGTCTTCAGACACACCAGAAGAGGGCACTGGATCCCTTTATAGATGGTTGCAAGCCACCATGTGGTTGCTAGGACTTGAACTCAGGACCTCTGGAAGAGCAGTCAGTGTTCTTAATCACTGAGCCATCTCTCCAGCCCCATCCACTATTTTTAATTTTAAAAATACATATTTTCCTACTTTTCACATAGCCAATCCTGATAGTTTTAAAGCTTTCGTGTACATTTTGCTTTGATGTTATTACTTATTGTATGTGTGCATGCATGAAGAATACAGCTCACATTGTGGTAGTCAGAGGACAACTTTCAGAAGGAAGTTGAATCTTTCCTATCTTGTGGGTCCCAGGTATTAAACTCAGGTCATTTGACTTGGGAGCAAACACCTTTATCACTGAGTCATCCTGTCATCTACCACCCAGCTCCTCACATTCTCCTGACTTATGGGAGTTATTTTGTAAGCCCTTACCATCTAGCTGTCTAGCATTGTGATGCTGCTTGGGTTAACTGTCTTACAGACTCCAGTGTGTATAAATGTAGGTATGCTAGTCTACTTAGGTCCATATAAATACAAATGCTTTAATTCTCTGATCCCTAGGGAACCAATTCAAGAAAGAGACAGATTAACAGAGATGAGACTGAAGGCCATCATGAAAGACTGACTTGGAGGCTTGAGTCTATTAAGTCAGCTAAAATTAAGGGGCGGTACTTTAACTTAATAGTAAAACCTCCAAAAGCAAAAAGGCAAATGTTTTGTGGACCATTTTTGTGTGTAGCATTTTTAAGTTATTAGTTTTAAAAATCAGTTACTTTTTAATGGAAACAATTTGACCAAAAGTCTGTTACAAAATTCTGAGACACCCCCCCCCAAAAAAAAAGTTTAAGGAAAGGAAAAAACAAAATGAAACAACAACAGCAACAACAACAACAACAACAAAAACCCAAAAAAACCAATAGCCTGTACTTTGGCCACAAAGTAGGATTAACAGAGAAGGAACAAGTCTAAAAGACACAGGACACAGTTATCCAGACCTCAATCCCTGCTCAGATATCCCACTCAATTACTCTCTGTAATTGAGAGAGATAAAGATACCTTCCTTCCCCTACTGTACAAGTGTCTTCCTACGGTATCTTATCCTTACTGTGGAGAACTTCATATTAGAGGTAGCACCTTTGTTCTCACAGAGCCTCATTTGCTTCAATTACAGCATCCAAGAAGCAGCATATGCAAAAGGATGTGACTGTGTTATCAAAAAACCCCAGGCAGCCCGTCCTCCTCTTTGACAACTCTCTTGCAGGTCACTTCCCACATGGGTTCTCATGTAGGAGAGAGAGAGCAGTGAGGAACTCCTGTTTTTCTCTATACCCAATCACCTACTCCAGCTATTCTACTTAGTATACAAAACCTTTACTGTGAGCCTGGACCTTTCCTTTAAAAGACAGTTTGTGTGACAATGAGGCTAAGATTCTGATGGTCACTGGCCCCCTGGGTCATGGATGGAGAATAGCCATAGCTTCCCTTAGTCTACCACTAGGGACTGACTAGGGGTCTCACACATGCTTTGAAACCACTATATCAGTGAGTTACATTTCTAGCCCATCTATTATTAGACTTAGCTATTGCTTTTGAGGAACTGCTAAGTTCTATGTTTTGATTCACCCGAGGCTTCCATTGTACATATTATTCTACTTGTTTCCATAGGAGCTTTTTCTACCAGTGGCTAGAGTAGAACATGCCTTTCCCTACCCTCAGGAGGCAGAGGCAGATCTGTGATTCTGAGGCTGTCCTAGTCTACACAGTGAGTTCCAGGATAGCCAGCACTACATAGTGAGACCCTGTCTTCAAATAGTCCTTTATACCAATGAATTTCTTAAAAAGGGTTTCCAGTATGAGGCACAGCACCAGTAGTTAAGACTGCAACGAATGATTTCCCCCCCCCACATCTGAGGGAAAGTACTCTTAGCTAAGACCACGTCTTATGGTTGATTATGGCCAATCCACTCAAATTCTGCATGATTATTAAACTTCTCAACATGAGTAACTCATAGTGCTTTTCTTCTGTAGAGCTAATTCTTCTTTCTACGATTTGCCTTTAATCAAAGCCAGTCCTGCTAGTCCCCCCTTCCCGCTTCCTCCTCAGTTCTCTGTGTCAGCTGTAGCTACTCCAGAACTCCCTCTGTAGACCAGGCTGGCCTCAAAGTCGGGGATCTACTTGTTCTGCCTTTCCAGTGCTGGGATTAAAGGCATGTGTCACTTCTCCTGACTACAAAAATTTCTTAATATTATACTACCAAGGAGTAACCAAATTAATGATGCAATAAAACAAACAGGACAAAAAACCCTCCACAATATAACTCAAACAAACCCATCACACCTACAGATAAAGCACCAGTAATGCCAGGCAGTGGTGGCGCACGCCTTTAATCCCAGCACTTGGGAGGCAGAGGCAGGCGGATTTCTGAGTTCAAGGCCAGCCTGGTCTACAGAGTGAGTTCCAGGACAGCCAGGGTTACACACAGAAACCCTGTCTCAAAAAAACCAGAGAGAGAGAGGGGGAGGGGGAGGGGGAGGGAGAGAGGGAGAGGGAGAGGGAGAGGGAGGAGAGGGAGAGGGAGGAGAGGGAGAGAGAGAGGGAGGAGAGGGAGGAGAGGGAGAGGGAGAGGGAGAGAGAGGAGAGGGAGGAGAGGGAGAGGGAGACGGAGAGCGAGGAGAGGGAGAGCGAGAGCAGCCAGACCACTAGTGCAACCAGCCTAAGTTGTCCTGTAGGGTCAGCATTCCCATCTGACCACCCCCTGAACAATGGAAATGGAAATGGTCCTACAGATGTGTTGCACTTTGTACCCTTGTTTACAGGTGTAACTATAATCACACAGGTTTACCGATAACTCTGTGGACTCTGTTTAGCAAACAATGAGCACACATACTGGTACTGACTACACCTCCCATTTTTTTTTCTGGTCCATCAGAAATATGCCAACAGAAGCTGCAAATGGAATCTAACAACTCCTTGTATGTTTTTGTGGACCTGAGAAATAAGGGTTACCATGTAGTACCACACTGTGATAGATGTATCAATGACTCCAGAGCTGGAGTAGGTGACTCTCCTCCACACTAGTGTTTGCTCAATGTCATAAACTACCTGCCAACATATGCTATGCTTATATACTTGCTGTGGCAAATAAGAATCACAGTGAAAAACTACACTTATTTTTGGAATGAAATGTTCTCCATGTGAATGATATACTCTGGATATCTACCTTAAAACTGTGAGTGAAACCAGCTATGGTGGAGAAGCGTGCCAATAATAAAAATCTGAAGAGAATGAGGTAGGACGATGGAGAGTTTGGGATCAGCCTCAACAACACCTTGCTGGGCATTGTACACATCTTCCGTACATATCTATTATTCTAACTCTTGGGAAGTGGATGCATGAATCTGAGGCCAGCCTGAGCTAGTGAGACCTTGTCTCAAAATAACAACAAAAAGCACATTTTAGATAGACCAACAGAAGGCTGTCCATACCTTATTTAAAGCCAATCTCTTTAGCATATGAGTGACTGCCTAGTTGCCAGTGTTGCCCTCAAACTTCAAAAGAATGTAGTACTTTGTTTACTCACCCCTTGCTTTTGACTGTTATTTCTCTAATCTTCCAGCCTATGACACTCTAATGTCCAAAGGGCCCTCTCTTATGAAAACTGTTCATCCTTGGAGGGCTGACATGGACACTATCTCCCTCTTATTTTATTTCTCCTCTTTGCACTTGAATACTACTTTCTATATGTCGCACCATGTGCTATCAATTATACACTGTCTGCTGGGTTCCCATCTCTCGATTTTCCAATTTCAGAGGTAGACGGCCTGTACCTAACAAAGCTTCACCCAGGAATGTTTATTTAACTGAGAACTCAAATGATTATTCCTACATATTTACATATAAAGTTTCTTTACTGATATATAATTCATATACAGTATATAATGCTTTAATATTAATACTTAATATTAGTCACAGAGTTTTAAAACTTTAGAATAATTAACAACATAAAAAGTTAACAGATTAATACCATTTCCCCTAACACTATCAATTATAAACAACTCACTGTATAGATCTACTACATTTTATCCATAACTAGCTAGATATTTGACTTCCATTTTACTAAGGTACATACTTGTCAATGTTTGCTGTCTTTCCTTTTTCTTGAGACAGGGTTTCATTATGGAGTCTTCACTGGCCTGGAACTCACTATGCACCTCAGATTGCTCCGAAACTCCCAAAGATCTGCTTGCCCCCTGCCTCCCAGTGCTGGAATTCAAGGCCACGCCACCAAACCTGATACTGATTATAACCATTCCGGTGAGAGGCTCTCACTGTGAGCCTTGTTTTGTTTTCTTGACACAGAGAATTAAGAAACAAAAATAACACATAGCCGGGAAGTGGTGGTGCATGTCTTTAATCCCAGCACTTGGGAGGCAGAGCCAGGTGGATTTCTGAGTTTGAGGCCAGCCTGGTCTACAGAGTGAGTTCCAGGACAGCCAGGACTATACAGAGAAACCCTGTCTCAAAAAAACAAAACAAAGCAAAACCAAAACACATATGACACTGTACACATAAAGTAGATACACGTAGAGCTACTAATTTTACTACAGTGGCTACTATCTCTGAAGGAAGAATGGGCTAAAGAAGGAATGAGACTCATACTATGTATCTGTATTTTTCTATAAAATGTTTGTATATCTGATAGTTTTGAATATAAATAACAATACCTCAAAGCTACCTTAAAGTACATATCATCCCCAGAATAGATGACTTAGCTGACCTTGAGATCACAAGTGGTGTTCAGCAGGAGGTTGGAAGGCTTGAGGTCACGGTGGAGAACATTAGCTGAATGGATATATTTTAATCCCCTCAGGATCTGGTAAAGAAAATAGCAGATATGGTCATTGCTGAGGTGTTGTGTCTTCAAGAGCTTGTAAAGATCTGTCTCCATGAGGTCCTGTACTATATATCTGTTTGACAGGTTAAGGTAAAACACTACCAGTTGGTCATACTTAGCAAAGCACTGAAACAAATTCAGCTTCTCTTAACCCTCTTCCCATACAGCTTCAGACATAGCCAGGCCGTCAAAAGAAAGGAGAGAATGAAGAGAACATGGCATACTCTCATGAAAGGAAACAAAGACCTAGGTAGCTTGTTGGGGGCCTACACTGAGACTTGAGACAGGGTATCAGCCAATCTTGAAGTCTCAGCTTCTCTGTTCTCTAAATTGTCCACTTCAACCAATTTTCTCCAACGCTTAAAGAGTGTGGTAGACAGCAAACATCAACACCATCTCTTTGGCCCAGAAGTAATGTGTAATGGCACCATTTTCGTTGCTTCTTGTCACCAATATCCTCACAAACCAACGTGGAAGTACAGAGCCACAAATAGCACTGCCACTGACTCCAATCTCTGCCTTTCTTTCTCATTCTCTGACTAGTGTTAAATTCTGCACATTTATTACAAGACCAAAGGAAGCCATGTGAAGAAGAGGTTGATTCTGGGTTCTGCTCTTCTTTCCTTCCTGAACAGCCACCCACTGCCTAAGCACCTAAAACTTCAGCTAAGCCCTATTATTTCTTATGAAAATTAAACTGTATTAACTCTTTATTTTTAACATCATCATAATGATGTTTCATTAGGGTATTTTTTGCATTCATTTTTATGCATAAAATACTATTTCATTTCCTACAGATTCAGGCTAAATGAAATTAGTTCCTTACTTGAAGGATATAAGACTTAAGCAAACTTGTCATTTATAAAAGGTGTTCTTCTATGACAAAAGGTAACAAGAACAACAGGTGCAGCAGGAGGAGGCTTCCCTTACACCACCACACCACTTACTAACAGACATGCTTAAAAAGACAAAGGCTGCCTAGAAACTTGGAGCTGTTATTCCTAGGGGTGCAGAGTAGGAGGTGGAATCTTCTAGAGCAGCTCAGCACTTGTATCTAATGCTGGCTACAATTATATGTATCAGAGTTTACCTGGTCTTAAAGACTGAGGGCCAATTTATTCCATTTTTTTGTTTTGTTTGAAACAGAATTTCTAGCCCTGGCTTTCCTGGAACTCTTTGTAAACCAGGCTGGCCTTGAGCTTAGAGGTCCACCTGCTACCACCTGGGATAAAAGGTAAACCTCTGTGCTCGGGCCAGTTATTTTAAAGGTAAGGAAGCTGGGGCTGGAAGAGGAGCACACGAGGACTGTCTGGAAGACCCTGTCTGGAAGATACTGGTCTGGCCAGGTGTATATCTAGGGTACCTATTTCCTGTTGTGAATGCATCAAAACAGGTGTCATGGTACTGGAAATGACATGTATCAGCTTTCTAAAACTAAGATTAAAGAAAACCACAGAGAAACTGAACTTATAGAAAACATACTAAAACTAGTTACAAAACAGGATAAAATAGAGAAAAAAATAAAATGTTTTAAACAGATTACAATCTCCTCTTGGCATACTTTTTACATATATGGGAAGAATAATTAAAAGTCTTTGTGCACTTTTTCTTTATTTCAAGTTATTTACTCTACAAAGGGACCAAACAGCAGTAGCAGCAGCTAACGTTAGAAAAGGATACACATCTTTCATCTGCTCAATGGTTGGTGCCCGGATGATGTCATTGATGCCGATGATGTTCTCATGTCTGAAGCGCAGTAAGATTTTTATCTCTCTTAGGGTTCTCTGACAGTAGGTCTGGTGCTCAAAAGGACTGATTTTCTTGATAGCAACTCGAACTTTGTTGAGATTATCATAAGCAGAGCTAAAAACAAAACAAAACAAAACAAAAAACACAAAAGTATGCATGTATGAAAATTAAAAATAGCTCACCAAATTATTTGGCAGAAGGGACAAGTTTTAACATCTATCACATCTGCATTGATATAGTGGATATCCGTGGAAACAGCAGATGTGCTACCCACAAAAAGATAAAGCAACAACAGATGCTAAACCTGACATTTAACAGCTGCATGGCCTGTTCATGAGATGAATGCTCATTTCTATAAACCTGACACAGGTTTACAGGAAACAAACACACACACACACACACCCCAACAAACAAGAAAATCACATTTTCCTATTGTCTTAAATAGCAGATAACACTTTGATTAGAATATCATTTCTGCCTCCAAAACAACTATCCATAGTTGTTACTGAATTCTCTGACACAACAGAAACAGCAAATACCAGCAACCACATCTTTATCCCCCCCCCCCAAAATGCAGATCCAGAAAGCTTCACTGCCCTTTATCAACCTCCTCCTCCTCTAAATTTTATGTGTATGGATGTTTTGTCTCTATACATGTCTGTGTACCACATGTGTACAGTGGCTTTGGAGAGCAACAAATCTTTTGGAACTGGAGTTCCAGGCAGTTGTTAGCTGCCATGGAGGTGCTGGAAATAGAACCTGGGTCCTCTGCAAGAGCAGCCATTTCTCCAGCTCAATCACCAACTTTCTTACAAGCAAAACACAGTTCTATTTTTGGTTGTTACTAGGATAATTTTGTAACAAAGTCTACAAAGTAACCTTCTAAAAAAATACTTTCACAGCTATAGGATGGAAGTTTTTTCCAAGCTACACTTAAGACCCAACTATGTAATAAAAATTCTGCTTTTACAGGAGGAGTGGGTGAGGGGGTGGGATAGGGGTTCCCTGAGTGGGGGGGGGGGGGATGGGGTAAGGGGATAACATCTGAAATGTAAATAAAATATCCAATTAAAAAATTCTGCTTTTAATTTTAGGATGGTTTAAAATTTTAAATATAACTACTATCTTTCTGAGGTGTCGTCGGGCAACAATTCACCTAAATATTTTTTACAAAGCATTTTATACTAATGTCAACATCTGACCACTGACTAAAGCAATAAAATATTTCCTTGTTTCCTCATTAAGTGCTAGAAACAAGCAATAGTATTTACCAACTGCCACTACTGATGCCTCTGAGTCTACCCAAAGTCTGTTTTAGGAATAGTCTTGTCAGTGGCTGGCTGCATCATCTCATAATGCCATTACACGCTGCACTGTCCCAAAGCACTTTGAAATGGTATACAGTTCTTAAACAGGATGTCTATTTAAACACTATTTCCTTTGGTTTGGTACACTAGGGCCCAAAGCAGGGCTCTTGGGGAGGCAGGCAAAAGGATGTATAGTCTAGGCAAGTGTACTCAATACTGGGATCTACTGTTAAAAATAAACACCCCCTTTGATAATCGTAACAAGAGGGAGAACATTTATTTTACAGTTAAAACAGATTTGGGATTGTCAGTTCTCTGCTAGAAAGCTCCCTGGTAGCAGCATAAAGCCCTGGATTGATCCTTCAGCATGATAAAAATTAAAATTAAGTAAAAGTAAACTTGTAAAATACTGGTCAGAAATTCAACATTATAAATTCTTATTTTTTTATAAACCACATTAGTCGAATCTGGTTTGCTTTACAGAATTATAATCTACCAGGACTGGTTTTAGTTTGCTTATTTTTATGGCAGGGTCTTTCTTGCTCTGACTGTTCTGGAACTCAGATTAGGTGCCTCTATCTCAAGTGCTGGGATTAAAGGTATGGTCACCAAAATGGGTTTATCTAATAGTGCTGTTAGAAGGAATCAGGCACCAGTATGGCCTTCTACTTTATCACCTGACTTGGTAGTGTGAAATAACCAAACTGACTCCTTTATTTGAAGGTGTGACACTATCTTCTTTCCCCTTCACCTTCTGACCTGTTCAGAGTGTAGCCTGATCCTATGTACACAGGCAGACATACATGCAGGCAAAACATCCATATGCATTTAAATAAGTAAAATAAAATAAAATACAATTAAAAAGAAAGGGCAAAGGGAGCCTAGAGTATCTGTCCTGATGGCACACACCTACATCCCAGCACTAAAGAGGCAGAGGCAGGCAGATCTCTGAGTTTGAGGCCAGTGAGGTCTATACATTTATTGCAAGTTCCAGGACAGCCACCAAGAGAACCTGTCCCAAAATGGGGTAGAGACACGGCTCAGTAGTTAAAAGTTCATACTGTTCTCCCAGAAGGTCCAAGTTCAGTTCAGAGCACCACTCTTGGATTAGATTTGAGGCCTGCTCTATAGGAGAGCTGTGTTTGGTACTATAAATCTAGTCAAAAACTCCATGGCCAGGGAAATTATACATCTACTAACTCCCTTTCCTAAGTCTGCTAACTCAACATCTACTAACGTTGTCTTGGTAAATGGACATGTTAAATTTCCTCCTAAATATATTGATACCCTTACTTCTCAATGCTTCTTAGAAAGAAGCTTAGACGAGAAGCTTCTTTCTGTAGTGGGTAGGAGGCAATGCAGAGACTTCCAAGTGGTTGAAACACTGAAAGCTGAATGCTCAGCCCTCATCTGGACATCTGTAACATGCTCCCTGAGGCTCAGAAAATATCACAGAGTATGGCAGAAAGCACGAAAGAGCTGGAAGATAGGGAAGAATGTTGTGAAAGGTTGCATATGCTCAAGCCAATCAACACTTCAGCATGAATGAGAGAAAGATGATCTGATAACAGTTGAAGCAAGTGTTGGTTGATGAGAGAGAAGTGATTTGTTTCTCTGTGTGAATGAGCTGGTGACGGGTTGCCTAGCTTCTGGTAGACGGCTGGCTCCCCACTTTTAAGTCTATGCAGGCACACTAACTGGACTCTATAAAGGTTATCAAGGTTCTAAGAGAAACACCAGTACAGGGCTGTGGGAGGAGAGACGCTGGAGGCCTCTGGGGAGAGTGGGAGGTCAGATATGGTTTGGATATGACCTAGGTACAGTGCATATATACACAAAATTGTCAAAAGTACATAAAATAATTTAAATAGGTGGGTGTGTGTAGGATCTTTTGGAATACTTGGGTCTATTCCAAGACCGAGATGGGTTTGAACAGATTTAGAAGCACACTGACCAGCAAATATAGGATTAAAAACCTACCAATTCTGGATATTATTTAAGAAGATGCTTTACGGAAGAAAAAAGAATCAACATGAGTCAATTACGAACAAGTCATGGTAAACCAACTTCATTTCCTGTTTTGATAGGGTTACTAAGGCAACAAAGGAGTACTGGTCACAGCTTCTGGAGAACTCTAGCTACTTGAAATGTACTTCCCATTTGAAAGACTTCTTGTTAGATGGAGGGGGAAAAAGTTCTTGCTCTTGAGAAGATCTGAATTTAGTGAGCAAAGGATGCACACACACACACACACACACACACACACACACACACACACACACACCCCTCCCTTACATACTCCACAACCCTTACAGAAATGCACTTGCTAAACACAAAGAGAATCTGGGTTAACTAATTCCAAACGACAACAGAGAAAGAATGAAAAGTGGAGACTGGCTGTGGACATTTTTAATCACAGCACCCAGGAGGCAGAGGCAGCCAGGACTGTATGGAGAAACCCAGCTCAGGGGGAAAAAAAAAAAAAAAAAAAAAAGGAGGCCAACTGAGTCTACACAGGGAATGCAAAGCCAGCTATTTAATGAGACCCTATCTAAAAGACGAAAGAAAGAAAGAAAGAAAGAAAGAAAGAAAGAAAGAAAGAAAGAAAGAAAGAAAGAAAGAAAGAAAGGAAGGAAGGAAGGAAGGAAGGAAGGAAGGAAGGAAGGAAGGAA
>NW_021604777.1:580864-640122 GCF_004785775.1 Grammomys surdaster | reverse complement strand
AGGGAGGGAGGGAGGGAAAAAAAGAAAGTGGGGTGAGGGAGTAGGATGGTGGGCAGGCAGTTTCTGGCCCTGTAGAAACCAAATCCTATAGGAGTAGACATTTTTTTCTTAAAATGCATTTATTTTTTGTATGAGTATACTGATGGTTGTGAGCCACCATGTGGTTGCTGGGAATTGAACTCAGGAAGAGCAGCGAGTGCTCTTAACCACTGAGCCATTTCTCCAGTTCCAGGAATAGACTTTTTACATAAAAGCAGGAGTACAAGCAATTAGAAACATATGGTAAGAGAAAGGGACCAGAATGACTATGGGACCACTGACCTCACCCAGCACTGTCCCATCCCAGAAGGAACCATGCTCACTTACAGCCCCTGATTTCTGTCTCAGAAACTATGCAATCCCATGTGAAACAGGCCACTCTTGTTCTGGAGTGAGGAGAACATTGTGGCTGAGCAAAGAAGTGTATGCTATGGGTGTATTCTCCCAAAACTGTTGCCACAGAACTCTAAGAAGCTTAAGAATTTTCAAGTTAAGCCTGACCTTTAAGGTCATTAAGAAAATATAATACTCATCACAGTAGGAAGAACATTTATTCCGTTTAATGTTTCTTAACTGGATTTTCATAGCATGTGGGATTTTAGTTTTACCCCAGGTCTTACATATATCAGAGGCAGAAATGGGAGGGAAGGTATATCCCTTTAGCATGGGACCCAAGAATGACTTATGTATGTACACGTATATGTGTGTATATATGAACAATGAATAGGATGTGTATTGTAGGCAAGCATTCTACATCAAGTTCCATCCCTAGCCTATCTGACTTAGAGATCTAAAGATGCCTGTGGATCATGTGCTGGAGACGATGGTTCTCAGAAGTCTAAGAGTCATAGAAGCCATAGCAGGTTCCACTGTAAGGGAGAAAAGCTGGGAAAAGAGATCTGGGGACTTGACTCAAAATAAGTAATGATAAACCAGTAAAGGGCAGTAAAAAACTAAAACAATAACAGACTAAGAACTGTCGTCCAAATATTAAACTATGTGTTTACCGGAAAAAACAGACTAAGAGGGGAAGAGAATGGTTATTTCAGGAGTCAGAAATTTTAAACTGAGGTAGAGAAGGAAGGCTAAGAACTGGAAAGCATTCTCTCAGTTTACAGTAAAATGAGGTGTGTGACCTTGGTCCACTAAAAAAAGGGAAGGCAGGTATGAGTGGAAAGAAAAGTGCTTTTTAAAAAATGATAACAGAACAGGGGAAGGATGACTAGAAAATGCAGGTAGATTACTGTGAGGTATTATGAAGAACGTAGGACAATTAAGGTTGGAGACAACGGGGGTGGGGTGGGGGGTGGAAAAGAAAGCTCCCAATGGACAAGGGAAAATCAGTGTCAAATAAGACAGACTTGCAAAGACGCAAGTGCACTGAGTTCCTTAGTGACTAGGACACAGCTTGATCACCACAATCTGGCTTATAACCATATACACCCATGCAAGAAGCCCAAAACAAGGAGACCAGATCAAGTCCTTCCCAATGGCCCAAGAATATTTCTCCTCCCACCTTATTTTATGACAGGGTTTCTCTGCACAGTCTTGGCTGTCCTGGAACTTGATTTGATTTGTAAACCATTACAATGTAGGTTTTGTAAGAAACCAAAACTTAAAATAAGGATATAAGTTTCTGAGGACCTAAAACTTAAGTAAGAAACTTTGCATATTTCTACTTTTAGGTATAATAAAGAAATAGGGACTGTTTTATCTCCTGGTTTAAACAATTTAAAGCTGGGAATGCCATGCCTTTAATCGTAGAATTTGGGAAGCAGAGGCAGGTGTACTTCTGTGGGTTTGAGGCCAGTTTAGTCTATATAGTGAGTTCCAGAATAGCCAGGACTGTGTAGAGAAAATTTGTTCCACAAATAAATAATAAAACAAACCCTAGTCTGTCTATCTATGCACCATGGACGAGAACAGACTAGATACAGATCTAAGGCTGCCTTAGATCTGGCATCTGGGGAACCTGTGGCTGCTGAAGCTACACGGAGGAGTGAGTGTCAAGAGGAGTGTGAGCAGCTCTCTGTGGCCAGCCTGCAGGCAGATTGAGAGATAGGGCCTGCTTCTGGGGAGGAAGCAGAAGCTAGAGGAGCTGTGATCTAACGATATATGGACATTTTGGTGGTAGGGGGCTGGGATAGGTTGCGGTTGAAGATTGAACTCACATACCAATTCACTCTACCAGTGCCTACATCTCTAATACTTTTACGTTGGCCCACACTGTGTTATCACACCCGCCAATATCCACATTTATTGGGAACGAGGTGGCACCTAAAACTATGTAGCCTGGGTTGGCTTCAAACTTGTGGTTATCCTCCTGCCTCCACAATACTATGAACACCATTGTGTTCAGATAAAATTAATTTCTCTTAATAGTAAATAGTATTCTGTTTAGTCCTAACATCACAAAAATAATATTCTAATGTAACCAATTTGTTCTGTAATCTTAAATTCATTCAAAGGCATTGATCTGAAGGTTTACAAATTTTACCAATGGCAAGAGGTTCTCAACCTGTGGGTCATGACCCCTCTGGCAAAATTTCTAGCTTCAGAAATATTTACATTATGAATCATAACAACAGCAGCAAAATCACAGTTATGAAGTATTTAATGATTTTAAGGTTGGGGGACACTGCAACAGGAGGAACTGTATCACAGGGCCACAGCATCAGAAAGGTTGAGAACCACTGCCTAAAGGATACAAGGGGGCAAGGGGCAGAGATTAAGAAAAAGAACTCATTATAAGGTCAAAGTACAGGCCCAGTGGAAATGATAGATACATAAGTCAGTACAAAAGTTAACAGTCAAGAGATGGAAATATCAAGGGAATATCAGTTTGGAGAGTTTGAAGGAATCACATTACAAAAGTTCCTCAAATACTTTTTGTTTTACTTAGTCCATACCCAGGTTGGACTTGAAACTGTTTCCTATTTCAGCTTCCTGAGTGATGGGTGGGAAGAAACACTGTGCCTGGCCTGAAATTCCTATTAATCATCTACAAGTGTGTTAAGCACTGTGGATAGAGTGAGGGAAAACCACAAGTGTCTAGCCTCATAACTACACAGGGGAGATATAAAGACATACATATATTAACATACACCAACATATTAATATATGATCATATTATGAAGAAATCATTATGGATATGAAGAAAACCACAAATAATTAGTGTTGCTAAAATGACTAGAGAGCTTAGTTTAAACTGGGAATTCACAGAATGTTCTGTCTTCTTGGCACAGTGGGAGAGCCCTTTAAACAGAGACTTTAAGGACTAGTAGGATTTAAACCGGTTGGATAATGGGAGAGAAGGAGAATGTTCTACCAACAGTCTGAGTAAAGGTCACCATTAAGAGCACACTGACCTTGGCCTGGCTGTGGTGGCGCACACCTTTAATCCCAGCACTCGGGAGGCAGAGGCAGGCGGATTTCTGAGTTCAAGGCCAGCCTGGTCTACAGAGTGAGTTCCAGGACAGCCAGGGCTACACAGAGAAACCCTGTCTCGAAAAACCAAAAAGAGTACACTGACCTACACAAACTGCTACAAGCAAACTGATAAAGCTGGGGGGGGGGGGGAGAGAAGAGCATACCTACTACTGTGTTGCTGGCCCTGAAGACATACATTACAAGTAGTAGTATATGGACTAAACAGGTTGTACTTGAGGATATGTATGTATATATAAGTATATACATATAATAACTGATGAAAATGGAGCCATGGATTTGAAGAACAGAGGGGAGGGATATATGTTGCAATTAAAATGCAAACTCAAAAATAAATTGAGTACAGATCACAGCTCACAGCGATGTTAAAAAAAAAACCTGGCAATTATGTCAAGAATTTAATATTCGTTAAACATGCTTCCATTTTAAGTGGAGAATAAAAAGTATCATGTTAATATATTTTAAAATTAATTTATATTTTGTTATTGTATGTACATGAAAGTTTTACATGTGTATATGTATGTGTACTAAGTGTCTGCCTGGTACTTGACAAGATCAGAAGAAGGGGTTGGATTCCTTGGGATTGGAGTTAACTGATAGTTAATTAAGCAGGTGCTGAGAATCAAACACAGATTCTCTGTAAGAGCAACAAGTATCCTTAACTACTGTGCAAAGGCCAGGCGCCTGGTCTACATAGTAAGTCCCATGACAGCGGGAGATATGCAGACTCTGTCTCAAAAATCAAATAAAGCAAAACAAAAACCTACACAAACAGAATAAGGAATTTGATTAGGAGAGATGGTTTACAAGCTGAAAACACATGTTGTTCTTCTAGAATACCCAAGTTCAGTTCCCAGCATCCACATTGGGTGGCTTTACAACCACTGGTAACTCCAGTTCCAGAGAATCTGACTCCCTTTTCTCGCCTCCATGGGCCTTCCCCACAAAAATCTATTAACTTCAAAATAAGACAACAATCCAATTAAAACAGGCAATAGAATATTTTGAAACAAATACGAAAATATGATGAAATGTAAAAAGACAAGTGTGCATTAGAATCACACATCTGCTAGAATAGCAAAAACAAGACTAGTCCCAGCAAGTGGAATTACAAATGGTGCAAACACCATGGAAAGTAGCTGGGGGAGGCTTCTAAAAACACAAAATACACTTATTAACAAGCCAAACTAGCAACTGCTGCAAGTGAAATGAATCTTTATTTCCACACAGACCTATGTGAAAATGTTTATAGCAGTTTTATATAAAGTGTAAAACCCCCAACGTGGAAACAGCTCAAATAAATGTCCATCAAAAGTACAAGCTATGGGAGCTGGGGAGATGGCTCAGAAGTTAGGACATCATCACTCTTGCAGAGGACATGGGTTCAGTTCCCAGTACCCCTGTCAGGGGGTCTGACATCCCTAGCCTTGGAGTAACCACTGCTCCCAATATATAATTAAAATCAACTCCCCCAAAGCTATACATAATACATACATACATACATACATACATACATACATACATACATACAGTCTGGTTTTTTGTTTTTGTTTTTTTTGAGACAGGGTTTCTCTGTGTAGCCCTGGCTGTCCTGGAACTCACTCTAGACCAGGCTGGCCTCGAACTCAGAAATCCACCTGCCTCTGCCTCCCAAGTGCTGGGATTAAAGGTGTGTACCACCACTGCCCGGCTCAGTCTGTCTTCTAAAGTAAGAGAAAAAAGTCATGGAATTGTATGGGAAGGAAGTGAGAGGATCTGAGAGGTGGTGAGGGAGGGAGAGGAAACTGTGATCAGAGTATATTATATAAAAATTATTTAGTTAAAAAAAATCACTAAATAATATGGAAGTACATACCTGTAATACTAGTATTTGAAAGGATCACAGGTTCAAAGAGCCTGATGCAAGACTTTGCACCAAAAAACAAACAAACAAAAAACTAGAACAAGAAAAATGAAAACAAAACAAACAAACAAAGCCAAATAAACCAAGTCAACTAACCAAATAATATACTTGGGGGGTGAAGAGTGGGAAGGACAGACAGGAGGACTGTGAGTTTGAGGTCAGCCTGGTCTACATAGCATGTTCCAGGAAATCCAGGGCTACATAGAAGGATACTGTCTCAGAGATAAATAAATAAAACAAAACAGGGAAACAAAAGTCTGATGAAAAATCACCATATGTGATGACATTCAACAACATAAAAGTGAATTGAGATGCACAGTAACAAGAATGACTCCAAAGAAAACACAGTAAATGGAATGAAATTATTCCTAGAAAGCTGTAAGTAACCTCTCTTGACAAAAAGTTGATGTGTGCTTGAGGCATAGACTCACTGTAAAGAAGCAATAGAGTTTTTTTGTGGTGATATAAATTTCTGTGACTTTACTGTGCTCGTGGTGACAGTTACGCGGGTACATATAGGTGCCAAGATTCAATTATATAAAGAGGCATTAAATGGGGCATGGTGGCACACACCTTTGATTCTAATACATGAGAAGACGAGGTGGGCAGTCTCTGTGAGCTTGAGGCTAGTCTGGTCTACACAATGAGTTCCAGGATAGCCAGGACTACATAGACCCTGCCTTACAAAGGAAACCAACCAACCAACCAACCAACCAACCAACCAACCAACAAAAACCTCAATGACAAAACGTTTTACCTTTTTTCTTTTTCTTGGTGTTGAGAATTAAATTCAGGACTTCACATACTCTTAAGCACAGCCATAAGCCACTTTTTCTACTCCTTACCCTGTCCCCAAAGATGGTATTTATTACATAAAAATTATACCTCAAAGAGGATGTTTAAAAGACTGAGGAGAATGGAGAACAGTTGGCAAAATGTGTGTTGTGCGAGCAGGACAATCGGAGTTCAGATCCCTAGCACCCACAGGAGAACCAAGGCACAGTGGTTTGTGTGTTCATAATCTCAGTCCTAGGAAGGTGGAGACAGGCAGATTCCAGAAAATGGCAGGCCAGACAGTCAATTGTATCAGGTGAGCCCTAGGTTTCAGGAAGAAAAATCCTGTTTCAAAAAAAAAAAAAAAAAAAAAAAAAAGAGGCTGGAGAGATGGCTCAACAGTTGAGAATGCTTGCTGTTCTTTCAGAGAATTTGAGCACCCATATCAGGTGCTTACAACCACCTCTATCTCGAGTCCCAGGGGACCAAATGCCCACCTGCCCACCTTTGACTTCCATGTGTATCAATATATACACCTATGGCACTAACTCCAAATATATAGGACGGACGGATAGAACCAGGTAGATTTCTGAGTTTGAGGCTAGTGTGGTCTACACAGAGAAACCCTTCTAAGAAAAACAAAAACATCCCCCACACCCACCAAAGCAAATCTTTTAAATACCACAAGTTAGAAGGGTTTCTGAGGAACAATATCCAAATATGCATACACATGCATCTGTTAAGTACATGCACCTTGCTGGGCGGTGGTGGCGCACGCCTTTAATCACAGCACTTGGGAGGCAGAGGCAGGGGGATTTCTGAGTTTGAGGCCAGCCTGGTCTACAGAGTGAGTTCCAGGACAGCCAGGGCTATACAGAGAAACCCTGTCTCGAAAAACAACAACAAAAAAGAACATGCACCTTAATACACTGAGCTGTGATATAAAATTAAGGGGCTGGTTTCCTCATGTTTTGTGGCTAATACTAAAGGTAATTCCAAAGGAAATGTTCCACAACATTCAAATAATGACAACATCTTCAGAACAAATGCCCACCCCTCCACAATCCTTCTGTTTGAGTGTGGAATTTCTGATTATACTTAGCTTTCATGCAGCCATATTTTACAGCAAGGGCTCAAAAATATTTGTCTGAATAAAGTAGCTATGTAAAAGCACCACATACTGTACACAACGCCAAGCAACTAAACTGCTACCTATCAACTGTGAATGGGTTATTTTTAGAGGAAGCCATTAAGCTGTTCTCTAAGCCTTCCATTCTGGTGAACTTTAATTATCTGAACACAAAACTACAGTATTTATTACACAGATAAAAATTAACTTGTCTTCAGATACTAAACAAGTTAGACTGATCCAAATTAACATCCCAAAAATAAGCAGGTAGACAATAATGATTGCTTTAAAAAGTATTCCTTACTTTAACTTGGTTCTGTCATAGTCCACAAAGACACTGCAACTGGGTTTTTGCCATTTTCTTTTCTTTTTAAATCAAGTTCAAACCATTAAATAAGAAAATAAAATAAAAGCTGGCCTATAATGACCCTGGCTCTGAAACCAACAGTAGTAAGTGCTTTGGATTTACTCAGATGATTACTGCATATGCTCGAATACCTTACAGGGACTGTAATTAGAAATCTGATGCTCTATGTAGTCTCTCTAGAGGAGATTTATACACCAAACATAATGGTACACACTTTTAATCCCTACACTCTGAAGGCAGAGGCAGGTGTGAGTTTGGGACTAGCTTGGCCTATATAATGAGTTCTAGGGAGGCCAGGACTGCATAGCAAGACTGTCAAAAAAACAAAAACACCACCAAGCCCTTAAAAAACATTATTTATTTACTACTTTTATGTGTAGTGTGTACCTTCATAAGTTCACTGAACAACATGTATGCAGTAATTCATGGAGGCCAGAAGCAGAAACTAGATACCCTAGGACTGGAGTCACAGATAATTTTGAGTCACCATATGAATGTTGGAAACTAAAGCTGTCTCTGTGAGACAGCCAGTGTTCTTCACACTAAGCTCCGCCCCAATTACTATTACATTTTCCAATGTGGTATTTAGTCCTGACCTAGATATGTCTTACAATGTGTTATACTTCTAAGTTACAAAGTAAGAAAATCTCTGCCCACATCAGTAGCACATAAAACTGAACAATACAGAGAAGATCAGCATGATGCAGGTGACATACAAATTCATCAGTATCCCACTTTTTAAAAAAGAAAAAAAAACCTTGGTTGCCAACTACATCTGGAACTAACTAAAACCCAAGTTGCTGGGTATACCTGTAGGGATTTTTCTTGACTGAAACATTTGAGGTGGGAAGAGTCACCTCTAATCTGGGCCACACCTGCTGGCAGCCATTAAGGACATTGAAGGAAATGCTTACTCTTTTTGCTTGCCCTCATCCTTAAGGGCAAGTGTATTCTCCACTGGCATTAGAACCTCCTACCTTGGGGTTCTCGTCTATATAATGGAACCATCTCAGACATCCAGCTTCATGGAAAGAATAACTTCTGGGTTCTTGGACTTTTCATTGGGAGACAGGCATTGTTAAAAGAACTAGTCAGACCATAACCCATATACCATTCTAATAAAGTAATAAACCTCACATGTAACAGATAGGTTGTCATTCTATCAGTTCTGTTTCTTTGGAGAATCCTAACTAATTCATCACCTAAATATTCACTGGACAGAGGGCATACCCTGCAGCTGGTAAATGAATGAGGAAGACATTCATGGTGGTGGCATGCATTTCTAATTCCAGCATTTGGGAGGCAAAGATAGAAGGATTACTCAGAAGTCTGAGGCAAGCCGGAGCTCCACAGTGATACCCTTGTCTCCAAACCAAAAACAAACAAACAAACAAACAACAAAAATAACCCACCAGCCAGGCAGTGGTGGTGCACGCCTTTAATCCCAGCACTTGGGAGGCAGAGGCAGGTGGATTTCTGAGGCCAGCCTGTCTACAAAGTGAGTTCCAGGACAGCCAGGGCTACACAGAGAAACCCTGTCTCGAAAAAACAAAAGAAAAAACACCCACCAAACCCAAAGAATGATTAAGAGCTTTAATAACTAATATGGAATAAACCCTAAGACTATTAAATAATTAAGTGATGGTGGTGCACACCTTTAATCCCAGTAGAGGCAGAGGTAGGCATATCTCTGAGTTCAAGGCCAGCCTGCTCTACACTGTGAATTCTAAGATGGCCAGCACTACACAGAAAAACCCTGTCTTGAACCTCCAAAGAAAACTAGATTTATAATAATTTTTAGGGTATTCCATCCCCTCTTCTGGCCTCCGTAGGCACCAGCCATGCAACACACTACACAGAAAAACATGCTGACAAAACTCTCCCTACACTAATAAAAGATCCATTAATTAAAGAGTACTATGAAACTAGACATTTATATGTACATGCACGCCTATATGGATGGGCATGCCAAGTGGAGTGGTTATGAAAGGAGAGGAAGATGACAAAAAAGAAAAGGTGTGTGTCATGGAGCAGAAATGGGCTAGTATTCGGAAAGGAAGAGGGCCAACAGAGGGGAGAGGGAGGATGGGGCAAGGCAGTGGTTGTGAATCAAAGGGAGTGTCAAATTTGTGCCCAATTATAATACGGATAAAACTTGAGACCATTATGCTAAGCCAAAAGTCCAGTTCATAAAGACAAATATTGTGTAAGTTCACCCATCAAAGGTACTTTAAGACAATTTTACAGAATAATAGAACTAACCATTATCTAAGACCCCCAAATGGAATGTATATATAAAATAAACTAAGTTAATTAACACAAATGAAATTCTAGACCCACAGTAAGAGCAGTAGGGAAAATTCTCTCAACTGTACTGGATACTTTCAAGCTAAAGGGATAAGGAACTGAATGAAGTATATGCAGATCCTGAAACTTTGATTTGAATAGTAGGGACAAACAGGTAAGGAAAACAGGAAGTGAGAGCCCACACTGGTGGAAGATCAAAAATAAGGGAGAAAGCTAAACGTGTGCAGTGTTAAATCTAGGGTATCAGTAAGAAGTTAAGAGTTTTGCTTTTGAGGTAGCAGCTCACTATCATAGCCCTGGCTGGCCTCAAATTCACAAATATCTGCTTGTCTCTGCCTTTTGACTACTAAGATTAAATTTGTGAGTGACACCTAGCCAAGAAGTCAGTTAACACAAACAGAAATACGAACGTATGCAATACGTAGGTTAGTCTGAACGCATTTTCCTAGCTCTAACTCCTGAGAAGACCTATAAGCAACAGCACCTCAGCAGCAATAAACACACAGCTACTCAAGAAAGTGGGGCTTGTTGAAAGAACTAGGCTGCCCTAAAAGAGCAAACACTCAAGTTTAAGAATTTACACAAGGGAGGCAGAGGTAGAGTTTGAGGCCAGCCTGGTCTACAGAGCTAATTCTAGACAGCCAGGGCTATAGAGAAACCCTGACTCAAAAAAAGAAAAAAAAAGAAAAAAGAAAAAAAAGAAAGAAAAAAAGAATTTGAACAAAGAACTGATAGAACTGGATTACAGTTTGTAAAATAAAACATAAACTGCTGCATAAATGGAAGGGACAGGCCTCTCTTACAAAAGCAGACCCATTAGCAAACAAGTTAGAACTGCTGTGGTGCCTATAATCAGAGGGATGCAGCAGCTGACTCTCTGAAGTGGGAAGGAAAGGTCCTTGGTGAAAACTGCCAGTTGTTCTCATACGCTGCAATGAGAACGGAGGCAGGGGTTAATAAAGGAAGACTAAGAGTTAAACACAGCAGTCTGAAGCACTGAGGAAGAGAAATAAGAGGGCCTGTAGTTGGCTCTGAGACAGCCAAGCTACACAGCTAGAAAGAACAGAGCTCTGGGCAGTAACCACTGGTCAGCTGCCTCTCCTTCCCCTGAAAGCCCCTAACGAGGACATGTAAAGCATGATTACTATCCTTTCAATCATGTATTCTCACTTCTTATGCAGCTAATAGTATAGACCAAATAAATAGTGTAGTAGTTTGAATATAACTGGCCTCAATAGGACCCTAAGGAGTGGCACTATTAGGAGCTGTGGCTTTGTTGGAGGAAGTGTTGAGGTCTTATGTATGTTCAAGCCACGCCCAGTGACACAGTTATCTTCTGCTGCCTGCAGATGAAGATACAGAACTCTCAGCTTTCTCCAGCACCATGTCTGCCTGTACTCTGCTATGTTTCCTGCCATGATGATAATGGACTAAACCTCTGAAACTGTAAGCCAGTCCCAATTAAATGTTAGCCTTTATAAGAGCTCCCTTGGTCACAGAGTCTCTGTATAGCAACAAAACCCTAACTTAGAAAAACAGACCAAACTTCAGCTTCAAACAAGTCTCTACCCAAATCATTCTGCATAAACTAACAAAAACTATAGTTATATTTTAGTGGCTGTGATAGTTATTTCTCTGCCATGGTATGGTAATAAGCTGATCGTGTTAATGTGAGAACATAAGCTAACTAGCCTTCAGCAAAGCAAGTGCAGGGTTAACTAGTGGTGAACAGATAGTTCAACAGCAGAACAAATCCAGAGTCAGAGATGGAAAGGGGCTTTAATCACTCCTGACTAGATCGGCAGCTCAAGATAGAGCATGATTATCTCTCTGGTTAGGCCAAGGAGATAAGCATAGAACTTAATGGCCCTCCCCTGGCTCAACCCGACAGCCCAGAGAACTAACCAGTGTCAGTACAGATTACCTTGGTCTTTGTCCAGTTTCTGCCTCTGCCCACACAGCTCTGGATGGGGAAGCTTGGTGCTTTCTCCTCTCCTTGAAACCCTCCCTGAGCTAGTTCTTTCACGGTTTCTGCATTTGTTCACATTTCTTTTTTGGTCTCCATCTCTCTTCTGTAATATTTCTTTTCCTTTTTTTCTTCTTGGTCTGTCTTGAATCAGGATATCACTATATAATCTTAACTGACTTGCCTAGAATACACTACCTACATAGACCAGACCAGCCTTTAAGTCACAGAGATCTGTCTGCTTCTGCCTCCCAAGTCAAAGGCTGTGCCACCATGCCCAACTATAATAATTCTTAATGAAGCCTGCTTCCAATTTGTATTTCTCATAACAACTAAAGATTAATACTCAATTTCTAATGAATAAATGTCTAATTATTTGAATACAGTTCAAATACTAGATAAAAATGCAAAACTTAGTAAGTAAAAGATTGAACTTTACAAATAAGGCAATCCGTCAGGTTCTACCTGCTACTACCATATTCTTAAAAAAGGAGGAGGACGAGGAGAGGGCAGCAGGCTTGCTCTTATTATATATAAATAGCCTCAGCTGGCCTCAATTCTCTACATGGCCAAAGATGACCTTGAACTTCTAATGCTATCTTGACATCCTGAGTGCAGGAATTACAGGTGTGTAGCATGGTGTCCAGTTTATACAATGTTAAAGATTAAACTCAGTGCTTTGTACATGTACAGCAGGCACTCTATCACTCTAGCTCTGCCCTCAGACGTCTATTAATTAAAATAAAATTAAAGGAAAAACATGGGGAAAGAAAAACAAAGATACTGTTAAAAAGCTTACTCACACTAGAAATACAACATTGTTTATGGAGAACAATCTGGTCACATACTACAAATATTTATTTGACCCAGGATCTAATTTCAAAGTAGTCAAGGAAAGCCGGTGTACTTTAAAACACACACACACACACACACACACACACACAAAATGGTTTATTAAAAGTATCAAAACAGCTGGGGTGCACAATAGACACCAGCCCAGCAGACTGTCTTTTTAGGCATGGTCTCACTGTTGTCTCTGTGGCTGGTTCACCATACCCACGCACTGGGAGGCAGAAGCAGGCAAATTGGATGTCTAAGTCTGAGGCTAGTCTGGTCTATCTACTAAGGTTGGAAAACCAAAACAAAAAATGGCAAAGTACAGAAAGTCAAACGAAGAATATTCACTCATAGCTATGTCAAAGTTATTAGTACACAAGCATATAGTGTAAGCAGTACACAGGGGTAAAACAAAACAAGGGGCTAGTTAAGATGACTCAGTGGACAAAGGTGCTTGCTGCCCAAACCAAACCTGAAAACTTGAGTTCAATCACAGGGACCCACATGGTAGAAGAGAAACAATTCCTGAAACCTGCCCTGACTTCCACATGTATCTCCCACCTCACACAGTAAGTGGGTGTTGTGGTTTGAATGACAATGGCGCCCACAGGCCCAGAAGGAGAACTATTGGGAGGCGTGGCCCTGTTGGAAGAAGTGTGTCACTTCGGGGTGGGCTTTGAGGTCTCAGTTGCTCAGGCTAGGCCCAGTGTGACATTCACTTCTGCTGCCTGTGGATCAAAATGTAAAACTCTCAGTTCCAGAAGCATTTAAGAACTAAGAATGAAGCTGGGTATGGTGGCCCACACCTTTAATCCCATCACTCTGGGAGGCAGAAACAGGTGGCTCTCTATGAGTTCAAGGCCCAGCAAGGAGACAATAGTGAGACTGTGCCTAAACAGTCTGGTCAGGTGGCTGCTTTGTAGCAGTTTTATCTGAGATTGTAATGCTGCATGTTGTCAAGAAGGAAAGTAAACAGCTCGAGGGAACTTCAGCAAGTGCTTGAAACTGACCAGATTCACTAGGTTCTTGCTCCATAGAATAAGCAATAAAAGGCGAGAGTCCCTGTGAGGCTAGGGGAATGTGGCAGGCAAAGCAGAAGCAGAAACCAGTCAAGCACCTGGAAGAGGTTCAGACCAACTGAGGCACCTGGAAAGCAGACTCTCTAACTTACTGAGCTGCTTGCGGGCTGTGGTTCCCAGCTTTGTAAACTGTCATCTGTATTGGGGTGGACATGATAATATGCTGCTATCTTTGAGTCATGCTCCTAAAGTAACCCCAATAAAACTCATGGGTTCACCAAGTGGGACTTGTGGGGTGAATAGATGTGAGAAGTTCTGTCAAACAGTGGCTCATTCCTATACTAGTATTCTAGGCAGTGCAAGTAGTTTAGGGTCATCCTCAACCTCAAAGCAAATTGCAGCGCAGGCTACCCTGAGCTACAGAGTATCTTCGCTCACCCTTCCAACCAACCAAAACTACCCATAAAGAATCAAAGTCAAAAAGACTTTGAAAGGACCAGAGGTATTTCAGGAAAAAAGGTGGAGACAACTTTCTATTAAAAAGGGGGAGGGGGGCTTTTTATCATGAAATGTTGCAGGAAAAAAAAGATAATTGCCTCAGATAGAGGAAAAAGGATTCCAGAAACAAATACCCACTCAAAAAGACCAAACTGGAGAAAGACTGTACGTATTAGAAAGCGTACATGGTTCACCTGAGAAGGGACATGGTACAACAAGAAGCTAGCTCAGGCCGGGCAGTGGTGGTGCACACCTTTAATCCCAGCACTCGGGAGGCAGAGGCAGGCGGATTTCTGAGTTCAAGGCCAGCCTGGTCTACAGAGTTCCAGGACAGCCAGGGCTACACAGAGAAACCCTGTCTCAAAAAACCAAAAAAAAAAAAAAAAAAAAAAAAAAAAAAAGCTAGCTCAGGTGGAACAGTACAGATCTTCCCTGAGAGAACCTATCTAAGAAGTGGACAAAGATGAACGGTAGGATATGGCACAGTTCAAGACTAGACAAGACTCCCAGCACCCACATGGTGCCTAACACTATGAACTCCAATCTCAGGGGATCTGACACCCTCTTCTCACCCCCACGGGCACTGTATACAACTATGTAGTACACAGACATATATGCAGGTAAAACACTCATATACAGAAAGGCAAATGAAAAAAACTAACAACCATTCACATGGTAATTTGGAATATAAGGTCATTTTCATACAAGTGTGTGTTATGCAATGTTAAGCAAATTTCCCTGCCCCATACCTACTATTCTCTCTTCTCCTCCCACCAGTCTTGTCTCCTTTCTCAGACTGTCCTGCTACTTCTACTTTCATGTCATATATATACACACATGAGTTTATGGCAATAGAAAATCCAAGAACCACAAATGATTAAAAACAACAAACCCAACCCAATCTGTCTGAGTATGGCTTAATTGCTTACTATCTTTAGTTGCATTTAAAATGAATTCTGACATAGGCTAAAGCATGGATAAATCTTGAGGACATTAAGACAATGAAAAGTGAAATAAGCCAGTCATAAAAAGCCAAATTCATATAAAGCAGAATGGTAACTTCTAGGGACTAAAGAGAGGGAGGAATGGGGAGTAGCTGTTTAATGGGCATATTTTTAACTTTGCAAAGGTGAAAATTCTGGAGATTGATTATATAATGTAAATATATTCAAATTACTGAACAATGTACTTAATAAAATCATTAAAATGCCCATGTATCATACTTTATAGGTAGGTGTTTTGCCTATATATGTATCTGTGCACCATGAGTCAGAGGAGGGCACCAGGTCCTCTAGAAATGGGAGTTTACAGATGGTTTTGAGTTACCACGTGAGACCTGAACCCAGGTTGTCTAGAAGAGCAGTCAGTGCTATTTATTTAACCTCTGAGCCATCTCTTTAGCCCTGCTAGACATAATATTGTCAACTGTAATCACAACACTTGAGAGGCTGAAGAACAGTTTTGAGTTTAAGACCAACTATGGCTGCAAAGGCAGATCCTCGTTTAAAAGAGTAGAAATAAGATAGTGAATCGTAAGTGTCTTTTACAACAGTTTCTAATAACTGCTTGTAACCCCATCATTCAGAGGAGATCATCACGAGTCCCGGGTCATTTTGGGCTATATAATGCATTTCAGATAAGTCTGGGCTACTGTCTAAGATCCTGTCTCAAAAAGTCTCTAAGTCACCCAGAGTTTAAAGACAGAGCTGAGATTTTAAAAAGTAGTGTTAGAAAACAATAAATAAGATATATTTCCTGGGGGCTGGAGAGATGGCTCAGTGGCTAAGAGCACTGATTGCTCTTCCAGAGGACCTGAGTTTAATTCTCAACAACCACATGATGGCTCACAACCATCTATAATGGAATCCAACACCCTCTTCTGGTGTGTCTGAAGACTGCAATGGTGTACTCATATACATAAATAAATAAATCTAAAAAAAAAAAGATATATTTCTTGCTTGAAAAAGGTTGCAAGGAAGTGAACAAAAGTATCAGGACACATCAAAGCACTACCACGAATATTGTTGTACCTCCTTGAGTACTGTGTTACTGTGTGTTATGCCAGATTTTAGTATAATCTGAAGCCCCACACCTGTGTTTCAACGTTACAGGATGGTTAGAACTGTGATTCTAGGGGTGTTTGGACATGGCTCAATGCAAGCACGAGGACTTGCAATCAATCCTGAGGTCCAGCACCCATATTAAAAGGACAGGGATAGCAGTGAATACTCGTTATCCCAGCAACAGAGGCAGAAGGATCCCTGAAGTTTCCTAGGCAACTAGTCTAGCTGAATTGGTGAGCTACAAGTTTAGTGAGAGACTCTCTATTGTTGGAGTGTCAAAGGAAGACATATGAAACAGGCACATATGCAACTCCAGAGATAAGAATGTCTCCAGAGGGCATCTGAAACCTACAACAGAGATTTCTCCAATTTGTTGAAACTCACCTATATGATGCACACACAAGTATACTTGGAAAACACCTTGATCTGGGCCAGTGATGTGGCTGTGCTAGTAAACCTATTTGCTCCCAGAACTTCCTGGATTTGTGTTAACTTGACACAAGCTAGAGTCATCAGAGGGGAAGGAACCTCAGGTGAGGAAATGCCTCCACAAGATCCAGCTACAATGCATTTTCTCAATTTGTGATCAATGGAGGAGAGTTCAGATCATTGTGGGTGGAGCCATCCCTGAGTTGGCAGTCCTGGGTTGCAATGTGAAAACAGGCTGGGCAAGCCAGGGGAAGCAAGTCAGTAAGCAATATTCCTACATGGCCTCTGCACCAGCTCCTACCTCCAGATCCTTTACTGTTCAGTTCCTGTCCTGACTTCCTTTGGTGATGAACAGCAATGAGGAAGTGTAAGCTGACTAAACCCTTTCCTCCCCAACTGGCTTTTTGGTCATGGTGTTTCTTTGAAGCAATGGAAACCCTAAGACACTTCCTAACCCAATGATCTGAATTTGAGCCCCAGAGTCCACATAGTAAAAAAGGCAGAGAACCAACTCCCACATATTGTCATCTGGCCTCTATACACAACATTGTATGCACGCACCCACACATGTATGCACATAAATAAAATTTAAAGTGTGCCAAGTTATGATCTCCTTTTGTTCTGCTAACTATAAAAACCATGAAATGTGGTACATGCCTTTTATCCCAGCACTTGGGAAGCAGAGGTAGGTGGATCTCTGAGTTTGAGGACAGCCTGGTCTACAGAGTAAGTTCCAGAATAACCCAAGGCTATTTGGAGAAACTCTGTCTTACACACACACACACACACACACACACACACAAAGACAAAACCCATGAAATATTTCCATACTGCAACATGTTATGTGGGGTAAGGTAATTCTGTGTTCCTGGGCATTTGTATTTAACCCAAGAATAAACTGTTACTTCCTGTGAGAGCTGTGTTCTGTGTCTACATCAGTAATATATCTGCTCCTACGGAACCTGAAGGGGAAAGAGCTCCTCTGTGCCCCAAACTATGGAGGTTCAATGGAGGCCAGAGGCCTGGTTCCCACTCCCACAAATATCCTTTCTTCGAAAGCTGTCAACGTACCCATTAAAGATCCCGCCATTTGGTACAAATAGCTCTTATAAATGTTTTGTCTTTCACAGATAAACTACTCAAATGAAAGTTACTTCACTTCAGTCTTAATTATAGCTCAAATGCTGACATGTTTTTAACCATTATGACAAATACTCAAGAGAGACAACGGAGAAATATAAACTATGTTTGAATTTCAATCTAGAGCAGTTTTGCTCCATGACCCTGTGACTGGGGAGAAGTATAACAGCATGGTGGGTGGGGGGTGGAGCAAGCAATCATGGGGGTGTGGGTGCAGCATAAACCCCTTGCAGATTCCTTTTCCCCTTTTACTAGATCCACAGCCCCAGTCCACTGCACAGTGCTCCACTATTCAGGTGTGGATCCATCCCTAATTCTCCGTGAAATACAAGGTAAAACCAACACAAAAGCACCTAGGGCTGTGCTTCACTCATTTTATAGGTGCTCAGTTCCACTGTTCATAAAATAAAAAATAAGGTTAAAGAAAACTTTACAAAAGAAAGAAAGTGAAAGCATTCATTTCACCATCTAGAAATAATATCGACTAGAAATATTTTCACACCAAAATCAAACTACCAAGAAAACAAAAGACACGTAAATACAAACTGCTTTATAAGCAGGTCCTACCAAGCTTTTGAGGAATGGACCCATTCTAACTTTATAAAAACAGAAGAGCAGGAAAAGGAACATGTCCTACTCTATGTCAAAACAGTCTAATTTTGACACTAAAAGCAAGAAGTAGGGGGGAAAAAACAAAAAAACTAACTGCTAATGCTGCTCAGTATAAGAAAACTTACAAAACAGGCCCTGACTGTAATGCACTCCCTTCCCCGGCTTCCTACTATTTACTAGCAAACCTACAAAAATGCTGAAAAATGTGTTATAACCAAAACAGGCATTTCTTTCTTATTTTAAAAAAGATTTATTTATTTTACTTATGTGAGTACACTGTAGTTGTCGTCAGACACACTAGAAGAGGGCATCAGAACTTATTACAGATGGTTGTAAGCCACCATGTGGTTGCTGGGAATTGAACTCAGGACCTCTGGAAGAGCAGTCAGTGCTCTTAATCACTGAGCCATCTCTCCAGCCCCAAAACAGACATTTCTATAGGTGCAATTAAAAAAAAAAAAAAAGATGGAAATGCATTCAGACCTCCACCCTTACCCAGACAAGGTTTCTCATCCTAGAACTTGCTCTGTAGATCAGGCTGACCTTGAAATGCAAAGATCCACCTGCCTCCCAGATGCTAGAATTAAAAAGGTGTGTGCCAACCCCAAGCAAGCTCATTCTGAATTTTTTTTTTTTTTTTTTTTTTTTTTTTTTTTTTTTTTTGGTTTTTCGAGACAGGGTTTCTCTGTGTAGCCCTGGCTGTCCTGGAACTCACTCTGTAGACCAGGCTAGCCTTGAACTCTCGAACTCAGAAATCCGCCTGCCTCTGCCTCCCAAGTGCTGGGATTAAAGGCGTGCGCCACCACCGCCCGGCTTCATTCTGAATTTTTTAAAATGTGAAAATCTTATGAAAAATCTGTTAGCCATACCACACCATTTTGAAAAGTTCTTCCAGTTTGGCTAAATGATCAGTTTCCTGAAACCAAAGAACCAGCATTCATTCTAGACTTGTTTGGGATCCCAAGCACTGTCAGCTGCAAACTCTGACACTGGCTGACAATGTTTTTATCAAGGCAGGCCCTAGTGGTGCACTTGGAGGCAGAGACAGGCAGTATGAATTCAGCCTGGTCTCGGACGCCAGACTGGTCTATGCAAGTGAGTTCCAGGATAGCTAGAGCTACACAGTGAGAGCCTGTCTCACACACCCCATAACATTCTTTTACTCATTTCTCACCATTCTTTGTCACTCTTAGCAACTGCTGATCTCAGAGCCCTTCCCCCCAAACTTTTCAACCTTCTTCCTCCATTCCTTCTCCCTGCCCTACAAGTACCACAGCTTGAAAGGAGACAGCTAGGCAGCTCTAATTCTCAAGAATCCTCTGTAGGATGGTTTTTTCCCCTCTAAATAAAGGCCCACCATGTCTTAAATTATTTGTCTGCCCTTGCTGATCTTCCAAAATCCAGCCATCTTTCAACAATTACTTTCAACAGAAGGAGGAGTAAGGAATGTCCTTTACCACCACTGTTATTCCTTTTCAGTTCTGTAACAGGGGTCTAGATAGGTTAGCACAGTTAAGATAAAAAGAAATCTAAGCCCAGCGGTGGTGGCACACACCTTTAATCCCAGCACTCTGTAGGCAGAGGAGGCAGGCTTGTTCTACAGAGACAGAACAGCCACTGCCACACAGAGAAACACCCTTGAAAAACCAAAAAGAAAAAGAATAAAACCTAAGCAATGAAAAAAAAGAAGTAATAAGAGAATCAAATTTATTTTTTCTCCAGATCTCTTTGCATTAGAGATTTCTTATATTCTTTGAAAATATTTTATTGTCAATAAATGAATGGTACATGATTAGGACTATCCCAAAAGATTACTTGAAAATATTATCAAAAAGGAATGGGAGATAGGCATGGTAGCACATGAATTTATTCCTAGTACTGGAGGCAAGAGGCAAGCGAATGTGAGTTTGAAGCCAGCCTGGTCTATAAAGTGAGAACCTGACTCAAATAAACAAAAAGGGGCCTGGAAAGATGGTTTAGCAGTTAAGAGCACTTACTTACTCGTCTTCTAGAGGACATGGGTTCCTATGCCCACATCAGGCAGCTCACACTGTTTTTTTAACTCCAGTTCCAGGAGATCCAACATCTCTGGCCTTTAGAGGCATCTGCATGCATATGTGTGGTTAAAAATAATAAAAAACCCAAAAATACTAGCAAAATGTAATCACAGGCAGAATGTCTCAAGAACATGTTGATGACTCTAGTTTGTTTTTTAGAAGGCAATGGTTCTCAACCTGGGGATGGAACAACCCTTTCAAGACCCTAAGAAAACACATATTTACATTACAGCTCATAACAGTAACAAAATTACAGTTAGAAGCAACAGAAATTGTATGGCTGGGATCACATGAGGAACTGTATAAAAGGGCTGCAGCATTAGGAAGGTTGAGAACCACTGGTATAGGGAATCAACTCTGGGGCCTCAAACACACTGGGCAAAAATGCCCTACCACACTTAGCTAAACTTTCAGTTGTTCCCACAACAGTTTTAATATAGCAGTTAGCTGTTCTGACAGTGGTGTGTTAAGTTATCATTTTTTTCTTCTGTCCTGTTGAGATGGGACTTGCTCTGCACACCATGCTGGTCTGGTCTCTGCCCTCCACCTCCCAACTACTGAAATAAAGACTGCAGGCATGTGCCACATAAAATGCCCTACCATCATGTATTTTGGCCCTAAAGGAAAAACTAACTTGTGGAAAAGGTCTCAGCTTGTATGAATTTCTTTTTAAAATTATCTGATTCAGCCGGGCGGTGGTGGCGCACGTCTTTAATCCCAGCACTTGGGAGGCAGAGGCAGGCGGATTTCTGAGTTTGAGAGTTCGAGGCTAGCCTGGTCTACAGAGTGAGTTCCAGGACAGCTAGGGCTACACAGAGAAACCCTGTCTCGAAAAAACAAAACCAAAAAAACAAACAAACAAAAAATATCTGATTCAAACAATGGAATAGAAACAAGGATGATTTCATGGGGAAAATGTATAAATTTTAGGATAGGTTTTAGCACTGCTAGACTGAAAACAACACCCAAAGTAAGCAAACATTTTCACATCTGCTGAAGCATGGGACTTAGATTTGGATCTGCTGACTTCCAGGCCAAAGTTCCTTCAGCTAGCTAACTGTCTGCAAACTCCTCTCAAGTTTCAGCAAATAAGTTATACAAACACCTTTCTCAGAGTAACTCACCAACTTTTAAGAGAAAAACTAAATACAGTTCTTCAAAATAATGCATATTTTAATGTGCCTTTCTTACGAACATAATATGCAACCTCGAAACTCATTAACATTTGAATCATCATGTTTAGATTTCAATCTAGTCTTGCCAATTGTGTCAATTTAGAATTGAGTACTACATACAACTATCATGTCTGTAGAATCTTTCAGTGTGAAACTATTCTGCAGCCTTTTCTTAAAAAAAAAAAAACCTGATGTTAATTGATTTTTTTTTATAGACATGGGCATGTACATGGCACATATATATGTGGGGTTAGGAGGACAACTGGCAGGAGTTGGTTCTCAGGGATCCAAGTCAGGTAGTCAGGATTCTGCCTGCTGAGCTACCTTACACCCAAACTGCTTGCTAGGTATTTTGTCAGTCATGAGAAAGGTGACAAGCACAACAGGTATTCACACTCAACACTTCCCTGGCACTCTTACACTCCTCACAAAATACGAATGTTGGATAATTTCCCACAGCTGCATGTAACTGAACAAAATCTATGCTATTCTTACTGCACTGAAGCAACACTATAAACTAGACAAAATGCTGAAATGAACACTGCAGCCAAGTGGCAGGAACACTAACCTTAGAAAATATGGTCAAGAATGTCTCTTGAGGACTATGGGATGTGGCTCAGCAGGCAGAACACTAGCTGAACAAGCAAGTCTAAGGACCTGAATTCAGATCCTCAGAACCACATAAAAAGTCAGTTGTATACCTGTTGAATACCTGTAACCCTAGCACATGGAAGGTGGACACAAATAATTCCTAGAGCTCACTGGTCAGTTAGTCTAGGCAATGGGATGATTTTCAAGTTCAGTGATACCATGCCTTTATAAAAAAAAAAAAAAATAGTAAAAAAAAAGCCGGGTGGTGGTGGCGCACGCCTTTGATGCCAGCACTTGCGAGGCAGAGGCAGGCGGATTTCTGAGTTCGAGGCCAGCCTGGTCTACAGAGTGAGTTCCAGGACAGCCAGGGCTACACAGAGAAACCCTGTCTCGAAAAACAAAACAAAACAAAAAAAAAAGGAAGAGAGGAAGGAAACAAAGAAAAGGCAAAAGACAGGTGGCACTCTAGTTACTACTCAGCCTGCTGCAAAGGTGGAATACAACAGAGGAAGACTACTGACATTAACTCCTGACCTTCCACATACATGCAAGCACGCACTCTCTCTGTCTCTTGCTCTCTCTCTCTCCCTCTCCCTCCCTCCCCTGCCCTCCGTCTCTCTCCCCTTCGTGTGCGCACAGCCCCCCACCCCTCTCCTGGGCATATTCAATCGTGCCTGTAATCCCAGTACTACTCAGTAGGCAGTGGCACGAGTTACTCCCCTAATCCTCCAAGTTTGAGGCTAGCCAGGTCTACATATAGTTAGGGCCATTAAGAAGGTAAGCAGAAAACTGAAAGGGTTTCACTTCAAGGATAGTTGCTCCTAACCTACTATTCAGGTTCATTAGTTGTAGAGCATGAAAACAAAACTACATGAACTAAGGCAAGTTTACAACTTTAGTCTATTAGCTGGTTGTTGCATATCCTGCAACACCCCACTTTTTATTCTTTTTTGTTTGTTTGTTTTTTCGAGACAGGGTTTCTCTGTGTAGTTCTGGCTGTCCTGGAACTCACTCTGTAGACCAGGCTGGCCTCGAACTCAGAAATCCGCCTGCCTCTGCCTTCCAAGTGCTGGGATTAAAGGTGTGCGCCACCACCGCCTGGCTAACACCCCACTTTTTAAATTTCTACTAGCCACAGGTTCCTGATTTCAGAGCCTGCCCTAAGACTTCTCTGCTGTGAGAAAACACCATGACCAAGGTAGGTAACTTAAGGAAGAGATTACTTTGGCTCATGGTTCCAGTAGGGCAAAAATCCACAATGGCAGTAACAGCGTGGCTGCAGGCAGCAAGCATGTTAGCTCAAACAGCAGCCTGAGATTTCACATCCTGAAACACAAAGTAGGAAACAGAGGGAATGGTACCAGGCATTAAATTCTCAAAGCCCACCTCCAGAGACACACTTCTTCCAACAAGGTCATACCTTCTAAACCTTCGCAAACAATGTCACCAACTGCAAACCAAGTATTCAAATGCATGAACCTACAGCGGACATTTTCATTCAAACCACCACAGGGACCTTGGAGAAAATAACCTAGCCTGTGGATGACTTTTTGATGCATTTAAAACAGAACCCTTGCCTGATGCATCTGGTCCTAGTAATTATGTGTGAAGGTTAATAGATAACTGAAAAGAAAACAAAAGGGGGGAGAGAAGGAAAGGCCAAAGTGCTGATGCTTCAAAAGGGAAGAATGTCACCCATTAGGTTTTGTTCATAAGGTTTCCTGTGAGTGAAGGCTCTGACAGCCCTTGGAAAGGTGACAGTTTGAAAATCCCAGACGGAACTCTTTTTTTTTTTTGTCAATGAGGAACCTCTCACTTAGTTGTCTGTAACTTTATCTAGTGGTTCTGCTCACATTACATAAAGCCTCAAGTCAGTATCCTCCTGGCATCTTTCTCCTCACACAGAGTGGACCATTTCAAAGGTCAGGCAGTCAGCCTTACTAGTGGAAACTTTCCAAAGTGAGAAGGAATGCAAAGGTACAAAGACCATTCTAAGGTTGCACAGCAAGTAGCATTCAGGGAAAGACACATTTTCAAATACTTATTTGTGTATCTGTGTGAAGACACACACGTGGAGGTCAGAGGACCTCAATGGCTGGTCCTGGCCCTCCACCTTATTTCAAGCAGGGTCTTTTTTTTTGTCATTTGCTGGATACTCCAGGCTAGGTAACCCATGAGCTTCCAAGGTAATCCTTTGTCCCCACCTCCCAACTTGATGTTCAGGCGTGCTATAATTACAAACACATGCTATCATGTATTTTTACACAGCTTTTACATGGATTCCATTCCAAAGGTCCCAATTCACATCAGCAAGTTTGCAAAAAACTTTTACCCCTTTACTCACTGAGCCATCTTCTCAGCCTTCAACTGTTTTTTGTTTGTTTGTTTGTTTTTATATTGCTTTTACTGTCTCTTTTTTCCCCTCAATTGTTCTGTTTTTTTGAGACAAGGTCTCACTATGTAGACAAGGCTAGGCCTTGGACTCAGAGCCCTGCCTGCCTCTACCTCCCAATGCTTAATTAAAGGGCTAGATTACCTTGCTCAGCTTCAACTCTTTTTAATTAGTAAGTACATATGGTTGCCTGGGAAACTTGGATGTTTTTCACAAGAACCTTTATAATATCTAAAAACTGAAAATAATCCAAGTAAATTCATGTAACAGGGTAACAGAGCTAACTACCAAGAGTACCTTAGGGCCTAAAAATATAATCTATAGACTGTTCACAAACCCTACATTTCTGATGTTTATGTGAGCAGGCCTCCTCACATTTTTAGACTTGTTAGTTTACAGCTACATTTGAGTTTCTGAATTCTAACCTGGGTGTGGCAGCACACCCTATTTGTGCCAGAGTCCAAAATCATCCTGAGTTACACAGTGAGTCAATGGCCAGCTTGAGCTACTAGACCCTTTCTCAAAACACACACAAAACAGAAATAAACGCAAGGATACACAGAGCAGGCAAACCCATAAATTTTATAAAGAACTGCAGAGAAGAGGGCCATCCCTTGATTCCCTAGTCTTCTATAATATCCAGTCCAACCTCCCAGCTGTCATAACCACAGGCTCTTCCCCCCAAGGTGTCCTTTACTGTAGCCATTCCATCTGTGGTTTTCCTGACCACATGTGTTGTTTGCATGCTCCCATGCCTTTGCATGTATTGTTTCTCTCTGCCTAGAAAGCATTTTTAAAGGTAAACTAATAGTTTAATAACGAGCTTAAGCCGGGCGGTGGTGCCACACGCCTTTAATCCCAGCACTTGGGAGGCAGAGGCAGGCGGATTTCTGAGTTCGAGCCCAGCCTGGTCTACTGAGTGAGTTCCAGGACAGCCAGGGCTGAGAAACCCTGTCTCGAACAAACCAAACCAAAAAAAAAAAGAGCTTAAACATCCGCAAGGCCTTCCATTATTACCCAGTATCCCTCCTGTACAGCACTAGCAGTCTGTGCTATTGCCCAAGTATAACCTATTCATACAAAGTTACTACCATGCAGGAACCAAGTGAATTGTGTGCTTGATAAGCACTTTTTGAGCAAATGACTTTGTATGAAAAGTTTTAAGGAAGGCTAAAATGAGATGCAAGAAAACATAAATAAAGCTTTGTTATTGGCGCTAAGCAAGCACCACACAGAGCTATATTTGCAGTACCCCCACCCCAACCCTAAAATCTTCTGAATATCACTCAGGGACCAGACAGGATAGGTTCCCTCACATATACCAGGCCCAAGCCCTCTTCCACTGAGTTATACTCCTGGCCTCTGTCGTGTCCCACTGACTCATGCTTCTAGCTATGTCCCAGAGCAAGCTTCCTAAATGCTCTCAGTCACCTCATAGGAAAGAACAAAAGAAAAGCTCATCAGCTTTGCTTGAGGGTTAGATGATGCATACTTCTTAAAACACACACACATCAAAACAAAATGCAAAATAAGTGACATAGAAGTGAATGCTTTAAACACAAAATCTTAAAAGAATGGAATACTGCACTATAAAGAAAAGGAACATAATAGAATTCTGACAGGAACCATCTCTTTATTTAAGTGTAAGGAATAATAATGGCTTGTCTTCAGGCTGCATGATTCCTGTAATAACCTTTTAATGACTACCAGATCCCTGGGTCCCTGTGACAATATCAAGTCTTGGTTTCCTGGTCCCTTTCACCATACTTTCACCACAGTTCCTGGCCTCTCTATAACTTGCCTTTTGTTGATACCTAGATACCCCACACCCCTTTACTTCTCAGAGCTCCTCCTCTCACCCCTTCCATTAGCCTGACCTTAAATTAAGAATCTCCCAACCCCTCTGTCACGTACAGAAACACAGTATTTCAAAATTAAATTCATCCAGGGCTGGAGCAATAGCTCAGGGTTTGAGGGTGGTTGCTGTTCTTGCAGAGAACTCCAGCTTGGTTTTCAGTACTGCCATCAAGTGACTCACAAATGCCTGTGGCCTTCAAGGACAGACAGACAGACAGACACACTTTTTTTTTTTAAGACTTTTTTTAGGGGGCTGGAGAGATAGCTCAGAGGTTAAGAGCACTGACTGCTCTTCCAGGTCCTGAGTTCAATTCCCAGCAACTACATGATAGCTCACAGCCACCTGTAATAGGATCTGATGCCTTCTTCTAGTGTCTAAAAACAGTGACAGTGTACTCACTACATAAAATAAGTAAATAAATAAATATTTTTAAAAAGATCTTCTTTAAAACAGTTATCTTAGAAGACAACCTAGAACACAACTTCCATTTCTTTATTCTGACACTTGCCATTCTTCTATACAGCCCAGCTCAGGTTTCTCTCTTCTTGCTAGTGATGCTTTTATTCTTCCTGTTCTGTCAGTGGTTCTTACCCATACTGGGGATCATGAACCCTTCTGAAAATCTCCTAAATATTAAACCAAAAAGATGTCTGAACATGCATGTTTACATGTTTACAATTTTAAGAAACCAGTGCCTCAAATAATAATCTGTACTTCTCTACTCAAGATTTTAACTATTATTCACTATATAGAAAGGTTTTTTTTAAAGATTCTTTTTTTTCTGTATGTTTTGCCTGCTTATGTTAGTCCATCATGTGCCTGTGAAGCCAGAAAAGGAGGTCAGATCCCCTGGAACCAGGGTTAAGGGCAGTTGCAAGCTACCACTGAACCCAAGCCATCTGCAAGAACAAATTCTCTTAATGTTGAGCCACCTTTCCAGACTCTGTCTCTCCATGGTAAACCTGCTCTGCCTTCAGTATCCCCTCTCTTGGATGACAGCACCAGTCCTACACTTGTCTCGTTTTAGCTCCACAATCTGTAAGCCTAAACCCACTTTATAACTACCTTGTCTTTGTTAAATCTCTTATGACTTTCCACAAGACCTCTTGTGACTGATTCTGTCAGCTCAAGATTCCTCATCTCCACTGACACTGAATTAATACATCCTGAGATGGCTACCTTGGCCTGATTGCTGTATCACTACCGAAATTAAAATTTGCCTATGACTCTCAAAAACATCAATGCTTTCCTTCCCACCGACTTTTCTTATAGAGTTCTCTACAGTGTTTTACCTAAATACTTTTCTAAGATTAGACTCAAGAGCTCAAGCTGTTACTTGTTCCTATTATCTGTCTATCAAAATCACACCCACTCTTAAATGCCCAACTCAAACCCCAGTCTTCTTTTAAAAACATTTTATTTTTAATTATGTGTATTCATATAATACATATGTGTGCACACACAGAGGAACCCATAAGAGGTCAGAGGCATCAAGATTACTTGGAGTTACAGGCTATTAGGAACTAAATCCTGGTTGGAGCTCTTAACCGCTGAGCTATCTACCCCTGCACCTCCCATGGGACATCTTATCTTTTTGTCTTCTACATAATGATTAGAAGGGAACTTGAACAGTCACAATTCCCCACTGCTTTAGGGAAAGCTTGCTAAAGAACAGCTGAAAATCCCTTAAATAATTTTTTTAAAGAGTTATTCTTTCTTTTTTGTTGTTTTGTTTTTTTCGAGACAGGGTCTCTCTGTGTAGCCCGGGCTGTCCTGGAACTCACTCTGTAGACCAGGCTGGCCTCGAACTCAGAAATACGCCTGCCTCTGCCTCCTAAGTGCTGGGATTAAAGGTGTGCACCACCACCGCCCAACTTAAAGAGTTATTCTTAAATTCAGTTTTTAGTGTGTGTACCCTAGTGAGTCTTCTATGCACCACATTCGTGCAGATGCCCTTGGAAGCCAAGGGGTGTTTGGGGGTGTCACCTAACGTAGATGCAGGGATCTGCGCTTAGGTCCTGCAAAAGCAGCAGGTATTCAACCACTATGCCATCTCTCCAACTTTTTAAAGATCACAACTATTCAAGTAGATACTTAAGAAGCCTTCATAAACTCAACACTAATCAGATGCTAATGACATACAATTAAGAATGCTAAATAAGGCCGGGCAGTGGTGGCGCATGTCTTTAATCCCAGCACTTGGGAGGCAGGAACAGGCGGATTTCTGAGTTCGAGGCCAGCCTGGTCTACAGAGTGAGTTTCAGGACAGCCCGGGCTATAGAGAGACCCTGTCGAGAAAGAAAAAACAAAAAACAAAAAACAAAAACTAAATAAATACTAAGATATGTTATCAATCTGGAGATAAAAGGCTGATGCTAAGATTTAATTTCCAATTATATCTTTCTTCATTTTTCTTAGAAATTAAAATTTATAGGTGTCAAGAAGGCAGAGGCAGGTGCCAGCCTAGTCTACAGAGTTCCAGGACAGCCAGGGAGAATACACAGAGAAACCTTGTCTAAAAATAAAAAAAATAATTTTATTTGTTTTATGCAAATGGCCGTTTCACTTGAATGAATGTCTAAGAGAACATCTCATCTTCTGGAACTGTAATTACAGACAGTTGTGAGCTGCCATGGGGACTGAACCTGAGCAGCCAGAGCTGTGGCCGTTTCACTTGAATGAATGTCTAAGAGAGCATCTCATCTTCTGTAATCACAGACAGTTGTGAGCTGCCATGGGGACTGAACCTGAGCAGCCAGTGCTCTTAACTAGTCACATCTCTAGCCCTTAAAATTTGAATTTTAAAAAGAATTCTGCACAGCAAGTGGAAACTTCAAAGGTCAACAGCAACAGAATATAATAAACCATCTTATCAGGGTGGTGAGGAGTGTGTGGGTAAAACTGACATATTCCAAAATTTTTTGTCCCTATTTAAATAGGTTTTTTTTTTAAATAAATGAGACTATGGTTGGTAATCATGAGTATCAATAATAAAAGTTACTGGCATATTTACCAGCAGGTGCAAGGGCAGTAATAAACGCAAGGCAGATGTGATGTGGCAGGACTTCCCATTCCTTTATAAGGTCTTATACTTTACAAGAGGTAACTGTGAGCTCACTTCTCTTTGGACTCACAGGTCTAGTTCACTTTTACCTTCCTAACTGTATACTATGAAACATACAACTATTCATGAGTCTTTTAAAAAAGAATGTCAATTATTCTATTCACAATTGGTGAAAACACATCTTTTCTGGCATTTCTAAAATTATGACCATTCAAATTTGAATGCATTTCTGAAATAGACTTGTTCATCAGGGAAAATATACTGAAGTCCTGAGATTATTAATAAATCAAGGAAAGGCATGTGCAATAGCTGAAGAGCTAAAGCATTTAAAACAGGATCTTTGTATAGCAAAGCCTGATTCTAGTTCTTCGCCCTTGGGAAAAAGACCTCCTTTCAATACCTTATCTGGAAAAGAGTGTCCTCTCTTTCCTCAAGATGGCTATCCAAGTAAAATTAAACTATTTCAGAGACCTTCGATAAACGAACTTGTTTTAATTAAGACAATTAAGACACTTCGTCATTCCACATGCAAGAAATCCTGCAAGTGACCCTGAAAACACTATTAGGGCTGTGTATATATACTGAACACTAAAACGTTAAGGGTAAACTAGCACAGTAATTGGGCTAAAACGTATGGATACATTTACACTGTTAAGAGAGTACTCATGAGGGTAACGACGGGGTAATTTAAAGTCAAATTAGGCCTAACTCCAAATACTTCTTAGTAATTCTAAGAACGATGCTGGCTTATCCTTCCTGAAAAACAATCGGTATGATATTTAAATCCATTTTGAAACTTCAAGATTTCAATATGTCCACAACCAACTATGTGTCATTAATGCTTTTTAGAAAGCCTGAGGTAAAACGCATCATTAGCTCTACTTTAGATGTTTTGTGAATGCTGTCCACGTACACAGGAGAGAAGAAAAATATTTTAGTGTTCAGCACACAAGCCCATTATTCTGGCTTGCAAAACCATGGCCGCCGCCACCACCGACAAGCATCTAATGGAATTCCTGGTTTTAATCTAATGTCAAAAGGCGGCGGGTATAATGCTATAAATTAGGGGACACGGTGCACTTCCGTTCCCGTCCCGAGGGAGAAGCCTCGAAAGTACGCTTTGAGACCAATACCGGGAGTCTTCGAGTCCTGGCCTCAGTCAGGGACGCCCCTCCAACTGCAAACGAGGGTCAGCTCAGGAAGCAGCGGGGCAACACCTAAGCCTCGACGGGCTCCGGGACCCCGCCCCAGAGCTCCAGAAGTGCGAGCCAAGGAGAAGCCAGGAGTCTGGGGCGCCGCGGAACGCGAGGCCAAGGCGCGGGAAGGGCCGCGGCTGCGTCCAGATCAGCCACAGGCTGGGGGCATAGGGTGACCGCGTGTGGCCAGGCCTGCAAACCAGCGCAGACACTCACCAAACCATGCCGTAGGCGCCTTCTCCGATGTACGAGAGGTTGGTGTAGCGCGGCCCGACGTCGAACACCTGCCCGCGGACCATCTCCGGGCCCGCCGCCGCCGCCATGTTGGCTGCACAGCCGCCGCCGCCGCGTTGGGCTCAACGCTTCGCGGCTGCCGCTCTCGGCTTGTGCTGCGTTTCCCGCAGGAACCGCGCCGCCGCCCGTGTAGTCGCTACCGCCGGCGATCGTGAACGAGGAAGGAGGACAACACAGAGAAGAGAACCAACTGCGGATGGAACTACTGCCTGCCTTCCTGCCTGACGGGCGGGCAGCGAGTGGGAGGAGGGAAGGGCTCGCGTCGAAGGGCGCTAGGGCGGAGCCAAGGGCGTGCGTGATGATTGGCTTCTCCTGGCAGAGAGGGCGGAGTCTCGCGGGCCGGCGGAAGCAGCCGGGGTAAGGCAGGAGCACTGCGGCTGTGGGGGAGGGACGTCACGTGCGTTCAGAGAACCAAGCGCTGAGTAGCTCTAGAAAGCTACTTTGGACCTTAGGCATATCGACCCCACAGAGTCCCACCACTGTCCCAGTGCTGTGCCTGGTCCAGAACGAACTCACACGGGACCAGGGACTTGGCCTGAGACCAGAGGATTCACTACACACCAGCCACGGGACCCCAGAGACAGACCTCTAGGAATACGTGGCCCAAATTCTGCACTCTGATGAACTTAGACCATTGGAGTGAGACAGAAACCAAAAAGCATGACCCAGACCCAGAAAAATATTTTCACCCTGTAATGAGAATAATAAAAAGAAATGCCTTTTAGACATATATACAGATTAGTCAGGAACCCCACAGCACTCAAGGCTGCTCCTGATAACTAGAGCCCAGTGACATCACTCACGCAAGATAACCAGATACAGTCCTAGAACCCCATGATGCCCATTGGACAGAATATAAGCAGAGACCAAAAGCAATGCTTTGCTGTACACATCTGGAGAGATGCACCTTGATCTGGTCTGTTGCTAGAGAATCTCCCCCCCAGGATCCTGACCCTCAAATTAGAGATTTGTTAGACTCAAATTAGACTTCCGTTAGAGATTAGACCTGAACTGAAGCTGAGAGGTCACACAGGTGTATAGCCTTGGGGAGACAGGCTTAGGACTGTTTGAAATTCATTAGAGTGTAAACCTTGCATGACGACACTCAGCATAATAAAATATAACTTTTGTTATACTAACTACATATATCTACCTTCTTAGCTTGTGATACACACCTAACTGTGTGAGACATAAATAAGTGGAAACCGAAACACAAGACATTGAATCCCCTAGTTAGAGGTTTGTTCAAGAAGATTTGCTGAATACCTACAGCATTGGAGTCAGCCACACTTCCAGAGTGAAAAGACAGACAAAATACATTATTTGTACTTTAGTGTTGTGAAGAAATAAAAAGCCATGTGTCACGGCACCATATGATGTGTTTATAAAAAGATAAAGACAGAGGGGTTATGTTCTATGGAGGTGTGGTGAGGTATGGGGGAATGGGGTGCCTCAGTGGGCCCATGCAGAGGCATCTCTTCCCCATGAGGGAGCAGGCACATGACAGTATAGTATAGAATAGAGTTAATTCAGGGCATGAAGAGGGGAGTTAGGCAGGTAGTTGAGGCAGAGAAGGAGAGAGTAGAGAAGCAGAGGCCGTCCATGAGCACGTGGAGAGAGGGGAGGAGGGGATAAGGAAAGGAAAGAGGAAGGGAAGAGCCTAAGAGAGCAAGAGAGAAACAGACAGTGGAGGAGGCAAGCAGCCCCCTTTATAGTGGGTTGGCCTACCTGGCTCTTGGCAGGTAACTTCGGGGTGGAGCATACCTGGCTGTTGCCAGGTAACTGTGGAGGTGGAGTTTAGAAAGAATGCTAACACTGAAGGGAAGCTCCTTAAATAGTAAGGTAAAAAACTAAAAGGAGGAAGGCAGTATGGAGCCTCACACCTTGAATTGCACCACTTGTGAGACAGAGGCAGGTAGATCTCCTATGGATTGGAGGCCCCCCTGGTCTACAGAGTGAGTTCCAGGGTAGCCAAGAGTACACAGAGAAACCCTGGCTCAAAAAACCCAAAACCAATAAAAAAAAACTCAAAAGAGTTTCAGGAAGTCCTTGAAACTGACCAGATTCACTAGACTGCTCCCACCAGGGTAAGCAATAGACACTGAGAGTCCCTCTGACATGGAGCTCAGGCGAGCTGCAGAGACTCTGGAGACCAGCTACCTGGAAGAGGCAAAACCTGCCAGGTCCCTGGTAGTAGTTTAGACAAACTTACTTGGAAGAACACTCTTCAACTTCAGCAGTACCCACACTTTGGTCTGTTGTGAGCTCCTATTTGTAGTGAGGAGATGAGTGTTATGTCTCCCGAGGAAAAATTTTATCACAGATTGGCATACTGAAACACAATACAGTTAGATTGGCTGAAACATCTGAACAAGGTTTGGAAAACAATGCCAGGTAGTGGTGGCGCACGCCTTTAATCCCAGCACTTGGGAGGCAGGTGGATTTCTGAGTTCGAGGCCAGCCTGGCCTACAGAGTGAGTTCCAGGACAGCCAGGGCCTCATAGAAAAACTCAGTCTTGAAAAACCAAAAAAAAAAAAAAAAAAAAGATTTGGAAAGCAAGCTTGATGTCATGGGTCAGAACCAGTCACAAACACCACTAAACTGAAAAATGAAATTGGAATCTTAAACTTGGTGGGTGCCCAGAAAAGCAGAGATAATGAGATTGTGGGTAACTACCACTGTCTCTCAGGTACTTCCCTGCAAGCAGACTTCTGTGTGGCCAACACTGAGATCTAACTTAGAGACATCAAGTCTGGTCTTCTAGACATCAATAAAGAATGACTAGGCAATTCCAAAGATAAAAAAGTAAATCTTTAATAATAAATTGAAGAACTGGAGTGTCCTTTAGTGGTGGAGTGCATACTTAGCCTTAGGTTTTGGATTTATTAGTCTTTCAAAATGTATTAATCCATTCAGCAGAATCTATTTCAGAAGGCACCTAATATCATGGTTCTACTAAAATGTATTTTTTAAAGATGGATAGTATCATGAAATTAAAATCCCACTAACCAACATACAATTAGCAGCTGAAACAGTAAACTTATCTGATGACACAGAAGAGCAAGTCAGCAATATAAAAAGTGGACTTTAGGAAAGTTTACAAAATCATCAAATCCATTAAGAAAGAAAATAATCTAGGATAGTATTCCATGCCTTTAATCACATCATTTGCCCAGCAGGGCTACACACTAAGACCCTGTCTTTAAAAACAAGAAAGAAAATAATAGTTCAAACTATACATATCCCAAAAATAAAGCAGCAGGGGCTGTTAACTGCTGAACCATCTCTCCAGCTGCCAAAAGTTGCTACATTTTAGGGATAAAGAACAAACTAATAATATCTTAGCAGAAGATAAATTTACTTATTTAAAAAGCTAAAAACCAGCACTAGAATTGGGGTAGACATCAATAGTTGGAGGGAACTCTCAGAAGGTAGAGGTGATGGGTCAGGAGTTCAAGGTCATTCTTGGCTACAAAACAATTTGAGGCCAGTCTGAGCTACAGGAGATGGGCCCTGTTTCAGAAAAGAAAAAAAGAAAGAGAGAAAAAAAGAAAGGAAGGAAGGAAGGAAGAAAGAGAGAGAGAGAGAAAGAAAGAGAAAAACCCTAAATATTGATTTTCAGATTTCTTGGTAAAAATTTGTGTAGTAACTAAATGCTAAAGGGAAATAAAACAAGCCTGGCAGCTGTTGGAAGGTCTGATTGTGATTCTCCTTGTATCATTTCATTTACCCCAGTGTCTTAATTCCTCCTAGATTTCTGTTGCTCTGATAACACACACACACTCTCTCTTTGGTGTGTTTTGCCACCACGGCCACCACCACCTCCTCCCCGCCCCCACCCCCCAGGCAGGGTTTCTCTTTCTAGCCCTCTGTAGACTGGTCTCAAACTCAGGGCTCTGCCTGCTTCTGCCTCCAGAGTGCTGGGATTAAATGTCCGTGTGCAACCATGCCTGGCTCCGAACAACTTTCTTCTCTTTGTTTTTGCACTTGTTTATTTATTGCGTGGTGGGGTGGTGGAGGTGGGGGACAGGGCATGCTAAAACAGCAGGGCTGTAGAAGTCAGTGAATTATTTGTCATCTTCTACCATGTGAGCTCTGGTAACCACACTCAGGTCGTCAGGTTTTGTGGCAATCACCTTTATTTTCTGAGGCATCTCACTGGCCCAAGAATAACTCTTCTTGAGCCCCAGATCAACGTACTTACGGCACCTCGCAGTGCTATGTGACCTCCCACATTTACATTAGCTATATACATACAAACTACCAGTAGTTAATCGATAAGACCTTCGTTTCAATTTCCTCAGGCTTATGAAGGGTTGCAATAATACCCACCTCATAAACATGTCCTACAGAGTAAATAAAATAACACACAAAGAGCCTGGTGCAGAGTATATTATATACCCAATAAATGTTATCTTATTACTATCTATCCACCCAAACCTGTTCCTCATCTTGTATCTAGTGGATAGTGTTACCATCACATAAGTACAAAGTGGAACTATAGCTATGACAGTACCTTTAGGCTAGGTGTTGCTCTGTGGTAGAAGATTTATTCAATATATGGTTTACCTCACTCCTGACTGTAAGTACTACCAGTCACAAACTCTCACAGAATTTCACGTATATGAATATATTCAAAGTTTCTTTTGGTTCCATTACATGTTTGAGGTGTATGCATATATGTGCACGTGTGTATAAATGCACTTGTCTATATCTATAAATGTGGAGGCCAGAGGTTGACCTCAGGTGTTTTCCTCTTTTGCTCTCTGCTTTAGTTGTTTTTTTGTTTTTGTTTTTGGTTTTGTTTTTTTTTTCCCCGAGACAGGGTTTCTCTGTGTAGTCCTGGCTGTCCTGGAACTCACTCTGTAGACCAGGCTGGCCTCTAACTCAGAAATCTGCCTGCCTATGCCTCCCAAGTGCTGGGATCAAAGGCGTGCGCCACTACCACCCGGCCTCTGCTTTAGTTTTTAAGACAGCTGCTCGCTGAAACTTAGAATTCTCATTTCTACAACACGTGCGGGGGTTGGGGGGGCATGCTTGCATATTGCTGGGCCAGGCTTTTATGTGGTGCTGGGGATCTGAACTCAGATTGTCCTGCTTTTGTAGCAAGCATTTTACTGACTGAGCCCTCTCTGCAGTCCTAATATTTCTTTAATATATTTTTGTTACTCAAAAGTATGGTTTCCAGACCTAGCGCAGCAACAGCAGTAGCAGCAGCATCAGCAGCAGCAGCAGCAGCAGCAGCATTTCTGAGTGTGTTGGAAATGTAGTATCTCTGGCTAGAAAAATGGCTCAGTGGTTAAGAGCATTGATTGTTTTTCCAGAAGACCTGAGTTCAATTCTCAGCAACCACATGGTGGTTCACAACCATCTGTAATGGGATCTGATGCCCTCTTCAGGTGTGTCTCACGGCAGATTCAGGAAATGTAGCATCTCAGGCCCTATCTCAAACTTCCTGAATCCAGATCTGCCTTTGAACAAGACTCCAGGTTATTTAAGTATACTTGTAAAGTTTGAGGAGCAAAGATTTTGTGTAACCACTGGGTTAGTTAAAGCCAGTTGAGGCATCTCATTGAGTCTGCACACTGTTTTGACTCCTTCCAACAGTTGTTTCTCCTTCTCCTGGGATTGGTCTGTCTATAACAGATTTAGTCCTATACATCCCCTGACTCCCAACTTCCTTTTCTCTTTTTGCTCCTGGGGATTGAACCTTGTGCCTTACGATCCTTTCATACTTCCCAGATAATCAGGAGTTTTGGCTGGACCTTTGAACTGATATCAAGATAGCAAGGAGCCAGGCAAAAAAACTATGGTTGGTAAAACAGATTAATAAGGTATGATACCACATAAATGATTTAAAAGCTCTGGAGGGGCAATAACAGTTAAGTGGGAACACTGACTGACAAAACACTTCAGTTAGGAGCTTGAGAGATGGCTCAATGGTTAAGAGCACTTGCTGCTCTTCAAAGGATCCAGATTCAATTCTCAGCACACACATGATGCTCCCAACAGGATCTGTTATCCTCTTCTGGTCTCTGCAGAGACTGCACACATGTGGAATGTGTGGGCAAAACATCTATATACATAGAATAAAATTTAAAATTCAACCAACCAACCAACCAACCAACCAACCAACCAAAACCTCCTCCTCCCCCTGCTCCTCCTCCTTCTCCCCTGTTGCCCCCTGCTGCTGCTCTTGTGTTTGCTGGATTGCTGGTTTGCTATTTTGCTGGATTATTGGTTGAAAATATCTTGATGACAAAGACTAGACTTGACCCTAGGAACTCAATGCCCCTAATCAGCAGGAAGTTGTCTTAAGAGATCTATGAGCCCCTTCCCTTCTAACCTTCTTTCTTGCTACCTAGTGCTGAGGGTTGGAAGGGTGGTAGTTAGAAGAACCCAATAAAGTAGCCAAAAAATGCAGTCACAGTATGTAGCTTTGAATAGGCTTGGTACATGATACTCAATAGTTACTGCTTCTTTCTGTGTAATTCTCAAAAACCTAGTTTGGGATTTTAATTTCTGGCCTAGTGGTCTTCATTAATATCAAGTTGCTTCCTGATCTAAATATTTTTTCTTATTTTTATTTTTTATGTGTTTTCCTTGCATATATGTCCATGTACTACACGTTTGCCTGGTGCCCTTGGAAGCCAGAAAAGGGCATTGGATTCCAAGAGACTGCAGTTACAGATGATTGCTAGCTGGCTCCTTTGGAACAGCAGGCATTGCTCTTAACAGCTAAGCCATCTCTCTAGATTCCTGTCCTAAATATTTTAAAGAACTGATGTATTGATATGCTTGACATGTAAGATTCTAATTTAGAAATCAGTGCTTATGTGGCATGTGGTCGAATTAACCTATAGGAGATTTCAGTGTGTGACTTGCCAGCTGTTGCTATCAGAATTATGAGAACATTTTTTTTTTCGAGACAGGGTTTCTCTGTATAGCTGTCCTGGAACTCACTCTGTAGACCAGGCTGGGCTCGAACTCAGAAATCTACCTGCCTCTGCCTCCCAAGTGCTGGGATTAAAGGTGTGTGCCACCTCCGCCCGGCGAGATAGAAGTCTTAATAGGCAGGAGTCCCTTCAGTTGCCAAGGACACCAATGTGCTACGCTGCCAGGAAAGTAGAGCCAAAATAAACCCTTCCCATGAGGTGATTCTGTCAGGTATTTTGTACAAGTCCTAGGAAAAGTCCACAGTGCCCCTTCATTATTAGCTTCTTATCAGAATGTGATACTCTCATTCCACAATCAGCAAACCGTTGTCAATACACTATTCTTTACTGAAGCCCATACTCTATTCAGCTTTCCTTAGTTTGACTTAAGGTCCTCTCTGTATTTGAGAATAAGGAGCCACCCAGAGGATTTCTCATGCTCCATTGGGAGACTGGGTCAATGACCTATCAGCTGTCATCATAGTAAAAAGCACGACCACCATAAGTGGTCAGGAGTTATTCATGTCACCTTGGAGGCAATGAGTCCTCTTCCTAGTCACAGAGGGAGCTGTGGATTACATTCAGGTCAGCGCTGCAGCAGACAGCAGGGAAAAGAGTGTGCAGGCCACCTGTCTTTGGGGCCCAGGCGTTCTGCTCTCCCTATCTAGCCCGTCATCACAGAAGCCCTCCCACGTTCCCTCTGCCCACTGTTGCATGTTTTTCCCAAGAAATTCTCCATCTTTCCAGTTCTCAAGCCAAATATAAGCATCTTCCTCAACCTCATTATTTTTGAGAAGGAATTTATTGAGGCTCATTATTTTAAAGATGTCAGTCCATCCATAGTTTGAGGACGGGCATGGCTGGGCAGAGCTGTCACAGTATGGTTGGGAGCAGAGAGAAGGATGCCGTCATTTAGATGGTTTTCTCCTTTGTGTTCTGTCTGGGTCCCCAGCCCATGGTGTTGATCCTCTCACAGTCATAGTGGATCTTCCCCCATCAATTAATCTCTGGAAATCCCCTCATCAGCACACCTCCAGTCTGTTAGATGGTAATAACTCCAGTCAAGGTGTCAGTGAAGAATAGTCATCACATGTAGCTCAGAGCTGCTTTGTCCTCATGTCCTCTTTTCAATGAAGATATTTCGACTGCAAGGAGGACTGCAGAGGCACAGATCAAGACGTCTCAGAGGAAACGATAACAGCAACTGGACTAGAAGCCATTCTTGTGATATTTTGGTGAAAATATATGGCTTCTTCTGCCCTGGTTAGGGGATGTGGAGGTCCACTGCCTGAGGCTAAATGTAAAAGTAATCAATTGATTTCTTTGGCGGGAAAGATGTCAAGACAGTCTAATGTTGACTCTGTTGTCTAATTATCAACAATCTCGCCCATTACACAGTGAAAAAGAGCAAGTGGAGAAGAAAGAAATGGAAAAAAAAGTGTACAGTTTGAAAAAGAAAGGTATCCAGAAAATGAATGTTGCAGCCAAGGCTTGTACAGAAAGAGATAAGGAGAGTAAGTGGGGGCCTCCAGCACTGGAGCGCGGGGAAGCTGGCCTCAAGCAACGACCTGCCCAGCCAAGCCAACTGTGAGAAGGCTGAGAGATTGTCTGCTCCTACAAATGTGACTTAGCCAAGGGACTTCTACAACTAGCAACTAAACTCGACAGTACTGTGCACATGACACTGACGTTGGATTCATGGAGCATACATGAATAATGGGGTTGTGTGAAATCCCAAGAGGGAGTTGCATAAAGTCGTGAAGACTCCGAGATGTTGGAGATGTTTAGATATATGAGTGTTTGTCTATCTGCATATCTGTGCACCAGATGCATATCTGGTGCTTGTAGAGGCCAGAAGAGGCCCTCAGATCCCCCTTGAACTGTAGACATAGCCATAGTTGTGTGCCACCATGTGGGTGTTGGGAACTAAACACAGGCAGGTCTTCTACAAGAACATTTTCTTAACCTGGGCAGGGCACAAACACAGTCCCCCAGTACTACAAATTACATAGTTGAGTTTCCCACACTTGGAAAAATTGAAGGGGTCAGCACCTGCAAGTGCAATGGATAAGCTTCGCCCTCGAAAAAACATCTTGATAATCATGGTGTTTCCCCTGCCAGGTAAGTATAACAGAAACATCTGATAAACACACAAGACTGGGTTTCCCTGACCTTGGCTGTCCTAGAACTAGCTCTAAAGACCAGGCTGGCCTTGAACTCACAGAGACCTGCCTGTCTCTGCCTTTGCCTGCTTCTCTAGTGCTGAGATTAAAGGTGTGCACCACCATCTGGCCAACAGGAGTACTTTTAATCACTGATCCATCTCCAGGTGTGTATGTTTAGACATGTAGTGTCTTCTTGATGGGTTGTTCCCTTTGTCCATCCAAAATGGCCTTTTTATCTCTTCTGACTAATTTTAATTTGAAGTTATGTTTTATCAGATATTAGAGTAGTGACATCTGTTCTTTTCCTGGGCTTATTTGATAGAATACTTTTGTCTATGTTTTCACCGTAAGGTTCTGTCTACTTTCAGTAGTTAAGTGTTTTCCTTGGAGATAGAAAAAGATGCATGCAGTATTCTGATCCAATCAGCTAGTTTCATACTATATGCTATGAACTGAGTGTTTATCTATACCTCCAACATTTCTTATAAATGCCGAAACTCACAATATGGTAGCATTAGGAAGTGAGACCTTAGGAGGTGACTTGGCAGTGAAGGTGAAGCCCTCAGGAATGGGATGAGATGCACTTATAGAAGAGCTACAACCAGATGTTTTGAACACAAGAAAACTCTATGAGAACAACAGCCACAGAGGTAAGGAGCAGACCCTCAGCTGACTAATACATCCTTCAATCTGTTCCTTTCTTTTTTAAAGTCAAAGCCTCAGTGTGAAGCCCTGGCTGGCTGGAATTTGCCATGTAGACCAGATTAATCTCAAATTCATAGAGATCCACCTGCTTCTTCTTCCCAAGTTCTGGGATTAAAGGCATTTGTCACCGTGCCTGGCTTTAAGGTCTTCCTTCAACTTACACTCTATAGCAGTGGTTCTCAACCTTCCTACACACTGCAACCTATTAATACAATTCCTTATGTTATGGAGAGCCCCACCACAAAAATGACTTTTGTTGCTACTTCATAACTGTAATTTTGCTACTGTCCAGAAAAATAATGTAAATATTTGTTTTCTGATGGCCTTAGGCCACCTCTGTGAAAGGGTTCTTCAACCCCAAAGGGGACATGACCGACAGGTTTAGAACCATTTACATTATTGAGTTCTAAAGCTGTACTAAAAAGTCATAATTTAAGCCATCTTTCCATGTCATTTTTGTTTTAAATGCAATGAAGGATGGCATAGGGTACACTAACCAAGTTCTAAGCACAAAGGAGATTTATTTGCTCCAGAGGGACAAAGGGTAGAGTAAGAGATAACGACAGTTCAAGGAGGAAAAGGGGAAGGGATATTTGCCTTGAGGGAAAAATTACAGCCTCTGGGTAGAGAGGAAACACACTCATAGGCAAATGGGAGTTTACAAAGGGAAAGGGGAAACCCTGTGTTAGGATGAGGTGTTTAATTTAATTTATTTATTTTTTGTTTTGTTTTTGTTTTTCGAGACAGGGTTTCTCTGTATAGCCCTGGCTGTCCTGGAACTCACTCTGTAGACGAAGCTGGCCTCGAACTCAGAAATCCGCCTGCCTCTGCCTCCCAAGTGCTGAGATTAAAGGCGTGCGCCACCACTGCCCGGCTGAGGTGTTTAATTTTAATTGGGCATGTTAATTAGGTGAGCCAAAGTGGCTTTTGATTAATGGACTTCAATACTTTGACAGCTGAACTTTGGTGGTCAACTTCAGGAGGAAGTGGCCAAATAAGGGAATGAACCTTGAGGAATGGAATGTAATGGCTTTTAGCATAGGGAGATGTAAATGTAGCTTTTATTTCCTTAGATGATGGATAAGGTGAGGGCTGTACCCAAGTTGTGCAAATACTCAGTCTGGGCTGAGCTCAGAGCATTGTTTTCTTCTCTGTTCTCACTGTTCTCTAGGCTGAGGCTCGAATGCTTTTAGGCTCCATACAATCTAATCTTCCAAGCTGAGTGGCTTCTCTTGGCTTCTGCCTGAATTGCTCTGCTTGGCCTCATACTAAGTTTGGCAATCTGTTCTAATCTTCTGGCTCCTTTATCATTCTCTGGCTTGTTGTCTTCCATGGAGGTTAGAAGGGGGCTTCAGATCCCCTGAAACTGGAGTTACAGATTGTTGTGAGCTGCCGTGTGGGCGCTGAGAACAGAACTTGGGTCCTCTATGAGCACAGTAGGTGCTTAACTGCTGAACCATCCTTCCAGCTCCTCAGTTGTGTATGTTCTCTTGGAATTCATTTAGGAGACTGTTCAATCATCTTTGGATCTATTCAGAAGTTTGTATCCTTTTTGATATCTTTGAACATACTTATAATCATGGTTTAAAAATCTTTGTCTAGGATTTTATTTAAGTTCCTAATTGAGATACATTTCGATGGGGCTAGTAATTCGGGGAAGAGGGATCCTGCCTCATTGCTTGTGTTTTTGCCTGGGGATATCTGTATCTGGAATTAGTTCAGTGGGCGGGTCTCTTTGGCTCAGCCTGGTGAGTTAGTGATTGAGTTAGTGAGTATGGCATCACTCAGCTCAGCTGGGCTCAGCTGGTCATGGCTCTTGTAGAGGGGTTCTCACCGAACAGTGGCAGTGCACACATTTAACCCCAGCACCTGGGAGGCAGGGGCAGGCGGATTTCTGAGTTTGAGGCCAGCCTGGTCTACAGAGTGAGTTCCAGGACAGCCAAGGCTACACAGAGAAACCCTGTCTCGATAAACAAACAAAAAAAAAAAAAAGAAAAGAAAAGAAAGAAAGAAAGAAAAAGAAAGAAAAAAAGAGGAAACAAAAAAAGAGAGAGGGGTTCTCATCCCATTCATGAAGGTATCACCTCCCAATGCCACACTTCCAAATGCCATCTTGTAGGTTCAGGCTTTGAGTATTAATTCTGGGGGATACTAACACTCAGTTCATAGCATATAGCACGTATTCTTTGCCTGCATGCAGGGCTACTTCATTCAGAGCAATGCTTTGGTGATTCACCTCAGCTCTTGTATCAATAGTTTGTTTTTATTCCTGCAGAGTCGTCTCTCCTCCTACTGTATCATCTATCAAAGTTTGGTTGTCCATGCAACCAACAGACAGACTCCTGGTTTTGGGTGATAATCAATGGAGTTTCTCTTTAAATTTGTATATAGATTTTCAGATGAAGATGAAGTGTTCATTTAGTCTCAGAATCCACTAATGCCCAGTGGGCATGGCAGCTCACTTGTAATTCCAATCTCAGCAGGCAGACAGGAATTCCTCTGTAGCAAGATGGCTAGCAATACTGGTCTTACTGGTGCGCTCTGGGTTTGATTGAGAGACCCTACCTAAATGAATAAGGTAGAAAAGCAATTGAGGAGGATTCCTGATATCAGTCATGGGCCTCCACAGACAAATGCACACACTCAGACACAAGGACACACATGCAAAACATCACACACATACCACAGACACACAAATGGAAGAGAAACAAGAATAAATGAATAAAAGGAGATGAGGAATGGAGAGAGAGAGAGAGAGAGAGAGAGAGAGAGAGAGAGAGAGAGAGAGAGAGAGACTGTGAAGATGACTCAGAAAATAAACAGCTAAAATCAATAGGCAAAGGCTAACCCTTCACCATTAGTTGCTGCATTTTAAATACATTAGAGTTTCTTATTAAAACAGAAGTTGATAGAATGAATTAAAAAGTAATATCTATTTATCTATTTATCATCTTAGTAAATTCCATTTGGCTTGTTATAATAAAAATGTGTTGGGCTAGGTGCTTGTCATGAAAGTGTGAGGCCCTGAGTTCTATCCCCAGGACTCATATAAACAAACAAACAGCAACAAACCAACCAACCAAAAAAGGATGTGGTGGTCACCAATAAACCTAGGACTTCAGAGGTAGAAGCAGGAGAAAGACAAGTTCAGTCATCCTTGGCTACACAGCAAGTTCAAGGCCATTCTGGGCTACATGAAACCCTGTCTTAAAAAATAAGCATGCATGACGACATAGTCCTGTAATGTTGGTGTTGCATAGGCAGAAACAGGAGGATCACTGGGGCTTGCTGGGCAGCTAGTCTAGCCAAACTAGCAAGCTCCAAGTTCACTGAGATAACCTTTCTAAAAAAATTAAATGGTGGGAAAGTGACTAAAGAGGACCAGTGGTGACTTCTTTCTTTTGAACACGCACACAGATATGCACACAAATGAACACAGACAGATATATAGACATACACAAACACATGCACACAGACATGAACACTCATGTGTACATGAACACAAACAGACATGCATATAACACACAAATATGCTTACATATGCACATGTGCATGCACGCACAAGTGCAAACACTCATTTGCACATGTGTGCACACACGAACTAACAAAATCTTTAAAAATATTTGTTGTTATTTTTGCCTTCATTAATATCCCTGAATCATGTGCATGTATTGCCTGGGATGGTCAGAGGAGGGCATCAGGAGTTCTAGATGGTTGTGAGCAACATGTGGGTGTTGGGAGTTGAATTCAGGTTCTTTGAAAGAGGAGCCAGTGCTTTTAACCACTGAGCCACCTCTCCAGACTCATTAAATAAAATCTTAAAAAGAAATAACAGTTGTAAATATTTGTGCACTAAATATAGGGGTCCATAATTTCATAACATAAATAATAAATTGCATAATAGTCTGTGAATGAATGTCCTGAAACAATAATAGTGGGGAACTTTGGTATCCCCACTATTAAATCTTAGATTTAGATAGGTCTTTCAAACTAAAATTAAGTAAAGCATCTTCAGAGCTAAAATATACCATGGATCAATGCAACTTAATAGATGTATATAGAATATTCAATTCAACAGAGGGAATACATTCTTCTTGGCAACATATGGAACATTCTCCAAAACTGATCACATAATCGCTACAGATGAAGTCTTAACAAACATGAAACAATCACAGTAATTTTTTGTATTCTATCAAGCCACAGTGTAATAAAAGTAGAACCCAATAACAAGAAAAACGACAGAAAGACTCAACAGTTAATCCATCTTTTTAAATAAATGTGAGTTACTGTTTAAAAAAAAATTCCTGAATCAGAACAATATCAGAACCTCCAGATGCAGCCAAAGATGCCTAAGAGGAATGTTTATAGCTGTAAGTGATCATATTTAAAAAAAAATCTTGGCTAAGTGGTAGTGATGCATGCCTGTAATCCCAGAATTTGGGAGGCAGAGAGAGTTCAAGTCCAGCCTGGTCTACAGAAAGAGTTTCAGGACAGCCAGCCAGGCCTATACAAAGAAACCTTATCTCTGCTGGGCAGTGGTGGCGCAGGCCTTTGATCCCAGCACTTGGGAGGCAGAGGCAGGCGGATTTCTGAGTTCGAGGCCAGCCTGGTCTACAGAGTGAGTTCCAGGACAGCCAGGGCTACACAGACAGACCCTGTCTCGAAAAAAAAAAGAGAGAGAGAGAGAGAAGAAAAGAAAAGAAAGATTCTCTGAAAACTTAATAAGGTTGGTGAACCCTCAGGCAAAATGACATAAAGAGAAAGAATATCCAAATCAACAGATGCAGATGTAAACTGTGTTACAGTAGACTCTAGAGAGGTCCAAAGCCCCCCCCCCCGTGTGTGTGTGTGTGTGTGTGTGTGTATGAGTGTACATGTGTGTGTGTGTGCGTGCATGAGTGTACATGTGTATATGTGTGTGCACTCACGCACCACAGTGTGAATGTGAAGGCAGAGAACAACTTGCAACCATCAATTTTCTCTTCCTACCACGTGGGACCTGGAGATTAAGCTCATGATATCTGACTCAACAGCATTCAGTCACAATATATTGTTGAAGATTTTCATGCTAGGAATATATACATACATATTTGTGGGTTTTTGTTTATGTTTGATTTGGAGTCTCATGTAGCCCAGGCTGGCCTTGAACTAGATATGTAGCTGAGTATGACTTTGAGCTACTGATCTTGCCTCTGTTTCACCAATGCTGGGATTACACGGGTGCAACAGTGGCTGGGTTTTGAATGAATGTCGAATTTTGTATATTCCAATCAAATAATGCTCTATCACTTGATTTCCATAGCCCCTTGTAAGGGATGTTGACACATAATTATTTTTTAACTTTTTTTTTTGTTTTTTTGTTTTTCGTTTTTTGAGACAGGGTTTCTCTGTGTAGCCCTGGCTGTCCTGGAACTCACACTGTAGACCAGGCTGGCTTCGACTTCAGAAATCCTCTTGCCTCTGCCTCCCAAGTGCTGGAATTGAAGGCGTCTGCCACCACTGCCCGGCAAGATATTTTTAAAATATGACTTTAGTATCAGAATAATTCTGGCCTTAGATCAGGATTTCTTAAACTTTTTCTACTTATAACCCTCTTTCATCAAAGAAAATTTTATACAACTTCAATCATATAGATATATAAAATAGGTATGCAGGTCAAACATTAATAAATCACTAATAAATCATAAACAATTTTATTCTAAAACAATTCTAAACCAGTTGTGGTGGTTTATGTCTATAATTCCAGCACTCAGAAAAGGTAGATCATTCTTGGGTACATTGTGAAATTAGGGCTGGTCTGGACTACATGAGACCTAGTCTCAAAAGAAGGAGGAAGAGGGAGAAGAAGAGGAAGAGGAGGAAGAGGAGGAGGAAGAGGAAGAGGAGAAGGGATGAGTTTCACAGTGTGAGTTGTGTCTTATTGGGATTGCCTGTGTAGAATGTCATGGGTCATGTCATGGGTCTGCTATTAAAGTGTGGAATTCTCTATGGCAATGTCTTGGTGATCTAAGACAGATTGAATTAGTCTCTTATTGTCAATTCTTGATGACAAGGAGCTTCTGCTCAGAAGTAACAGTGGTCTTGTTCCTACTCTATCCAACAATAGCACCCTGGTTCTGAGGCTACAATAGCTCAACACAGCCATCATCCCAGAACAGCAATAAAAGTATTTAGCTTGCTTTTATATACTATAAAAGAAATAATATATATTTGAGGCAATCAACAAGTATGACCTATTATAGACTAGATATATAGCATATAATTCAAAACAACAACTACTCATACTTTTCTCCTTCATTCTCCCCTTCACCTTCCTCCTTTTCCTCTTCTTCTTTTTTTTTTTTCAGTAGGGTCTCTCTGTGTAACTTCAGCTGGTCTGAAACTTGCTATAATGTAGACCAAGCTGGACTGGAACTCAGAGGTCTGTCTGCCTCTTGCTTTCCCACTATTGGGATTAAACGCACATACCACGATGCCTGGCACTCTTCTTGGGTCTTTTTTTTTTTTTTTTTTGGTTTTGGTTTTTCAAGACAGGGTTTCTCTGTGTAGTCCTGGCTGTCCTGGAACTCACTCTGTAGACCAGGCTGGCCTCGAACTCAGAAATCCGCCTGCCTCTGCCTCCCAAGTGCTGGGATTAAAGGTGTGTGCCACCACTGTCTGGCTCTTCTTGGGTCTTAAATACAAATTATGGTTGCCAGAGTATGTAAATTCACTTGGTAATTCCATATACAAAGTTTTAAAAATGAGGAAATGCAAAATATGGGACTTAGGATGTATATAGCTCAGTCAATAGTGTTTGCCTAGCATGAAAATACACTGGGAAATCAGCACTGCATAAACTAGAAGCATGCTGACTCCTGCATTCCTGGCACTTTGGAGGTAGGGGTAAGAAGCTCAAGTCCAAGCTGAGCTAACAAGCCCCTGTCTCAAATACATAAGTAAAAGCTAAACAAATGGCTCTGTGGTTAAAACCACACAGCTCTTGTCAAGAACTGGAGTTGCCCAACACTGACGACAGACAGACAGACAGCTTACTACCTCTTGTAGCTCCAGCTCCAGGGAATCGGATGCCCTTGTGTGGGCCCCACAGACACGTGCACTAACATGTGCACACATACACATAGTAGAATAGAATAAAATCTTTAACATGTACAATATGTTCTGCTAGTGTTGTTTCCTAGAAAAATATTTCTGTTTTAGTTTGGAGATTTCCTTAGTGCTTGAAAATGTACATTAGAAGAAAAGAAATGAGGCTGGGGAGAAAGCTCAGTGGGAGAAGTGATTGCTGGGCAAGCGTGAGGGCCTGAGTTGGGGCCTGCAGCTCTGGTAAAACGTCTGGCATAGCAGCTCGTGGTTATAGTCAGGGTCTCAGCAGGGAGTTCAGAACATGAGCTAGCTAGATTGGTGAGCTGTTGCTGGTTCAGTAAGAGATCATATCTCAAACTTAAACTGGAACAGGCATAATGGGTCTCACCTTTAATCCCAGCACTCGGGAGGCAGAGGCAGGCGGATCTCTGTGAGTTCTAGGCCAGCCTGGTTTACATAGTAAGTTCCAGGCAAGCTGGAGCTATATAAGAGACCTTGTCTCAAGACAAAACAGAAAGGTGACAAGCTATTAAGAAAGATATTCACAGCCGGGTGGTGTTGGCACACGCCTTTAATCCCAGCACTCGGGAGGCAGAGGCAGGCGGATTTCTGAGTTCGAGGCTAGCCTGGTCTACAGAGTAAGTTCCAGGACAGCCAGGGCTACACAGAGAAACCCTGTCTCGAAAAAAAAGAAAAAGAAAAAAGAAAGAAAGATATTCAGTATTAATGCCTGGATGTGTAAACTTACATACACAGACACATAAGAAATAAAAAGACAGAAAAGGAATCAACAAGCAATGGAAAAAATATAAAATGTTCTAATTATATGAATATATTTATCAAAATTTATTTTAAAATAACTGTAAAATGACTATTAGTGTTGTTGTTGTGTAATGTGTATGGGCGTCATTGTGCAGCAGCGAATGTGTGGAAACCACAAGATAACTCTATAGAGTCAGTTCTCTCCTTTCACCTTTATGTGGGTTCTAGAAATCAGCCTCGGGTCCCCAGGCCTGCACAGCAATCCCTTTATCCACTCTGCCCTCTCACCAGCCCCAGATAAAATTATTTCTAGAACGTAATAAGATAATAATGATATGCCAAGTAGTGATAGTGCACACCTTTAATCCCAGTGCTTGGCAGAGGCAGACAGAGCTCTGTGAGTTTGAGGCTGGCCTGAGCTACAGAGGGAGTTTTCAAATAGTTAGATAGGTAGATAGATAGATAGATAGATAGATAGATAGATAGATAGAAAGTAAAGATTAGAGTAGGGGGTAGGGAGATGGCTCATTGGTTAAGAGTACTTGTTCCTGTTGCAGAAGACCCAGGTTCAGTTCTTAGCACCCACATGGCAGCTCACAGCCATCAGTAACTAGATAGCCCTGAAAACCTGCTTCACATCTCAGTATGCTCCTGATACCTCCTGATATCTTGCCAAAAATAATAAACTACTCAAAAACTGACTAGATTCAGAGAGTAATTCAGAGTAATTTTTCTCAGTTGGAAGAGATTGCCTTTAAGAACTTCAACAACAAAGGCATTCATGAAGAGAAAGGTAAAAGAATGAGCTGCCCTATTAACAGTTCCTCTCCACTCCTCTCCAGGTTGCACAAAAGAAGCTATTTTGGGTGAGTGTCCCTGGACCTATCAGCCATCAGAAAAACTGGACCAAGTTAGTGTGTATTCTACAAGACAGAGACATAGATGGGGGCTTGTCCAAACCATTTTCAGAGAGGGAGGGCGAGGGACAAATTTATTTTCTTGTTGAGGCCAAGTGACTCTCATTTGGTTCCTTTTAGCACAATCTAGACTTCTGAAGAACCCTGGGTTTCCATAGATAAAACTAAACATTAAATTAAGTTTTACTCAATATCAAAACCACATTGTCTGTGTTGACTACTAAGGAGGGCACTCTGACCAAGGGATAATATAACTTATGGAGATATCAGGGCTGTATCAGGAGAGCAAATGACTTTTAAAGTAGATTCCTGGGTTTTAAGACAAGTCTGGATGTTTCTGAGTGCCCCATTTTGCCATTCACATCCTTTGAATTACTGTCAGCTCAAAAAATGGAAGCATGGAATCACTGTTTATAACGTTTCCCACCTCAGGGGAATGGATGATAGGCAAACCATCCAGCTGCCAAAAGGGTGCCTGGGCAGCCCACAGTTCAACTAACTAAAAGAAAATAATCTCAAAGTTTACGTTTTTCTTATCTACCTAAAATAGCAACAGGCCTGCATTTATTTCAAGGTGACTGATTTCCCAAACGCTAAAAATAAGATTGAAGTTATACACATTACAAAAAAAAAAATCCCACAAAAAGCAAAAACCAAAACAGTCATTCAAGTAAACCGGAAGGGCCACTTGTAGGTCACCTTGGGGCTGGGATGACCCATTGGTTAAGAGGACTTGCTGCTTTTGCAGAGGACCCAAGTTTCTTTCCTAGCAGCCATATCAGGTCATTCCCAATTGCCTGTAGCTCCAGCTCCTGGGAATCAGACACCTTATTCTGTCCTTTAAAAGTACCTGGACTCACACATACGCATAAATAAAAAGAAATCATTTTTATTTTGGAGACAGGTGTCTTAGTTAGGGTTTCCATTACTGCGAAGGTAACTCTTTTGTTTTGTTTGTTTGTTTTTTGTCTTTCGAGACAGGGTTTCTCTGTGTAGCCCTGGTTGTCCTGGAACTCACTCTGTAGACCAGGCTGGCCTCAAACTCAGAAATCCGCCTGCCTCTGCCTCCCAAGTGCTGGGATTAAAGTCGTGCACCACCACTGCCCAGAGACCAAGGTAAAAGCTAGCATTTAATTTGGGCTGCCTTACTGTTTCAGAGGTTCAGTCCATTATCATCATGGTGGGAAGCATGGCAGCAGGCAGGCAGACCTTCATGGTGCTGGAGGAGCTGAGAATCCTACATATTGATCTGAAGCTGGCTCTGTTTCCTTTAACAAGGCCACACCTCTTCCAATCAAACCTTGCCTCCTAATGGCACCACTCCCTATAGCCAAGCATGAGCACACACACAAATCTACTGGGGCCAGAGGACAAGCTTCTCTGTGTAGACCAGGCTGGCCTTGAGTTCACAGAGATCTGCCTGTCTTTTCCTTCCTAGTGTTGGAATTAAAGGTGTGTGTCACCATGGCTCTTAAAAATGAATCTTAAAAAAAAAAAAAGGATTACCTTTGCTAAACTGTGTTAAAAGCTTATGACAGTTGGTTAAAATTTGTAACTGTTGCTCTGACTGCATAGTGGATGCCCCAAAATGGAACTTGTGCTCAGATGGCTGCATAAAACATCTTTCCAGGAAAAACTAGCTCCAAGGTACAAAATTGATGCCAAAGCTAAGTTGAAAATAAAATGGAATCAACTGGGCTTGGGATTGTAGCTCAGTGGTAGAGAACTTGCTTAGTGTGTATGGAGGCCCAAATTCAGTCTCTAATAGCACATAAACTGGGGCATGACTATGCATGACTGTAGTTCCAACTCTCAGAATCAGAAGTTTGAGGTCATCTTCAGCTATATACCAAGTCCAGGCTAGCCTGGGCTACACAAAACTCTTATTTCCAAAACAAAACAAACACACAAATAAAACACAATAAACCTAGAATTTAACTTCTCCCATGTACTAGGTGATTAGAAATATTACAAAAAATAAAAGTCAGAGTTCCTTTAAGATTGGTCCAACATAATTTGGACAGATCCTTATTTAATTTTTCTAAGTACAAACACATTCTTCTTATATTATAAGGCATGACTCCTTTGATTAATAATACAAGAGTAAAGAGAACTCAAGAACCAAGAGTCAAGTAAGCCTCCAGATGTCAACTCCTGTGAACCAGATCCAGGACTCATAGTAAAGGAAGAAGTCAAATAATAAAGAAACTCAATTATTAAAGGAATCTTTTTGCCCTACTCTCTTAGTTGGCCTATTGCTTATATAGATAGCTTTAATCTTCTAAATGTGTGGGTTCAAGTACATTTTAACTAAAAGTTTACAATTGTGGTCCATGCAACTGTAGCATAGGATATGGCAATAAGTGTCCCTTTCCCCGAAGTCGTTCAGGTGGGCTGCTTTTTTATGTTTAACCCAGATTCTCTGGGACATTAAGTCCTAGGGAATGTTTTAGGCTACACACATTATAAATGTAAAAATTACTGATTTTATTCATGATTTACATCATATTTAGATTGCCTTAACATGCTTGGCAAAACAATATATAAACACCCTAGAATACTTTATTAGATTGCTGCAGGCTCTCCTAAGACCAATTCTATTCTAGCATCAGGAGAGGTTCACTTCCTCAACCGGAAAGATGCAGCACCTCCAACTGAAGGACATACATTCAGAATATAAACTCTGTACCTGACCTTCTAGACCAGTGGTTCTCAACCTTCCTAATATTGTGACCCTTTAGTACAGTCCCTCATATTGTGGTCACGCCCAACCATAAGATTACTTTCGTTGGTACTCCATAACTGTAATTTTGCTGCTGTTATGAGTTGTAATGTAAATATCTGATATGCAGAATGGTTTTAGGTGACCCCTGTGAAAGGGTCATTTGAGTCCCAAATGGGTTATGACCAACAGGGCTGAGAACCATAGTTCTAAAGAGTAGTCACTTGCCAGGGACTACCATCTCTTCCCTCCTCCTCTCTCTTCCTTGTGATATCCAAGATCCCTGCTAACCAGGGTCCTTTTGACCTGCCCATGTGGTGCAGAGACACAGATCACCTGTGCTTCCTTTTACAGTACCAGGGGCTCCCACTTCTCTTCAGCCTCTCCCCTCTGGTTGAGATTCACAGTTCTCAGCCTTCTTCCAACTAAGGACTCTCCAGCTGTGATACCCCAGAACATCCTTCAAGACAGGGCCCTGCCAGCTGCCTGCCTGAGCCCTCCAGGCAGAGAGAAGGGTGAGAAGTGAACTATCTCGGGGATGTTAGCAGCTAGGTAAGTTGGTCACTTGGGGGCGGGGAGCTCATGCTAATGTGTCTTCAAATAGAATTTTCTTTATTTTCATGAAAATCTTTTTTTATAATAGTTTTTTTTAAAAAAACACACATTTATTTGTGTGCATATGAATGTGTGTGTATGGTGACATGTGTGGAGGTAAGAGGAGAACTTGTGGGGGTTGGTTCTCTTCTTCCATCATGTGAGTTTATGGAGTGAAGCCCAGGTTGTCAAGTTTGGTGGTAAGAACTTTTCCCCACTGAACTATTTTTATGGCCCTATTTTCAGCTAAATTTTCATGGTGCAAATAAGCATGTCTAGAATGGTTTCTGCCCATCACTTTCCTCTTTTACATATGTGAGCTAAGAATGTCCCCAAATGTGTCAACTAGCTTTTATTTTAAATTATGACCTTAAGCTGAGTATGACTAAGAGTATACTCCTTAACTGATCATGAACAAACCCCTTTTGCTTTATTTATTCTGAACGAGCATGGATTTGGAGTGGACTCCTGCACTCTCCTTGCCTGCTGCAGGGATTCATCTTTTTCTTCTGTATCTTGGCTTTGTATGCGTCAGGATGAAAATCCACTGGGATCAGTAATTCTTAAGATTCAGTAGCTTTGTCTAAGATGTCTAATGTCTACAACTGGATGCCCAAGATCTGGCCCTCTCTTACAGCTGCATTTACTGGGAGGAACAGGGTATAAAAGTGTGTATGTGTGGGTGGAGTATGCACTGACGCCAATTTCTCTGGCATATTCCTCGTCTATGTGAGGTTGTTGGGTCCCCTAGAACTGGAGTTACAGATAGTTGTGAACTGCCCTGTGGGCTCTGGGAATTGAAACACTGAACCATCTCTCTAACATGTTTTTTGTTTGTTTGTTTTTGTTTTTTTGACACAGGATCTCATTATGTAGCTCTGGATGTCTTGGAACTTCTGTAAACCAGGTAGAAGGGCTCTGTTGTGGTGAATTGTTAATCTGAATTGAGCTCCCAACAGAGCTCTCTGGATTCACAAATGAAAGACACACACAAAAACACACACACATGCACACGCACATGCAGCAATATTTTTAATATGCCTTATTAGCTCAATGGTTGGGCACTTCCTGAACCTCCCTGCAGCTTGCACACACTTCCCTCTAGTATTCATGAGTTTTTTTTGGTTTTTCGAGACAGGGTTTCTCTGTGTAGCCCTGGCTGTCCTGGAACTCACTCTGTTGACCAGGCTAGCCTCGAACTCAGAAATCCACCTGCCTCTGCCTCCCAAGTGCTGGGATTAAAGGTGTGCGCCACCACTGCCCAGCCTGAGTTAGCATCTTTTAAAATCTATATTTCATCTCTGCTACCCCAGACCAAATCAGGGGAGTGGCCCCTGTGGCCATTTACCCTGACTCTTACATATTGGCAGGACCTTAAGTATTATCTCTCTGCTCCCTTGTCAGGGCAATTCTGTTCTTCTTTCCCCTTGGTCTCTGGCCCAAGCAATCTAAAAGTCCCTGCCCAGTCATTGGCTGTATGGCAATTCTTTATTACCAATCAAGGCCAGCTGGGGGCAGGGACCCTCAGTGTCTGGAAGTGTGGCTTTTGGGTACCGAATTAAGACAAAACATTAGAACCAATCCCCAACAGAGCTCCACCTGCCTCTGACTCCTACGTCGAGCACCATTACCCTGGCATAGTTCTCTCCTTGATGACAGAGAGGAAGGGAGGAAGGAGGAGGGAGGGAGGGAGAGGGAGGGAGGGACAAAGGGAAGGAGAGACAGAGAGAGAGCTGTAGAATCCCGTATATGTTGTTTTGTTAGAGATAAATACAACTAAACCTGAATTAATTATTATGATGTTGAGTTTCCCTTCTTCTTTTAATATGCATCTAAACTATCATGGACACATTAGTTCTGTCTCAATGTGGATGTGTCTAATGTTTTCTTTTTAATTTTTTTTTTTTGAAATGGGGTTTCTCTGTGTAGCCCTGGCTGCCCTGGAACTCTGTAGACCAGGCTGGCCTCAAACTCAGAAATCCGCCTGCCTCTGCCTCCCAAGTGCTGGGATTAAAGGTGTGCACCACCACTGCCCGGCTTGATATTTTCTTAAGATTTAACCTGGATGACTGCTTCAGACTGCTTTTAAACACGAAGACCATGTCCTGGGTTGGCATACTTCAGTTAACAAGAACAGTTCTCCAGAGCAGAACTATAGAAGTCAAAAAGCAAGACAGTACATTTAGAGACTTCCCCAGAACTATGGGCTTTGATGGGTTAGCCTTTGTTTTAATTTTGGCAGATGGTGCTATCTATGTGCCGAGGTTTATGATGGCACTTCAACCATAGAGTCAGTTGTGCTAAGATCTCAGAGCCTGTGCTGTGGGGAAGACATATCCCATCCCATCAGAGGTGTGTGGTGTCTACTTAGTCATTGTAATGACCTTGGTATTGTGGTCTAGCTGGTCTTTCTACCATAAAGCTTCTGTGGAGTCTCACCCAGAGGTGTTTGAGACTGTGCTGATGCTTGCGTTGTCTGTTTTTGCCTGTTAAAGTGCTCAAAGTGTTATTTTTTTTATTATTTCATTTACATTCCAGTTGTTGCCCCCTCCGATGGTCCCCCTTAACAGTTCCTCATCCCATTCCTCCTCCCCCTTACCTCTGAGAGGGTGCTCTCCCCACCAGGCCTTCTCCTTCCCTGGGACCTCAAGTCTCTTGAGGACTAAGTGCATTTTCTCTCACTGAGGTCAGACAAGGCAGACCTCTGCTATACTTTTGTGCCATGGGTCTCAGACTGGTCCGTGTATGCTCCTGGTTACTGGCTCAGTCTCGCGGAATTCCCTGTGGTAGTTGAGACTGTTGGTCTTCCTATGAGGTTGCCCTCCATTTCAGCTTCTTCAATCCTTCCCCTAATTCAATTATAGGGGTCCCCGACTTCAGTCCAGTGGTTGGGTGTAAGTATCTGTGTCTGTCTCAGTCAGCTGTTGGTAGAGCCTCTTAGAGGACAGCCATGCCAGGCTCCCGTCTGTAAGCACACCATAGCATCAGTAATAGTGTCAGGCCTTGGTGCCCCCCCACCCACCTTGAGATAGATCTCAGGTTGAGCTGATCACTGGACCACCTTTCCTTCAGTCTCTTCTCCATTTTTGTCCCTGCAATTCTTTTAGACCGGAAGAATTCTGGATCAGAAAAAAAAATTAAACTCTTATAAAGAACAACATTTAACTGGGGCTGGCTTACAGGTTCAGAGGTTCAGTCCATCATTAGCATGGCAGAAATCATGGCAGCATCCAGGCAGGCATGGGGCTGGAGGAGCTGAGAGGTCTACATATTGTGCCAAAGACAAACAAATGAAGACTGTCTCCCAGGCAGCTAGGAAGAAGGTCCCAAAGCCCACCACCAAAAGTTACACACTTCCTCCAACAAAGCCACACCTCCTCCAGCAAGAGCACACATCCTGAAAGTGCTATTCTTGGGCCAAGCCTATTCAAACACCACATTTCACTCCCTGACCCCCATAGACTTGTTCAAACACATGAGTCTATGGGAGCCATACCTAAACACAACATAATGCAAAATACATTTAGTCCAACTTCAAATGTCTCCAAAATCTACAGCAGTCTCAGCAACATTAAAAGTCTAAAGTTCAAGTCTTTTTCTGGGATTCATTTAATCACTGAACTGTAATCACCTATAAAGTCAAAATGAAAAAGCAGATCATATACCTTAAACATCACAGGATATATATTACCATTACAAAGCATAATAGTGAGGAAATAGTGGACCAAACAAGACCAAAAACAAGATGGGCAAACTCCAAAGTCTGCCTCTCAATGTGTGATGTCAAATTGCTCTTTAAATCTCCGACTCCTTTCATCCCTGTTGACTGCAATAAACTTCTTTCTCCTAGGCTGGTTTCACTCCATTAACAGCTTTCCTCAGCAGGTGTCCCATGGCTCTGGCATCTCTAACATCTTGGGATCTTTAAGGCAACTTCAATTTTATAGCTTCTTGTTCCAATGAGTGTGATCTACACATGATCTTCTGGGTTCCTCCGAAGGGCTCGGGTCACACCTTCAGCTCTGCTTTGGTTGACCCCACTCCATTGTTGCTGCTGTTCCTGGTGGTCATCCTGTGATACTGGCATCTCAAACACTCTGGGGGTGTGTGTGTCTCACTACAACTAGGTTTCACCAATAGCCTGTCACAGGCTCCCTTCATGGTGCCAAGCCTCAACTTCTTTGCATGATCCCTTCAGTCTTGGACATCAACTGCAATTGAGGCTGTCCTTTCATCAATGCCAAGCTTCAGCTGCTCTCTATGACCTCTTCATGCCTTCAAAACCAGTTTTACCTGGGTGATTCTTACACATGACCAAGTCCAGCTGAAGCATGAGGTAAAACTTTGGCTATTCCTAGAACACAACTTCTTTGTGCTCCTAGTAAACAATTCCTAGAAGATTTTACCTCAGTGATACTGGTCTCATATTAATCACTGCTATTTTTTTTGTTTTCTTTTGTTTTGTTTTGTTTTTCAAGACAGGGTTTCTCTGGCTGTCCTGGAACTCACTCTGTAGACCAGGCTGGCCTCGAACTCAGAAATCCACCTGCCTCTGCCTCCCAAGTGCTGGGATTAAAGGCATGTGCCACCACTGCCCGGCTGCTTGTTACACTTCTTAAGGTCTGTAGGTTGTATTCTTGGTATTCTGTACTTTTTGGGTAATATTCACTTAATAGTGAGTACATATCATGTATGTCCTTTTGGGTCTGAGTTACCTCACTCAGGATGATATTTTCTAGTTCCATCCATTTACCTGAAAAATTCATGATGCCCTCGTTTTTAATAGCTGGATAGTATTTCTTTTTTTTAAGAGTTATTTTATGTATAAGTGTTCTATCTGTGTGTACACCTGCACACCAGAAGAGGACATTAGATTGCATTATAGATGGTTATGAGCCACCATGTGGTTGCTGGGAATTGAACTCAGGACCTCTAGAAGAGCAGAAAGTGTTCTTAACTGCTGAGCCATCTCACCAGCCCCCTGGATAGTATTTCATTGTGTAAATAAACTACATTTTCTGTATCCATCCTTTGGTTGAGGAACAGTTTCTGGCTCTTACTAATAAGGCTGCTATGAACATAGAGGAGCACGTGTCCTTGTGGTATAGTGAGGCATCTTTTGGGTATATGCCCAAGAGTGGTATAGCTGCATCTTCAGGTAGAACAATTTCCAATTTTCTGAGGAACTGCCATATTGATTTCTAGAGTGGTTGTACCAGTTTGCAATACAGCAATAGAGGAGTGTTCCTCTTTCTCCACATCCTTACCAATATGTGCTGTCACCTGTGTGCTTGATCTTAGCCATGGTGTGAGATAGAGTCTCAGGGTCCTTTTGATTTGTATTTCTCTAATGACTAAGAACTTTGAACACTTTGTTATTATTATTATTATTATATATTTAATCTTTTTCCACAGTCCAGTTATCATCCCCCTCCCAGTCTGCCCCGTCACCACTCCCCATCCCACTCCCCCTCCCCCATCCCCAAGAGGATGCCCCCAGACCCCCACTCCACTAGACTTCTCACTCTTTGGGGCCTCAAGTCTCTCATGGGCTAGGTGCATCCTCTCTCACTGAGGCCAGACCAGGCAGTACTCTACAGCATATGTGTTAGGGGCTTCAGATCAGCTCACGTATGCTGCCTGGTTGGTGGCCCAGTGTCTGAAAGATCCTTGGAGTCCAGGCTAGCTGAGACTACTGGTCTTCCTATGGGGCCACCCTCCTCCTCAGCCCCATTCAGCTTTTCCCTAATTCAACCCCAGGGGTCCCTGGCTTCTGTCCAGTAACAAATGGTGTAAGTATCTGCATCTGACTCTTTCAGCTGCTTGTTGGGCCTCTCAGAGGGGAGCTGTGCGAGGCTCTTGACTTTGAACATTTCTTTAAGCACTTCTTGGCCATTTGAGATTCTTTTGTTGTGAATTTTGTTTAGCTTTGTACCCCGTTTTTAAATTGTGTTATTTGGTTTTTTTTATTTTTTTTTGTTTTAGATTTATTTATTTTATGTATATGAGTACACTGTAGCTGTCTTCGGACATACCAGAAGAAGGCATTGGATCCATTACAGATGGTTGTGAGCCACCATGTGGTTGCTGGGAATTGAACTCAGGACCTCTGGAAGAGCAGTCAGTGCTCTTAACTGCTGAGCCATCTCTCCAGCCCCGTTATTTGGTTTTTTAGAGGTTAACTTCTTGAGTTTTTTAAAAAAAAAAAAATATA
>NW_021604777.1:577885-580764 GCF_004785775.1 Grammomys surdaster | reverse complement strand
TTCTTTTATTGTTGAGAATTGTTTTGGCTATCCTGTGTTTTTGTTTTGTTTTTTTTCCATATGAAGTTGAGAACTGTTCTTTTCATGTCTGTGAAGAATTGTGTTGGAATTTTGATGGGGATTGCATTGAGTCTATAGATTGCTTTTGGTAAGATGGCCATTTTCACTATGTTAATCCTACCAATCCATGAGCATGGAAGATCTTTCCATCTTCTGAGGTCTTCTTCAATTTCTTTTTTTCAGGGATTTAAAGTTCTTGTCATACAGATCTTTCACTTGTCTGGTAAGAGTTATACGAAGATATTTTATACTATTTGTGGATATTGTGAAGGGTTCTCTCCCTAAATTTTTCTTAGCCCTGTTTATCATTTGTATAAAGGAAGGCTATTGATTTGAGTCAATTTTACATCCAGCCACTTTGCTGAAGTTGTTTATCAGGTGTAAGAGTTCTCTGTTGGAATTTTGGGGATCTATTATGTATACTATCATATTATCTGCAAATAGTGATACTTTGACTTCTTCCTTTCCAATTTGTATCCCATTGATATCCTTTTGTTGCCTAATTGCTCTGGCTAGAGCTTTGAGTACTATATTGAATACATAGAGAGAAAGTGGGCAGCCTTGTCTTGTCCCAGATTTTAGTGGGATTGATTTCTAGTTTCTCTCCATTTAATTTCATGTTGGCTGTTGGTTTGCTATATATTGCTTTTATTATGTTTAGGTATGTGACATGAACTCATGATCTCTCTAAGACTTTTAACATGAAGGGGTGTTGAATTTTGTCAAAAGCTTTTCTGCATCTATGAAGATAATCATGTGGCTTTTTTCCTTGAGTTTGTTTATATAGTGTAGCACATTGATGGATTTTTATATATTGAACCATCCCTGCATCCCTGGAATGAAGCCTACTTGATCCTGGTGAGTGATGGTTTTGATGTGTTCTTGGATTCTGTTTGCGAGAATTTTATTGAGTATTTTTGTATTAATATTCATAAGAGAGATTGCCGGGAGCCAACCAGACTTCATTTTGCATTTAGACTCCATTTTAAAAAGAATAGTTTTAAGTTTTGTTTTCCCTCAGCTATTTCTGAAAGCAGATGGCCAATGGTCACTGTGCCCTAAGGAAAGTGGTTGCTGCGCCCTGAGCCAGACAAAAACATCGGGGCTGCAAGATATCTACCATGGCAAAATGCCCAGCTTCTGTGAAATTCCCCCAAACACATTATCCCCTTCCCTGCCTGTATAAATTACCTGAGAAAATACAGCTCGATGGACCTTGATCAGAAAACTTGTCTTGGTCTCATTCTTCGTGCCTCCTGTCCATTCCATTCTCACCCCCTTTCTCTTAGGGTACCCCGCAGGCTGGGCAAGAGCTAATTCTGAAGTTCTCTTTCTTTGTTGAGTTTTTGTGTGGTTTAGGTATCAGAGTAACTGCTGATTCATAGAAAGAATTAGGTAATGTTCCTTCTGTTTCTATTTCATGGATAGTTTGAGGAGTATTGGTATTAGCTCTTCTTTGAAGGTCTGGTAGAATTCTGCACTAAAGCCATCTGGCTCTGGGCTTTTTTTGGTTGGGAGGTTTTTGATGACTATTTCTATTTCATTAGGGGTTATGGTACTGTTTAGATAGTTTACCTGATCTTGATTTACCTTGGCTATGTGGTATTTGTCTAGAAAATCATCTATTTCATCTAGTTTTTCTAGTTTTGTAGAGTATAGGCTTTTGTAGTAGGATCTGATTTTTTTTAAAAATTTCTTGGTTTCTGTTATTATGTCTCCTTTTTCATTTCTGATTTTGTTAATTTGGATACTGTCTCTGTGCCCTTTAATTAGTTTGGCTAGGAGTTTATCTATCTTGTTGATTTTCTCAAAGAACCATCTCTTGGTTTTGTTGATTCTTTGTGTCATTCTCTTTGTTTCTAACTGGTTGATTCAGTCCTGAGTTTGACTATTTCCTGCCCCCTACTTCTCTTGGGTATGTTTGCTTTTTTCTGTTCTAGAGCTTTCAGGTGTGCTGTTAAGTCGCTTGCATGGGATCTCTCCAATTTCTAAGTAAAGGCTCTTAGTGCTATGAATTTTCCTCTTAACACTGCTTTCATTGTGTCCCATAAGTTTGGGAATGATGTGTCTTCATTTTCATTGAATTCTATAAGTCTTTGATTTCTTTGTTTACTTTTTTCCCTGACCAAGTTATCATTGAGCAGGGAGTTGTTTAGTTTCCACGAGTATGAGTAATTTATGTTGTTTATGTTGTTACTGATCTAGCCTTAGTCTGTGGTGATCTGATAGAATGCATGAGATTATTTCAGTCTTTTTGTATCGTTTGAGGGTTATTCTGTGACCAATTATATGGTCGGTTTTGGAGAAGGTACCATAAGGTGCTGAGAAGAATGTTTTAGAGTAAAATGTTCTGTAAATATCTGTTAAATCCATTTGGTTCACAATTTCTCTTAGTCTCATTGTGTTTCTGTTTAGTTTCTGTTTTAAGGACCTGTCCATTGATAAGAGTGGGGTGTTGAAGTCTCCCATGATTATTGTGGGAAGTTTAATGTGTTTTGAGCTTCAGTAATTTATCTTTTACAAATGTACGTACCCTGGCATTTGGGGCATAGATGTTCAGAATTGAGAGTTCCTCTTGGTGGAATTTTCCTTTGATAAATATGAAGTTTCCTTCCCCATTTCATTTGATAATTTTTGCTTGAATGTTTATTTTATTGGATATTAGAATGGCAACTCCAGCTTGTTTCTTGGAACCATTTGCCTGGAAAGCCTGGAAAGTGTTTTTCCAGCCTTTTACTCTGAGGTAATGTCTGTCTTTGTCACTGAAGTGTGTTTCTTTTCTTTTCTTTTCTTTTCTTTTCTTTTCTTTTCTTTTCTTT
>NW_021604777.1:572067-577875 GCF_004785775.1 Grammomys surdaster | reverse complement strand
TTTCTTTTCTTTTCTTTTCTTTTCTTTTCTTTTCTTTTCTTTTCTTTTCTTTTTTTTTTGGTTTTTCGAGACAGGGTTTCTCTGTGTAGCCCTGGCTGTCCTGGAACTCACTCTGTAGACCAGGCTGGCCTCGAACTCAGAAATCCGCTTGCCTCTGCCTCCCAAGTGCTGGGATTAAAGGCGTGTGCCACCACTGCCCGGCTGAAGTGTGTTTCTTGTATGTAACAAAATGCTGGATCCTGCTTACATATCTAGTCTGTTAGCCTGTGTCTTTTATTGGGAATTGAGTCCATTGATGTTGAGAGATATTAAAGACATATGATTGTTAGTTCCTGTTTTTTTTTTCCTGAAGGTGGTATTATGTATATCTGATTCTTTTCTTTTGGGTTTGTTGTGAAATGTTTAGTTTTTTTTGTGTTTTCTTGGGTGTAATTAACCTCCTTGTTTGGGAGACTACATTCCAGTATCCTCTGTAGGGCTAGATTAGCAGAAAGATTTTATTTAAATTTGGTTTTATCATGGAATATCTTGGTTTCCCCATCTATGCTAATTGAGAGTTTTGCTGGGTATAGTAGCCTGGACTGGCATTTGTGTTCTCTTATGGTTTGGATGACATCTGTCCAAGATCTGGCTTTTATAGTTTTTATTGAGAAGTCTGGTGTAATTCTGATAGATCTGCCTTTATATGTTACTTGGCCTTTTCCCCTTATTGCTTTTACCATTATTTCTTCGTTCTGTTCATTTAGTGTTTTGTTTATAATGTTGTGGGAGGATTTTTGTTTCTGATCCAATATATTTGGTGTTCTATAGGCTTCTTGTATATTTATGACCATATCTTTCTTTATGTTAGGGAAGTGTTTTCTTCTGTGATTTTGTTGAAGATGTTTTCTGGCCCTTTAAGCTAGGATTCTTCACCCTCTTCTATTCCTGTTATTCTTAGGTTTGATCTTTTCTTTGTGTCCTGAATTTCCTGGATACTTTGGATTAGGAGTTTTTTACATTTTGTATTTTCTTTGAACACTGTGTCAATTTTTTCTATGGTATCTTCTATGCCTGAGAGTCTCTCTACTATCTCTTGTATTCTGTTGGTGATGCTTGCATCTGTAGCTCCTGATCTCTTTCTTTTTTTTTTTTTTCCTGATCTCTTTCTTAAACTGTCCATCTCCTGGGTTGTCTCTCTTTGTGTTTTCTTTATTGTTTCTATTTCCATTGCTAGTTTTTAGACCATTTTGTTCAATTCCTTCATCTGCTTGATTGTATTTTCCTGTATTTCTCTAAGGGATTTATTTGTTCCTTTTTAAGGTCTTCTGTTTGCCTGTGTTTTCTTGTATTTCTTTAAGGGAGTTCTTTATATCTTCCTTAATGATCTCTCTTCTTCATGAGATGAGATTTTAGGTCATTATCTTGCTTTTCAGCCATGTTGGGGTATCCAGGGCTTGCTGTGGTGGGAGAACTAGGTTCTGGTGGTGCCAAATTGCATTGGGTTCTGTCGCTTATGATATTTTGCTTGCCTCTGGCTCTCTGGTTATCTCTGGTGTTAATTGGCCTAGGTGTCTCTGGCTGGAGCTAGCCTCCTTGGAGGCATTGCTGTCTCTGGTTAGGGTAGGCTTCTTGTGTCTCTGGTTACTGTGGACCTCCTGGGAGGCAGACAGGCTGTAGGGTATGGAAGGGTATTGGGCTGTTGATTTGGCCACAGGTAGGAAGTGGACTAAAAGAAAGGTGGAGCTTGGGCTTGGGGGTGGGGTGGGATGGTACAGTGGGGGCTGGGCCCTGTTGTTGTCCTAGCTGGCATGGGTATTTTGGGGAGATTCCCACCTGTGTCTTTGGTTACTATAGACTTCATGTGAGGCACACAAGCTGTGGTGTGTGGGTGGCTATCCGGCCACTGATACTGTTCAAAGTGTTATGACATTACAAAATCTATTTCATTGTTAGCTCTGTGGCTTAAGAATTCAGGCAGGATATATCAGGTTTGACTTCTGAGTGTTCTCATGATGTCTGGCCTTGACATGACTCAAACCTTTAAAAATAATTTAAATGACTGGTGGCTCCATGTATCAGTCAGGGTTCTCTAGAGAAAAAACTGATAAACTGAACCTGTAGAAATGGGATTTATTAGAATGGCTTAACAGGCCTCCTAGTGATCCTGCTTGTCCAACACTGGCTGTTTCCCCAGGAAATGTCCAAGAATCCAATAGTTCAATAGTTTTTTTCAGTCCACGAGCTGGATGTCTCAGGTGTTCTTCAGTATATGCTATAATCCTGAAGAAGTAGGCTCTAATACCAGTGAAGGAATGAATTTGCCAGCCAGAGTGAGGGCAAGCAGGCAAAAATCAAAAGTTTCGCTGGGCGGTGGTGGCTCACGCCTTTAATCCCAGCACTTGGGAGGCAGAGGCAGGCGGATTTCTGAGTTCGAGAGTTCGAGGCTAGCCTGGTCTACAGAGTGAGTTCCAGGACAGCCAGGGCTACACAGAGAAACCCTGTCTCGAAAACAAAACAAAAAATCAAAAGTTTCATTCTTTTATGTCCTTTATATAGACTGCCACCAGAAGGTGTGTGGTCTAAATTTAAAGTATATCTTCCCACTTCAAAAGATCCAGATTTATGATGGGTCTTCCCACTTCAAATATTCAATCAAGAAAAGTCCCTCACAGGTCTATCCACTGCTCAGGTATTAGTTAATTCTAGATGTAGTCAGGTTGACAAAAAGAACAGCTATCATACTTTCCCTGAGTCTCTTCCAAACAGGTGACTGAATTGTTTCTGTATGTGTGTGTGTGTGTGTGTGTGTGTGTGTGTTGTGTATGTGTGTGTGTGTATGTGTGTGTGTATGTGTGTATGTGTGTATGTGTATGTGTGTATGTGTGTGTGTGTATGTGTGTGTGTATGTGTGTGTGTATGTGTGTATGTGTATGTGTGTATATGTGTGTGTGTATGTGTGTATGTGTATGTGTGTATATGAGTATGTGTGTGTGTGTATGTGTGTGTGTGTATGTGTATGTGTGTATGTGTGTGTGTATGTGTGTGTGTGTATGTGTGTATGTGTGTATGTGTGTGTGTGTATGTGAGTATGTGTGTGTGTGTGTATGTATGTGTGTATGTGTGTATGTGAGAATGTATGTCATGTCATGGCAAACTTGTGGAAGGCAAAGTAGTCAAAATGAAAAACTTCATGTTTCTATGTCTTTTATACAGGCTGCCCCCAGAAGGGGTGGCCCAGATTTAAGGTGGATCTGCCCACATCAAAAGATAAGATTACGGTGAGTATTTCAACCTCAAATAATCCAGTCAAGAAAAATCCTTCACAGGTGTGCTAGCTGCTCGAGTTTTAGTTGATTCCAGATGTGGTCCAGTGGACATTCAAGAATAACCATCACCCTCCAGCTGTACTTCTAGGATGGCACCTAGGATGTGGGGGCTGAAGAACAGAGGAGGTGATCTCCAGATCCAACAGCATTCAGCCTTCCTTGGGACTTGGGAATTGTCACAGCTTGGTAGCTTCCAGAGAGGGAGGATATTTCCTGGCCCTGGCCCTGAGTTACAGGATGTTACTTCTGACTTGGTTTTTGCTGTTGTTTTTTCTTTTGTTTCTTGAGACAGGATTTCTCTGTGTAGCCCTGGCTATCCTGTAACTCACTATATAGACCAGGCTGGCCTAGAACTCACAGAGGTCCACTTGGCTCTGCTTCCTGAGTGCTGGGATTAAAGGACCATGCCCGTCAGTCTTGCCATGTTCTGTTGGTCATAGGTAGGTCTCTAAGGGCCACAGAGATTTCAGGGGAGAGAAATTAGCATCACTTCCTGACGAGGATGTGACAGCACACAGCAGATGGAGGAAGAGGATTCCGTCTGACCTAATCTTCAAAATACGCTTTGTATTTTGCAATACCTTGTTCCTCATCCGACCTCTACCCCACCAGCATTAGCAGCCTTGATGCATGTCTGTCCTCCCCAGACCATGTGAGGCTGACTAAATGGCTGCTGCTTCAGTTTGTCGCCCTTCTCTATTCACGAGTTGTTTCTGCGCACAGAGAAGAGCTTCATTTCTCACAGAACAATAATGGACTCGCAGATGGCTCTATTAGTTAGTAGTTGGTAGTCTCTCATCGTTTCTCTCTCTCTCTCTCTCTCTCCCTCCCTCCCTCCCTCTCTCTCTCTCTCTCCCTCTCTTTCCCTCTCCCTCTCCCTCTCCTTCTCATTGCTTCCCTCTGTCCCTCTCTCTCTCTTCTTCCCTCCCTCCCTCCCTCCCTCCCTCCTTCCCTCCCTTCCTCCTTTTCTTTTCTCTTCTTTTCTTCCTCCCCCCCTCTTTCTTTTTGAGAGGATCTCATATAGCCTGAAGTGTCCTCAGAGTTACTATGTAGTTAAGGATGCCTTTGAGGTTTGGATGCTCATGCCTGTCCAGCTGGTGCTGCAGATCTAATTCAGGGCTTGTGAATGCTGGGAAGTGCTTTACTCACTGGGCTGCATCTATTGCCTTCTTGTCATTTTTTTTTCTTGTATTTTGATGTTCCAAATTGCTGTAAAGGTCAGATGGACCTTTGAAGGGGATCTTTTCCAAGCCATCTCCTATATCTTGCTATTTATCCATATACAGAAAGAAAGTTCACATACACACACACACACACACACACACACACACACACGGTTATACATATGTACGTATAGAGAGTTTATATATATACATATATATATACACACACATATATATATGTACATATATGTCTTTATATAGAATTTTTAAATCGATGTATTATGTGGTTGTTTCCTCCAGGTAGAGCATGACCGTTGCCATGTAGATTCGGTACAATAACTACAGTTCCTCAAACAATGGTACCCAGAATTTAAATCTCTGAAATGTTAAGCTTTTCCTTCTTCACAGCTGATTATCTAGGACATTTTTTGATCCCAGTGATTGAAAGCTGGCAATTGCATGCACACACACTCATGAAGAATTCAGCTCAATTTCCTAGGGTTTTTATGTAAGAGCCACATTCTGTCATTCTCTCCAACAGTGAAAATCCTGCCTTGCATTATTCTCAATATATCTGCTAAACTTTCCAACCACACCACCTGCCTCCTTTGGCTTTGTTGTCATTTCTGAGGGGAAGGCAAAGAAAGGAGGAGAGGGGTAAAGAGGCAGAGGGTTGCATGGGAGTCTTTTGCATCCCAGCCCCACCGCATCTCCACTGCCTGGTTGGTCCTGACTTTGGCTGCCTGGTCTCTGTCAAGCAGATCTTCTACCACTTCCTTTCCTAAGCTGAGTAGTTCTAGCAGTTCTCTCTGACTTCTAAAGCTGCCCCTTCATCCGCAGAGTCTTGTGTCTCTTAGGCCAGCCTCAAACTTGCTCTATAGCTTCAACTTCTGGTGCTCCTGTGTTTGACTCCCATGTACAACCATGTTTCTCTATTCTTTGTATTTTAGTTAGAAACTATTTCACGAGAAGCTGAGGAAATGGCCTAGACAGTAAAGTGCTTTCTCTGCAAGACTGGGTGCTTGAATTATCATCTCCAGCACCAACGTAACAGTCAGTTATGGCAGCCAAGGGGTGATCCCGCAAGCTGTTAGCTAGCCAGCCTAGCTGGATCAATAGGAAGAAACCCTGCCTTGCCAGGCAGTGGTGGCACATGCCTTTAATCCCAGCACTTGGGAGGCAGAGGCAGGTAGATTTCTGAGTTTGAGGCCAGCCTGGTCTACAGAGTGAGTTCCAGGCCAGCCAGGGCTGCACAGAGAAACCCTGTCTCAAAAAAAAACATCTAAAAAAAAAAAAAAAGAAAGAAACCTTGCCTTAAAAATGAAGTGGAGGGAGGG
>NW_021604777.1:568508-571604 GCF_004785775.1 Grammomys surdaster | reverse complement strand
ATGTGCATACATCCGTGCACATGCATCCACATGCATATGTGCATACACTGTACATGTGAGTAATACTCTGACACAAAGAGAATAACAAATAGTTTATATTCAGTGTGGTGGTTTCACCCCCTTCCCAGGTGTGGTCATGTATGCCTTTGATCTTAGTTACAGGGAGATGGAGGCAGGCCTCTGAGTTCAAGGCCAGCCTGGTTCATAGGGTCAGTTCCAGGACAGCCAAAACCACACAGAGAAAGCCTGTCTTGAAAAACAATAAAACAAAAAAATTAAGAATGGCCCCATATTTGAATAGCCACACATTTTTGAATGCTTAGTCATCAGGGAGTGGTCCTATTTGAAAGGATTAGAAGGATTAGAGGTTGTGGCCTTTTTGGAGGAAGTGAGCTTTGAGTTTTCCAAATTGCAGATCAAGCCCAGTGTCTCTCACCCTGCAGATGAGGAAGTAGATCTCAGCTATTGCTAAAGTCACGTGTACTGCCATGCTCCTCATTGTGATAAAAATGGGCTGAACCTCTGAAACTGTAAGCAAGCCTACAACTAAATGACTTATGTCATAAGAGTTGCCTTGGTCGTGCTGTCTCTTCACAGCAATAGAACAGTGACAAAGGCACTCAGTTTTACAAAATCAGTGATGTCACTAGTGTGAAGCATGACACAGAAGTCCACACTACCTCATTCATACCACCTCTAAGATGAAACCAGATTCTTGCTGTGATTTTTCAGAGCAAATGTACAGGATAACACCTATTTATTTATATATTAACCTGAGAAGTTAATGCTGATGTTGATGATGTGGCAGGAGGAAGACAAGCAGAAGACCACGGAGGCTGCCACCATAGCTCCATGGTAAGTACGTGGCTAACATGTGCAACACAGTTTTCTGTGTTTTCATTGCTTCCTCTTGCCCAGGTCTGAGCATAATCCTCGTATCTTTTAAAAAGACACACAGGGATCCCTCGTGAGAATATATGCCATCATTTACCCTCATATGAGCAGGCTATATCATTGAGGGGTACTTCAGTCTGTGGACAAGGTTTTCATACTCATTGATTTTCAGCCTTGCTTTGTCACTCCTGTGCTTGGCTCTCTTCACACAGTTCTCTCATCTTTGTGTCTGGGTAGGACAACAGCCCCAGACTCTTTCTTGCTGGCCTGACAGGTTTATTTGACCTTCCCTATACTTTGGTCTAGTTCTCTCTCACTCTCTGCTCTCCTGTGGTTCTAGGTATCTGTAGTCTCCTGTGTTTTGAAGGTATTGAGTGGAAAGTAATCCATTTGTATGTTCTACACTGTGTCATTCTGAGCAGACTGGTGGAGTTTGCACTAACTGGCTCCATCCCACTCAGAATGTGAGTCACCCCTTTGTCCAGTGCATCCCTGCTGCGCAGACTACCTCCCTGCCAGTCACAGTGGATTGTACTGGTATAAATACTTGAGTCTGAAGATCCCTTACTTTACTTAGTAATGACCCCAAAGCACAAGACTAGTGATACTGATGGTTTGGAGAGAGCAAAAAGGAGCCACAAGGTATTTTCTTTAAGTGAAAAGGTGAAAATTCTTGACTTAATACAAATTAAAAAATTGGTAAGATCTTCAATGAGAACAAATCTTTTTTTTTTTTTTGAGACAGGGTTTCTCTGTGTAGCCCTGGCTGTCCTGGAACTCACTCTGTAGACCAGGCTAGCCTTGAACTCAGAAATCCGCCTGCCTCTGCCTCCCAAGTGCTGGGATTAAAGGCATGCGCCACCACAGCCCGGTGCATGTCTGATTTCTAAGAAATTTCTTCTATTTAAATTTACTCAGCTACATGGGCAGCCACTTGGCTCATACACTCGGAGCTATGCAGCATGCACATACATACACCACACACACACACACACACACACACACACCTCACAGATACATTCCATATATACTCTCATACGCTCACATATACCCAATTCTATACATACACACTCATATTCTTTTCACATTCAACTGCTCTCAGACACATTTGCAAGCAACACACATCCTCACCACACACTCTTGTGCTCATACACGCTCATATCCTCACACTTATATTTGCACACATGAGCACCCTGTGATGTGCACACTGCCGTCCTAGTTCCCAGATACAGCAAACAAGTGGTGACTGGAAAGCTCAGCTCTGACTCTAGAAGGAAGCTGTAGGGTTCTGCTGTATGATCTTAAGTCTCTGCCCAGCTATGATGAGGAGCTCTATCTGGGGGTGTCCTCAGTGAATGCCACTTCTCACTTCTACTCCTTCGGGGCTCACTAGTGTCTTGGCTCAGTGGTCACCTTTTGGCTAGGTATCAGGTAGTGGCTATGGCCATTGGCCATAAAACTACTAGCTACCCTTAAACAAGACTGGCTCATCATCCACCTGTGGTCTACTCTCAGGGCACCTCTCAGGGAGGACCCCAGATACTACTACTTGGGTCAACAGAATCTGACTTGAGTATTTTATCTTAAAGCAAGATCTCATTCCCTCAAACTTGTGATCATCCTAGCCTTGGCTCCTGAGTACAGGCATCCCCTGCTGGACACCAGACCTGTCATCTTTCTATCTGTTCATGTGACATACCTATGGTGTGAGCTGTACTAGTCTCAGGCATAAATCTAACAAATCTGGACAAATGTATTCACCAACACCATCAAGGCTCAAAACAAGTGGATGATTTTATCATTCCAGAATGTCTATAGATCAGTGTCTCTTGAGCCTAGATTAGGGTCGATCTCTACACTCAGAGATCTCTCATGCCTGCTTCAGACTGAGTTCCTGCCTCAGGCCTCTCTGATCTCTAGCCTGGAGATGAGTGTGAGCAGCTGCCAGGATAATCCAAGCTGCAGATGGGCAGCCTCATCATGCCTTCTTCTCCAGCTTGTTACAAGGAATTGTGTTCAAACCACAGGAGAACAGGAGGGGAGAAAGCCATTCCTCCCCACATCATCTCCATCGTGGTGTCTCCTCTGCCAAGGACGGAGTGTCAGCAGTGAGATGCTGTGGATGCAGGGTCAGCAGTGAGATGCTGTGAACTCTGTGTCAGCAGTGAGATGCTGTGGATGCAGTGTCAGCAGTGAGATGCT
>NW_021604777.1:563519-568498 GCF_004785775.1 Grammomys surdaster | reverse complement strand
TCAGCAGTGAGATGCTGTGAACTCTGTGTCAGCAGTGAGATGCTGTGGATGCAGTGTCAGCAGTGAGATGCTGTGGATGCAGTGTCAGCAGTGAGATGCTATTTGCTCTCCACACAGGACTGAACATTCCATCCATGGCTCCAATCTAGTGCTTCCCCTGAGGCCTGTTTATTTTCTGTGTCCTTCCCAGGCCTTGTCTATAGCTTGATAGGGATGGGCATTTGTTCAATGGACAGAAGACCCACCCAACTCTAGACTTCAGCTGTGTAGACCACTTTGACCTCCAACTTCACGAAATCTGTTGCCTCTATTTCCTGAGTGATAGGACTATAGCCCTGCCTTGGTTTCTCCCTTGAGCCTGCCAGGTCCATGATGGCCTCTAGGCCTCTGGCTCCACCATTGCCTCCAATTATTGAATAGAGGGGTTGACAGAAAGCATCAATTGACCAGTCTGTAGCCCAGAATTGTCCAGAAGCTTCAAGAGTAAGCGTGCACAGACACAAGGCCTGAAGCCTGTTCTATATCCCCTTTGCAGCCTTAGGCAATTGTGTCCTCACGATTAGGTCTGGGGGACACTGCATTTTCTAGTCTCCCCAGATTGCTGACTCTGAATCAGGTCTGGTGAGCAGCAGGCCTCTGGCTCTTATCTCCCTGCCTACCCCTCCACATACTACACAGCTGCACAAAGGCTGTTTCCTCCTCTCTCCTGTCTGGACCAATTTGTGCTCAGGGATAAGGCCACCAGACTCTGCGGGATGAGTGGATCGTTTTGGTTTTATGAATAATATTGTTTTTCTGATCTTAAAACTTATTAATAATATAGAAAATGTGCTGGGAAGATAGCTTAGTTGGTAAAATGCTTGTATTGGGGCTGAAGAGTTTAGCTTAGTGGCTAAGAGCACTGGTTGCTGTTCTAGAGGACCCAGGTTTGATTCCCTATACCCACATGGTAGCTGATAACCATTTGTACCTCCTGTCTGAGTGGATCTGACACCTTCTTTTGGCCTTCACAGACACTGCATACATTTCAAACATACATATATGTGGCAGAACACCATACATATGATAAAATAAAAACAAAATGCTTGCCTAGCAAGTGGATGAGTCCAAGTTTGATCCTAAGAGCCCCCAAAATCAAAGCCGGTCATGGTGGTACACATTGTAGTCCCAGCACGAGGGAGGTAGAGACAGGAGGAGTCCTGGGATGGGCTGGCTATCCTAGTTGGTGAAGGCCTTATCTCAAAACAACAAAGTATCTTCAAGAAGACAAAAGGGCTGACTTTGGGCCCTCAAATATTCACCTACATGCATGTGCATGCACATACTCATGTGTGCACATGAACATGCACACATGTACATACACATATACATTTGAAAAAAGGGGGTCTGGGCTTGCTTTGCACATATGGCCTGAGTTTGATCATCAGAAACCCAGGTGTTTTTGTTTGTTTGTATGTTTGTTTGTTTTTCCTGTCAGTTGTGGTCATATGTGCTTATATTTCCAGAATTTGGAAGGTACAGAAGAGTTTGAGGCCAGCCTCGGTTACAAGAGACCCTGAATCAAAAACAAAAACCAACCAAAAAACAATTGGAAAATACAGCACCAGAACCAAGAACTCAGTGATAGAGTATATTCTTGGCATGGGTGAGACATGGAATTCAGCCTGATGATGATGGTGGTGGTGATGGTGTCAGCGACACTGGTGATGGTGACACTGATGAAAGGAGGAGAAGAAAAACACACACTTGAGCAAGGTGTGGTACAAAGTTGCCATTCCAGTACTCTGGAGATGGAGGTAGGATGATCAGGAAAGTTCGAGGCCAGCCTGGGATACATGAGATCCTGTGTAAAACAAACAAGAAGAAACTACAAAAATAGTAATACAAAGACCTATAGCACCTAACACCCAGAAGTAACTGGTTTTGTTGTAATGAGCACTAGTTTCCAACTATCTGAGGCCCCGGCAGGTGTCCACTGCCCACTCACCCACTCCCAAGGCTCCCTGACGCTGCCTCTGCCTCAAGACTCTGTGCTTTAGGAGATTGTTAGGTAAAATGACTTGTTTTGACGTATGTGTTTGGTGTGGTGTGTGTGTGGTGTGTGTGGTGTGTGGTGTGTGTGGTGTGTGTGGTGTGTGTGTGTGTGGTGTGTGTGGTATGTGTGGTGTGTGTGTGTGGTGTGTGTGTGGTGTGTGTGTGTGGTGTGTGTGTGGTGTGTGTGTGTGGTATATGTGTGGTGTGTGTGGTGTGTGTGTGTGGTGTGTGTGGTGTGTGTGTGTGGTGTGTGTGTGGTATGTGTGTGGTGTGTGTGTGGTGTGTGTGTGTGTGTGTGTGGTGTGTGTGTGTGGTGTGTGTGGTGTGTGTGTGTGTGGTGTATGTGTGGTGTGTGTGTGTGTGGTGTGTGTGGTGTGTGTGGTGTGTGTGTGTGTGTGTGTAGTGTTTGCATATATGAGCACTGCCTCAGGTGTCATTCTTCAAATCCCACCCACTGTCCTTACATTTTTCTTTAGAGAGAGGGTCTCTCGATGATGTGGAACTCACCAAGTGTGCTAGGCTGCTGGGATTTTCTGTCTTGATTGTCAAGGTGACTGGATTTTCCACCAGCTAAGTGCTTCACACTTTCCTTCCCTCTCTCCTTTTCTTTTCACGAGACATTGTCTATGTAGCTCTTCCTGGCCTGGAACTTGCTGTGTAGCCGAGGCTGGCCTGAACTCAGAAATCTGTCTGCTTCTGCCTCCAAAGTGCTGGGATTAAAGGTGCATACCATCATGCTTCTTTGAGGGATTTCTTGGCTACATTATTTAAAATGGGAAGACAGGGTTGCTGAGGCTGCAAAGTGGCAGAGCCAGGCAAGAGGCTAAACATGGGTGGAAACTTAGAAGGGAGATAAAAGAAGGAAGCTTGCTTTTTGCCTGTTTGCCTTCATTCTTGCTGGCAAATTCATCTGTTCTGTTGCTGCAATTGCTGTACTCCTCAATAATATCAGAACAAGTTTTTTAAGACTTCTAATGTATACTGAAGACTGGCTACCAACCCTTGGGGATGACAAACTACCAAATTCTTGACCTTTTTGATGTGATACAACCACTGTTGAACTACCTAGATCGTATGGAATACATTAGTCTAATAAGTCTCCTTTTAATATATATTCATCCATTGCTTCTGTTCTTCTAGAAAACTCTAATACAGCTGAGTAGCTAAAGGGCCCCCAAATCCTCCTGTCCAACTTCCCATACACCATCAAGCCTGGCTTTTTACAAACACAGCTTCTAGGGATGGAACTCAAGCCCTGGGCAAGACACTTTACCAAGGGAGTTGTCTCCCTAGCCTCTTGTTTAGATTTTTTTGAGACAAGGTCTCCTAGTATAGCCCAGGCTAACCTGGAGCTTGTGTCTCTCTTCTTCGGCCTGCCAAGTGCTGGGGTTATGGGTCCATGGTGACCCATGTGCTACAGGTCCCATCTGAAGTCCTCTTTGATCTATGTTAGATTGGCTTAGAGCCCATCCAGGTCCCAGATAAGTTTATGAGGTCGAGCTGTAGGACTCAAGCTTGCTAGTCAGGATTCTGCATCTCTTTTCCTGGTTCTGCTATATTCCAGACCCAGCACAGGGACCTGGTCTTCATGTTCCTTTCCTGAGATAGAAACCCTTGTTTGATGGATATTAGGTCCGATTGTCCCTCCCCTAGCAGACCATGGCCCCTGCTCTTTCTGCTTTTTCTCTTAGCTTATTTCCCTCCTGGCAGAATCTAACACATCTCCTGCCCTATCCTGGTGGCTCGGTCCCTTGGGTGAACTGCCTCCACCTGCACACATCTACCCGCTACACCTCACTTGTCCTTCTTGCCTCCCCCACTTCCATCTGGTGGCTCTGAGAGAGCAAGTTGAGTTACATGCAGTTGGAGGACAGGGGGAATGCAAACCACCATCTGGAGATTCAGCTACACGAGCCGACTCATCAGGAACAGCAAGGCAGCATATACTTAAGGAGGTTCTGCCAGTGGCTCTGGAGGAGTTGTGTGGGTGTGGGGAGGGGGAAGACAGATGGATGCGTGGGCAGCAGGGGCAGGGCTTGATCAGGAACCTCCAGATTTGCACGCTGGCATTATCTTCTACTGGGCTTGTTGCTTAGTGGGTAGCTGTGTCCTCTGGGGGGCAGGGAGCTCTGGGGACAGGGTAGGCATCAGCCCACTAGTCAGAGAAAAAGATTTGTAGGGGAGAGGAGTGGTTTACAGGTTGAGGGAGATTCAAGAGGGTGAGTTGTAGGAGGGTATGCATTGTGAAATTGTGAAAGAGCAAATTAAAAAAAAAAAAGAGAGAAGACTCTATCTGCCTTTTGCCTGGCTCTGCCACTTTGCAGCCCAGGCAACCCTGTCCCCACTGCCCCAGGCCCAACAGCAGCAGGTTATGTTGCTTCCCATAAAGTATAGTCTATAGCAATGGAATGGCCAGTCTGGGTGATTGGGGAAGGGTTAAGAGAAACAAGGCAGACAAGGTTGGGGAGCAGGAGAGAGGCCCACAAAAGGCAGAGTGGGCAGGGCCTGGGCTGAGCCAGTGCTGGGGAGGAAGGAGTGCAGCTGGCCTAGGATTATAAGCCCCAGCAAGCTGGCACACAAGGCTCTCCTAGTTCATACAGTAACAGGTTTCCTTCCAGCATCTCAGACATCCTTAGTTTTGGATGACCTATCCTGTCCTCACAAGCATTCTGAGGCTGTGCTTCATGCAGGCAGCTTTAATGCTCTCTGAGGCTCCCCAAAGAAGCTCAGGAAGAGGCTGCTACCTGTTACTTTCCCCCCCACCCTGTTTGATGAAGGACTCACAAACCAAATCACAGAAACTACAGAGATTCTGAAAACTGCCCCTTCCTTGCGTTGAAGAATTGCCTGCAGTGCTTTGCAGGCAGTGTATCTTCCACTCTTTTTTTTTTTTTTTTTTTTTTTTTTTTTTTTTTTTTTTTTTTTTTTTGGTTTTTCGAGACAGG
>NW_021604777.1:562419-563419 GCF_004785775.1 Grammomys surdaster | reverse complement strand
TTTTTTTTTTTTTTTTTTTTTTGGTTTTTCGGGACAGGGTTTCTCTGTGTAGCCCTGGCTGTCCTGGAACTCACTCTGTAGACCAGGCTGTCCTCGAACTCGGAAATCCGCCTGCCTCTGCCTCCCAAGTGCTGGGATTAAAGGCGTGCGCCACCAACGCCCGGCGTATCTTCCACTCTTGATGGAGATTTGGTAGATGGCTCTGTGGGATGCCCTGTTATCCCTTGGGAGCTATGTGACACCTCAGGATGGTGGCCACTACATGGCTGGACTGAGCCCTGCCCCTGTTGGTTCTCAGTCGCTTTGACTTGAAACGATGTATTGATCCCTAAGGGTATCAAGGCAGCTTTCAGTTTCTTGTGTACTGGAGGCTTCCGTCCACTTGACTCTGCATGTGCTTATTGCACTGAGACCTTTGGGAACAAATTCCATTCTAACCAGCTACTGGCTGTCCCCAAGGTGGGTGAGGTCACAGAAGTTGAGTTGGAAGTCACCGTGGAGGGATGGAGAGCTGCATGTCTTGAGTCAAATGGGGAGTTAGGTGGATCCAAGCAGCTCTCTCTTAAAAGCCACTTGCTGTAATTGTTCTGAGGCGGTCCCTAACCTGTTCAGGCAAGTCTAAAAGGATCAGTCTCCCTAGCCATTGGGTTCTATAGTTCCAGGCTTTTCATAAGAACAGTAAACCTTGTCTAACATTGAAACCCGCTGTCAAGACATGCTCCCTCAGCTTCTGTCCTTCATACCAATTTAGCTACCTGAACTGTGGATCCACCTGGCATCCCAGGCGCTACCAGGTCTGTACAGAGGCCCTGAGTCTTAGCATCCCTCTCTTATGCTACCAGCTGACCTCTCACCAGCTTCAGCTTCTTCCTCTTCTTCTTCTTCTCCTTCTCCTCCTCCTCCTTCTCCTCCTCCTCCTCCTCCTCCTCCTCCTCTTCTTCCTCTCTCTCTCTCTCTCTCTCTCTCTCTCTCTCTCTCCTCTCTCTCTCTCTCTCTCTCT
>NW_021604777.1:542293-562319 GCF_004785775.1 Grammomys surdaster | reverse complement strand
CTCTCTCTCCTCTCTCTCTCTCTCTCTCTCTCTCTCTCTCTCTCTCTCTCTCTCTCTCTCTCTCTGAGACAGGGTTTCTCTGTGTAGCCCTGACTGTCCTGGAACTCACTCTGTAGACCAGGCTGGCCTCGAACTCAGAAATCTGCCTGCCTCTGCCTCCCAAGTGCTGGGATTAAAGGCGTTCGCCACCACTGTCCAACTTCTTCTTTCTTTTCTCCTCCTCTTCTTCCCTCCTTCTTCTCCTTCCTCCTCTCTCCCCCCTCCTCCTTCCCCCTCCTCCTCTTTTGATTTTTGGGTTTTCAAGCCACCGTTTCTCTGTAGACCAGGTTAGCCTCAAATTCAGAGATCACCCTACCTCTGCCCCCTTAGTGCTGTGGTTAAAGGTGTGTGCCACCATGTCCAGCCTAAAGCATACTCATTACAAGTCAGGCATTTCAGTTGTTCTTGGCAAAACTGTTTCTAGATTTAGCACACAGCACCTTTTAACTTGGCCCAGTTATAGAACTGTGTTTAAATCCTGATGCACAGCACTGTGCTGCAGCTTTGTTTCCATGGCAACCCTAAGCTCTTTATGACTCCCCTTAGAGAAAGATTTCTAAGTGGTGTTTTTGAATCATCTGGTGTTGTGGCTTGAGTATGAAATGTCCCCAGAGGTTTGAACACTTGGTCCTCAGCCGGTGGCACTGTTTGAGAAGGTTATGGAACCTTCAGGAGGTGCAGTGGAGGAGTGGTGGTGGGTCACTGGGGGTGGACTTTGAAGGTTTATAGCTGGCCCTGCTTCCTGGTCTTTTTCTGTTTCCTCTGTGTGGATGAGATCTGTTCTTCTGGGCTGGTGGGTTGACCTCACACTCCTGACATACCTTTCCTGCCCAGATGGACTATGAGCCAAAATGAACTGTCTTCCATCACTTGCTTTTTGTCAGGATTTTAGTCACAACAACGTGAAAGTAACTAATTTATTTGGGTAATTCCAGACAATAAACCTGAAATGTGGAATTTTAACATTTGTCTGTTGTACTGAAATAAAATTAAACTGAAAACAAAAGCATGTTTGCTGTACTAAGATAACAGAGTTTAGGGGAAAATGTAAACAAGAAAAAAAGAGTGACTCATAACCCTGTCTCAGAAGCCAGCAGTCAGTGCTCAGTGCACTTATCAGGAGCCTCAGGGATGTGCTTCCCACTGTGTACCCCATCTTCTGAGAGCTTCTGCCCCTGGCCCCACATGCAGGACCTGGTGAGTGCCAGGCAGAGGGCAGGGTGAAGGCAGAAATGCCTGGTGCTTCGGTGTCCATGCAAGTGGTCCTTAAATACTGTTGAGGGTCCATGTCCACAGGTGTCCCAGTTGACTGCTGACTGGAGGACCTTGTGCTCGGTGCCTGAAGGCTTGAGGCATTTCAGGCTGCAATGAGGCACCATAGATGTGCTGGGTTCCCCAGGGGCCTGACCCCTCTTTCCTACCCCTCTACCTCATGGCTGGTGGGATGGACTGTCTCAGAATGAGTCCCAGGACCAGATGGCTAGGTAATTTCTCAAATCCTTACGCTTCCAAACATAGCCTGGATGCCAAGAGGACCCTGAATCCTCTGTCTCTCGATGGCTCGGGGTTCAGTGCTTTGTCCCAAGTACCAAATTGTTGAAACTATTTTGGAAAGTTGTGGAAACCAGTAGGCAGGACTTGGCTTTTGGAAGCTGATCACATCTGTGGGTCCCTGGTCACTTCTTTTCACTCTTCCTGGGTTGGCTTTGAGGTAGACAACCATGAAGTCTGTCACATGTTCCTGCTCAAGCACACAGGATCAACCATGGACTGAACTCTCTAGAATACCTTCTTTTTGAATACTTTTTCTATTGAGTATTTTGTCAGGGATACAGAGGTTAACTACAGACAGACAGGGAGAGATGCGAGTGGCACTCAGGAATCTTGAATATATGGTTTATTGACACCAGTATAGGGGCCCAGTATAGGAAGACTGTCCTATGAGCTCATCATCTTGGGACTTGTCTCTGAGACTAAAGAAACATGGTATCTTAGAACAAGACTCCCAGGAAGCCCCCTGAAATAACCCTTGGCAAGGCCCACATGGCATGTAAATGGGAAAGCTTGGTGTGTTTGGCAAAGCTGAAGAGTCCAGTGAAAGCACAGGACTCCAGAGGATGGTCCCTGGAAGCTACAGAGGCGGAATCAAACCCAAAGCCCAGCTTGCTTCATACAAATTGGCCTGGCTTCCATACAGTATGGCCAGAGCCATCCTTCTGGCCCTGAGAATACAGTTGAGATAGCCAGGACACTCATGCTGAAACTTAGCATTGGGAGAGGGGGGCACTGCATGCAGAACCCAAGAGGGCAAGGGGAGACATCATGGTGAATGGCAGGGCTTTTAAGACCTCTAGGTGCTGGTGCCTCTCCCACCATGAGTTCTGAGACTCCCAAAGCTATGCTGCAGATACCTTGCTTCAACACTCCCATAAGCCTGCTTGTGCTCTCCCACCTCTTCCGCCTCCAGGCCTTAGCTGAGAGGCAGCTCCACCTGCAAAGGCAGGCTGACTGCTTCAGCTTTTGTATCCATGACAGACACTGAAGCCTGTAACTCAGCTCTTTTCTAGCCCACTTAATTTTAAGAATAGATACTAATAATACTTAACCCCTCTCTGCTGCTGGCGGAGGATGGGCTCCCTGCTCTGGCAGCTCCTGATAATGCTATGCATACCCTCCATACCTTACCCTAAAGCGTACCAGAGGCCTGAGAGATACAGTGACTGGTTCTGCTCACACAATGTGTTGGTGGCAAAGCAGGGACTTGAGAAGCGGAATCACTGGCTAGGGGATTCTTTTGGGATGAAGGCTTGAAGAGGAGGTGGCCAAGAAGTCTTGTAGGCTTGGTACTGGCAGCTCCAGTCAAGACAGAAGAGTCCTTTTCTGTGCCTAGGAACTAGCACAAGGTCAACCGTCAACAGTAGGAGAATGTGGTCTCCCTTGGTCACTAGATCAGGATGGAGCAGTGCCTGATGTTGGTCTCTGACCACTGGCAGGCAGGGGCATGGCTATCACCAGTGCAAATGGACTGAGAGGTGGGAGAGGCACTCAGACAAGCCTGGGAAAGGGGCTTCCCTTCACACTGAGGCCTTGATATGTGGCACAGCTTTACATGTGAGTATGAATCCAGATCACCAAGGAGGCCCAAATTTCACTCTTACCAGCAATGAACAGGTTAGCAAAAATGGGAGAAAACTAAAGTTCTCCCTCTATCAAGGTCACTGCTACAGGCAGGCTGGACCAACAACCACACCCTGTGTTGAGATGGTACTGAGGATCCTAGATTCTGACCCCCAGAAAGCAGCAGGCCTTCAAGTTAAGCAATACCTAGTTATTATGGTGGGCAACCATCTGAGAGACCATGTTCCTGTCAGGAGATTTGACCAAGGAATCAACTACCTGGCCCCAACTCTTCCATCCCTGCTGTGGGAATGGGTGAATGCCAAGCATACAGGTGGTATGCCCAACTGCATTTGGCTGGCTTGCTCCCCTACTGCTGGACAGTGGATTCGCCTCAGGGGAAGAAGTATGAGCACCCTTGCTTCTTTTGAAAGAGGGCTTAGGTGCGCTGAGCAAAGCTCTGCAAGTCTTGCTAGGGCTTTCACTCTATAGGTGGACTATGTCTCCTCCATGGGGATATCACAGGCAACCTTCCTACTGTTCCTTCCTGAGCCTCTGCTAAGCTGCCTATTATCCTCTGGACCTGCCAGTGTCTGCATGCAGCAGCCTGACTCACACTTGTCCCTTGTTGAGGGCCTCCTTAGTCCTTCAACTCTGGGTGTCCCCCCAACCCCTGGCCTAGTTTTCGAGCCTGATTTTAGACATCATTGCTCTAGGGATGTGGTGGTCTTTCATGTTGCTCAGGTCAGGACAGAGTTTAGCAGGGAAGGATACCAGTCACAGATGAAAGATGGTGGACTTCTGGGCTTGCCAAAGTTCCTCACCTAAGCACTGTCCTCAATGACTTCACCAACGTAACTGCAAACGCACTAAGACAGTGTCAAGCTTCTAACCAAGAGCAGTAAGGTCTTCTCAGCTGGGATCCAGCCAGACTCTAAGGGTGGACAGGGAGGCCAGTGTCACCCCAGATGCCCATAGTCACAGCCTCTGCCCATCACTTCAAGGAAGTTCTGAGGTACCCAGAAGCACAAAAGGACCTTCCCAGAAAGAGTGCTGGCTTTCCACAACAAATGCTGCCTTTTTGAGACCCTCAACATGTCTGCCTATCAGGACCCACGGCACGTTCAGCAATCCTCATCAACACCAAAGCTGCTTAAGGCACTTACGTGGCTTATTAACATAACCTGGAAAAATTTGTTTCCATCCTGATTTAGGAAAAAAAAAAGTCAGTAATACTGCAAATGTCTCCACAAACACACAAAAAAGTAAAATACTTAAGTTTTCAGGAATAAAATAAATGCTAAGTTTTGCTTAAGTTACATGACCTTGTGGTCACCTTGGCACTGATACAACGTGACAAAGCCTGAATACTGATTCTGGATTAGACTTTTCCCTGCAATAAATCTAAGCACACAAATACACACACACACACACACACGTCTGACTTCATCTCCCCAGGAAGTTCAGGGGGAAAGACAGAGGTCTAGAAAGCCCTAGTGGCCTTAGTACTCAGTTAAGAGTGGACTGGCAGTGGGCCACTCTCCTGGTGCTCCTCCCATGAAGACCAATGTCTCCTCTTTGGGAAGCCAGCAGTCAAGCAGGACAGCAAGCGTTAGCACAGACCAAACCCTCCCAGCTTTGGGTACAGTGAGAAGCTACAAGCCTGGGCTGGACACCTGGCTGCAGATCTCACCCCAGGATCTGTGTGAGGGTCTCCCAAGACCTGACCTGTGTTTTTGGTTAGGCTATCAGCAGGTGCCTACGGTTTATGTCCCCAGACCTGTCCTGCCCTGATGACCGCAGCTATCTACTCTTTTGTGAGGTCATTTTCCTATGCTTTCTTTTTGCCTACTGCAGTTCTGCAGCTATGAGGACAGGCTGTGGCAGGCAACGTGAAGGGCTGGGGTGCTAAGGGAATGCTGTGAAGGTGTGCACCCCTGCCCACTATACCTGTTGGGTCTTTGATCTAAGGTCTTTGATGGGGGGCGGATCACAAGGGCAGAGGGAGAGTCTGGATGGGGCCTGGAGGTCTGGACCACTTAGCTTCTCTGTGAAGCATTGATCTCAAGTTCTGAGAGACCAGTGGACAAGTCCTGGCTTCCTACATCTGCCTGGGCATCCCCTGTCCCCTGGACTCCACCCTCCAGCAGCTCCAGGGGGTCCCTAAGGAAGACCACCATGACTGTAATGTTGTCATGGGAGCCTCGGTCACGAGCTACAGCCACCAGCTCTTCAGCAACGTGCATCCCACTGCCCTTCTGCCTGAGCAAGTGGCCATGGACGAGACCCGTGACTTCATGGTGGGGGACAACATCGAAGAAGCCATCACAGGCAAGCAACAGGTAGTCTTCCGAGCCCGTTAGCTCTCTGGATGCTGCATCTGCCTCGCCAGACACATAGGGCTTCTGGAAGACATCCCCTAGGAATGAACAGACAGAAGAGCCTTGTTTCCTACTTCCCATGTGCTCAGAACCAACCCATATCACCATTTCCAAGGGCATGCAGGTACAGGAGCCCAGCTGGCTCTCAAGGGGGTCACCTGCTTAATGTTTCCCACCCTCTTTGTAGGGGAGTCATCCCCAGCTCCACAGAGCAGCTCTCACTCTGGGAGAGGCTGTGCCTCCAGTATGTCTAGAGATAACAAACAGCTAGAACAGCACGAAGACAGGCTAAGAGGAAGCAGCCAACAAAGACTTCAGGAGGAGGAGAGGGCAGATGCCAAGCTCCCAGGGAGTAGATGGAGATAGAGTTGTTGGAAGGGGCAGGTGTGCTCTCTGAGTTGGGTTTCAGCAGTGACCGGAGACAGAGGAGAATGGGAAGCTATTCTCCAAGAGGAAAAAGGATCTTAAACTTTTTTTGGAGAAAAAAAAAAAAAAGAATCAGCATGGATGAGCTTACAGAAGACAACATCTATAGAATATTTAACCCGGACTAGAGGTTTCCTACTGTATTTTAGTAGGCCCTATAGAGGGCCCCTAATTTTCTATTTTCAGTTGATCATATTATTTGTGTAAAGATCTGTAGCCCAGGCTGGCTTCTAATAGCCTATGTAGTCCAGGATACCCTTGAAGTTCTGATCTTCCTCTATCTACCTCCTGAATGCTAGGATGGATTACAGGTGTGTGCCATCATGCCTGGTTCAAGCAGCAGCGGCACAAGTAGGGACTGAGCTCAGGACTCTGTGCACACTAGGCAAGTACTTTACCTAGTAAGCTACACTCTTCCTACTTAGTAGCTTCTTGACTTTACAATGTTTGACAATTTACAGTCAATAGAAACTGCACTGTGAACCTGAGCCTCTCCTGGTTAGAGTGACCTGGTCCAACCACCTCCATGCTGAATAAGCAGCAGAGAACTGCAGCTTACAATCAGCTGGGAGTCAACTGCTGACATTTCCCTAGACTGTGCTGAGCTGGTATCCACTAGGTTGGGTGAATCACATTCTGAACACAATATTTTTAGCTTATCTTGGGTTTATTTGGAGGCAGCTCCACTGTAAGTCTAGGAGGTCTAAACGCTGTGAATACTTTAGGGAGCATTATTATGTCCTAAGTCACTGAGTAAGCCCATGGCTCCCCACGGTGAAGCAGCCCTGGTGTACTCTCTTACCAATGGCTCTAGACACTGCCAGGGTTCCGTTGACTCTCCAGCAGTCCATAAGAGAAACAAAGCCACCCAGTGCTTCAATACGTGCTTTCTCATCCTGCAAGAGATAGTTATGAGGTGGGGATTTGGGTGAGTTGGGGGGTGGGGGCAGGGGCTTGAATGTCATTACATAAGTAGAACTTAAGTCCTAAAACACATTTGAAGCCAAAGTACCTGAACCAAGTCAAGAAGCTTACCTAGATATCCAAATCCGACATCATTAAAGACAGGGTGGTTAATCAAGGAATGGGGGCAGCGTAGAAGGGTCACTTATACAAGCCATGACACATCTCTAAGCAGTGCTTGGGCCAAGAAGGTACTCCTGGGGCAGGATAGCGGTGTTAGCTCAGACTCAGGGGGGCAGATCCCTCACCTTTCACCTGAGGCTGTTATCTCTACTGTGAAAACTGCTGGGACGAAGCATGTGCTATGCACATAAGGCCATTTGGCAGGGCTCTTACACTCGAGTTAGGCCATGAGAGGCAGTAGCATGTCCACCGCTTAGTCCTCCTTCTTCTCCCTACTTACTCCTGGGCATTGTCTTTGCCAGTAGATCCAACCCTAACTTCAAGGGGGATGGGCAGAGGCTTGGTCTAGCTACAGGGAACTTGAAACTCTCTTTGGTTCTGTCAATTCCTTCCAGATGTAAAGTTTAACTCCTGAAGGCTAATGTTAACAGCTGAGTGCATGTGTCGAGCCCCTCTGGGGCATCTTGAATATCTCCTAGATGAGGGAGGTCACTCACATCCCTCTTATTGTGTAAACCTAACCTCACATCTTCCTTGGAATAGAACCTCCCCAAGGCTTCTAAGCTGCAGAACCTTCCTTTCTGAAGTTCCAGGTCAAGCTATCTGACTGTGTGAACAGAGCTGATATAGGCACTGAGGCCAGTGATCCCTACACTGACAGGCCTCTGTTTCAACAGGCCTACCCAGTCTGCACGCACTATAGCACCAGGGTTTAAAGTAATGTGCCAAGCTGGTTGGCCTTGCTGAGTTCGGCTCTACAACCTTGGTCCTTCTTCCCTTTCCTGGATCCCTCCTCTGTCTGCACTGATCACAGCCTTGCCCTGTGCCCATGGTTGTTCCAGGTGCAAACCAGCACCCTTGCCTGCTTCTTCTGATACACTTCCCCTTTCCTCCTGCTTTATCCTCCACACCTGAAATAGCATTTCCGCAGCCAAAGCTTGATGGCTCAGCAGTTCTAGTAACGGCCACACTACCCTTGCCCTGGCGTCAGGGCTGCAGTGTGCAAGGTCTGAGCGCCACTCAGAGCACCTCCCTGTGGACTCCCAAGGCCCTCTCCATACGGCCCAAAGCCTGGGCTCCTCCCTCCTGAGGCCACCAATCTACAACTGCAGATGCCATTTACAGCCTCACAGCGCATCCTTTTTGAGAGCAGACCTCAGCAGTCCTCTAGTGGCCTGGGCATGGTGAGAGTTGGCACTGAGCCCTTGTAGAGTTTTCCACTTTCTCAGGTCTGTGCACAACCTGTTCTCTCTCTCATCTCTGACATGCTCAAGTCACATCTGTCTCCAGGGTTCAGCCTTATTTCCACATGCTTTTCCCACAGTACTTGACTGGAGTCTTGTACCCTCACTACTGTGCTCTGCTTCTCCACCAGAGTTGCTGGGCAGAAGGTACTAGTTCCAGTTTTATCACCTTGCTGCCTCAGGAAACCATCCTACAGAGTAGACACTAAATGTCAGCTGGCCTAAACTGAGCCCATGGGTGTGATGTCTGTTTAGACAGCTTCAGGACGAGACATCCTCGCGAGTCCTCACAATCCTGTCTCCTCCGAAGCTCTCCAGGCTGGCATGGTCTCATGGTCCTATTGTTGCTCTAGCTCCTACAGGAGTCTTCACACAAATGATTGTTTTTCTGGAAATTGGCAGGTATTACAGGCGAGAGCTAGCAGGATGGGGTGGAGCTGGGCAAGCTACAGGTTGGCAGATACCTGACCCACAGTTGTGTTTCCCCTGGCCCGGCACTAACTTCAGTACCAGGCCACTCCATCTTTACCCTACACCTTCAAGAGATCCTGCCTGCCTGACAAACCCTGAGGCTTGGAAGGGTCAAGCTAGGAGCAAACAGGGTTCAGGACTGTGTGGAAAATGTTCCCACCAGGCGTGAGAAAGAGAATATCCAGCTCCACAGCCAAGGTTGGCACTGGATCCAAACCTGGCTGTGTTTTACCTGCCCAGGTAGCAGAAGTCAATCCCTTGTGGTGATGGAGACAGAGCAGCAGAGGCTATCACTTTACCAGTATGTGCTGGGCAAGTGACTGAACCTTGGTTCTCTTTACTGTTTGCCGGGTTGAGCACATGTACCTCCCAGACCATGAGCCATATACCCGACTGCTTCCTGTCCTGCTTCTGCGACCTGGGAGAACTACAAGAGGGGAGACAATCTGACTCTGCTGAAGAACATCCCAAACTCCTATAGGACAACAGAGGGATGTGAGGGGACACATGCAATGCCCAGGCAGGAGCTGATCTCCCTAACATGGCTGTGCTGTCCACAGTCAGTGCAAGAACGGGCAAAGGGCAGACAGAGTGCTTGCTGGAAAGAATGCAATGACGTTGAACTTCTGAAAAGATCAAGAGCTGAGGGGATAGCTCTGTGGGTAAGAGCACTGGCTGCTGAGGGGTGGCTTCGTGGTTAAGAGCACTGGCTGCTCTTATAGAGGACCTGACTTCAGTTTGCAGCACCCACATGGTGGCTCATAACTACTTGTAACCCCAGTTCAAGAGGATCTCACACCTTCTCTGGACTTTGCAGATTCTAGGCACGAAAGTGGTCCATATATGTGTAGGTAAACACTCATACACATAAATAAAAACAATAACATCTTAACGACAACAACAAACTATATCCAAATTTACTCTGGAAGTCTGGGTGTGGTAGCTCACATGGGTAATCCTAGTACCTGTGAGACAAAGGCAGAAGGATTGTCTCAAGTTTGCATTTAGGATGGGTTACATAACAAGTTTCAGACCAGACAGGCTACATAGAGATAATGTGTCTTAAAAGAAAAAAGAAAGAGAGAGAGAAAAAGAACAAACAAAAAAATGAACAACCAAGCAAACAAAATCTAAACCAACCAAACAGCAAAACAAAAACCCTACAAAAACCCTAAGACAAATGCACTCTGAAAGAGAGAAACGAGGTAGCTCTGCCTTCCAGATGGTGTTGTGTAACAGTTCCCTTCTGACTGAAATAGACCTTTCTGGTGGGAGGAGCTCAGCAGGCTTGCAGGATTTGGAAAGCCCAGAGTATTGTGCAGGAAGTTTAAGGCATGAAGCCTTCACAAGTCTGAGGTAGGTTTTCCCACAGTGCAACTGCAAGTCACCTGTGGACTGACTCTGGTCTGCTACTGATGCTTTTTATCTGGAGTGAACATGCACTTCTTTCTCTCCACGAAATGTCATGAAACAGATGGGTACACTCCATGGACTGGTGAGACTGTGCTTGGCTCGCACTGCTGTAGCCTAAGGACAGAAGTTGGGCAAATCTCTAAGACTGTAGCATGTCTCCTATGACTTAGCATCCTTGCTCCCAGGACCCGCTGTGCAGATATACCTGAGCCTGGATGATGGGATGCACACTGTTATCAATTATCCTGCCTTGTTTTCAGAATGGAAAGAAGAAAATACTGGTGAATGTCTCATTGACTTGAGGACTAACTGTGAATGAAAGGCTATGCCATGTGTCTGTAAGAAAGGATGGGAGCTCTTTATGTGCTGATGAGGGGCGGTCCACCAGCTGTGTGACACGGCAGAGAGAAATGTGGCAGATGCAGGGTTGGGGAAGGCGGTATAGGGATATTCCTTGACTCTAAGCTTTCTTTCTGACCCTAGGAGATCATCCATACATGCCTGTGAGGTAACAGTCTGAGCATTTGGTACACTTGTGTCCAGGTGATGACCTTAAGACTCAAGAGGACAGGTTGGGCTGGAGAGATGGCTCAGTGGTTAAGAGCACTGACTGCACTTCCAGAGGTCCTGAGTTCAAATCCCAGCAACCACATGGTGGCTCACAACCATCTGTAATGAGATCTGATGCCCTCTTCTGGTGTGTCTGAAGACAGCTATAGTGTATTCATATATAATAAATAAATAAATCTTAAAAAAAAAAAAGACTCAAGAGGACAAGAGACTTCAGGGTCCTGAGATCCTAGGGTGGCCTCTATGTTTTGAAGCTCCAGGCCTGAGGTTTCTCAGACTCAGGGCAGTGTGGCTTTCTTGTTCATTCTCAGTCAGTGGCCATTCACTTTGCCTGTAAGTATTGCAGGATTCTTCTGGGTTGAGCGTAGGCCCTGCAGGCTCAATTCTGTGTTTGCTTGTTAGGGCACGAGGCCCTGTTCTTGCTTGAAACTCTGGACTCTGTCACTGTGGTCCACAGAACTCCCTGGAGGGCTCATATGGGATCCCTGCTCACTCTAATCAGACAAAGGAACCCTCCTTATAAAGGAGCACTGGGAGTATTCTGTACTTTCTAGTTTACAACATTAATACTGAGCTGGGACCTCCCAGCATTCCATTTCACTATGGGGTCCCCAACGGGGGTCCAGCACAATAGGGGCCTGAGAATGTCTTAAGTTTGTATAAAGGGAGCCCCTTACCTGTCGCTCTGGTTTGTGTGGCTCCATCAGCTTCACTACCTGTCCTTGCTGTACCAGGATGACCTGGGAGTCTCCAAGCCAGGCAACATGCAGGGCTGCTCCTGTGATGAGCACACACACACCTGTGGTACCACTCTGCAGTCGCTGCAGGGAGAGGAGAGCCGTGTAGGGCTGAGAAGGACTGAAGAGGAGGTCAAGCCCATACAAAGGCTCCCACAGCTGTGCTTACGGATCAAGTAATGATCATACTGTAATGAGAGAGCATGTCCTACAGGACCGCCTTCATACCTAACTTTGGAACTGGCAAGAAGGTCTGTGGTGGCAGGAAGCAGACTAATGACACTGGGAACTAGGTATGGAAGGTCAGGAGTGAGCCAGGGCTTCACGAGTGTCCCAACCGAACACTGTAAACATATACATTGAATGTTCCAATTGTATCTTTAAAAACATGCGTTAAAAAAACCAAAAGGGGCTGAAGGTATACTTCAGTGGAAGAACACTTGTGTTAGCCATGTGGGGCCCTTAGGTTTGATCTCCAGAGCAAGTGAGAGAGGGAAAGAAACTAAAAACCTGTGTATCCACTAATGTCTTTTGGGCTTTGCTCACTCTCAGCCAGTGGCCATCTACGCTTTGCCTTTAAGTGCGGCAGGATTCTGCACTGGCCCCACAGACTCTGCCCTCACTGCTGCTAGGAAGGCCCAGGGAGGTTGCTTTCAGTTCACAGAAGAGAGGCCCACTGTCTTTTTCATAAACAAGGGTCTCATGTAAACACATAATGTCAGTCCAAGAAGAGTTCCTAGTGGCTACTCATAGAGACCTGGCTGAGCAACAGACACTGGGACAGTCTGTCAATCACGCCTTATATTTTCTGTTTGTTTGGTTTTTGATACAATGACATCTGGGCCCTTGTGGATCCTGGTGAGACCACCACTCCCAGAGCAGACAAATTTTCAGCAACACAAACCCCTGCTTTCATAGGCATGTTAGACTGTCTGGAGCCCATGCCCCCAAAGCAGTGTCCTTCAACTACAGGGTCCAGGTCCTCCTGACACTGGCTGGCTGTGGCTATTCTTACAGCTCAGACTAGCAAGGGTTATTCAGAGTACCCAGTACTGTGTTCGCTGGGGCTTAGATTCTTGGGAGACCAAGCTTGCCTCTCTGCCCTATCTCTTGCTCACAGAGCTATAAGTTATCAGTTCTTTTAAGTACTTGCCTGCCACCCTACCACCTTCAGCTGAAGGAAACAGCCTGTATCGTAAGCCAGGGAGTCCTTCGCTAGGCTGGCAGACTGTGTCTATGTCACAGAGATCCAGCATGGTGGCCCTGGGGTGTTGTGGTTTGCAGGCCCCAAGGCTTCATGTGCTGTAACTTAATTCCTGAGATGAGATATTAAGAGGGTAAAAGCATCAGCTAAGAGGACTTTGCTGGAGTTAAGTACTAGGAGGTCACTGGGGCTGGATAAGGCCATGATTGCACAGGGTAGAGGGTAGATTTCCTCATAGTTAGGTCATGGTGGCTGTCGGAGAGGGAGGGAGACTAGAAAACACATATATACACCTATATGTGGACATGCATATTTGTACACACACACACACACACACACACACACACACACACACACACACACACTTTTCCTATTTTTTGCTCGGAGCCACCATGGCATACTACTAGCAAGGCTATTATCAAGAAAGTCACTTGCCTTGTATGTCCAGAACTGAGTCAAAACAAGCCCCTATCTTTATAAAGTGATCCAGCTTCAATGATCTTGTTATAAACAAGACTAATACAACAGACAAGCTTTGCACTGCTTCCATTTTAATGAAAACTGAGCCTCAGGCCTGAAGGAATGGAATAATGGAATAGCATGACTGCCGGCAGCTCTAGTGAAACCGTTCTTTGCTTTCTGAACGCCATGTCTGCCAGCAGCTCTCTCGGAAACCCTTCTTTTCTGAAGTACCACGACTGGCAGCAGTTCTCGAGAGACCCTTCCTTCCTGAGGTACCAACTCCTTATTTTTCTTCCTCTGTGGAGAACAGACTTCTCTAATGTTAACAGCTACAGATCCCCAAATAGCACGTTCGACCCAACTGCCAGTTCTTACCTCTCGCTTGGCTTTTCGGAGAAACATCTCATCAGTGCGCCGGAAGGCTTTTTTGAGAGCTGCTGCAGGGTCTGTGAGCAGCTCTAGCTGGTGAGAAGCATTGGTGTGCACGTGGACAGAGGCATACCTTGCTGCGTCCACGCCTCCATGACCATCAAACACAGCAAAGTAGGCTCGGTGCACAGAGTCCTGGTGGGAGCACAGTGGGAATCAGACCCCCAGGCAGCTGCTCTCATCTGGCGAGGATGCTCTCCAGGCAGTAACTAGGGTAACCCTATGGTTACAAAGTCTGTCCACATAATTCATGTAGTTGATGCCTAACCCTCACAGGATGTGAGGGAGATCTTTGGAAGGTAACTGGCATCAATTCATTTGGGGATGAATGGAGACATAATTTTTCTCCTTGGGAAACTTGGTCTTGCTATGTGATGGCCTGGAGTACTTTGGTGTTCTGTAGAGTTCCTCACCAGCATGAAGGCTCCCTTCAGATGCAGCCCTTTTACCTAAGGTCTCTCAGTCTCCAGAGCAGTAAAAAATGTATTTCTAATAAATGATCCAGTCTCAGGTACCCTATTAAACAGCAAAACAGACCCAAGACAGGTAGGGTCTGGAAGAACTGACACAGCCCTTACCACAAGACAAGTCAAACTGGCTAAAATACTACACACAGGGCCACTTGGGAAAGGACAGCCCTTGGAGCCCAGTTCCACCTGGATACTGCAGACATAACCCAAGGTAAGATGCATCAGGTGTCTGCTGTTGGAGGCTCAGCAATTCAAGTCTGAACCTAGCACCTAGAGTCTTTATATAAAAACAGGCCAATTGTTGTCTTTGTTTAGTCTTTGGATGTGGAAGCTTGGCCCAAAGGTGCTGGTGTTCTGAATTAGCTTCAGGCTCCCTGGGGTGGTACTCTGAAGACTGCCTAGTACTCTGCCCCAAGACAGCAGTTTCTCAGTATTTCCCCACGCTTAGCTTTGGCTGGCAGCTCTCTCAGCATTCATGGCACCCCACCTTTTACACCCCACTCTCCCCCAACCCCTACACTGCTTATTCTGGGTTCTGCAGGTGCAATACTCACAGACAAGCCGAAGAGGTGGTTGAAAGCAGGAAGGGACACATGTCGATCCTCCATCTTGCGTCGTGTGTTCCGGATGGCATGGATAGAGACCAGCCACTGCCGCTGAGGGGCCTGGGCAGTCAATGGCACCTGCTTCTGCCACCGGCTACATACTTCCCAAAGCCAGTTAAAGAAGCTCCGTGCCAGGCCTTTGGCATCTAGAACTGATGGGCATGATGGAGAATTTGTTAACCAAAAAGTAAAGCCATGCAGTGGAAGCTTAGCTACTCTCCTATACTCCTTTCCTGCCATGTCCCCAGGTTTTAAAAGCCCCTCCCAACAGTCTACACAGGGCCCACTAGTCAACCTCACTTCCCAGGGCATGTCCATGCTCAGCACACCAGCCTATGAAGTATGCAAGAAAGTCTGTTGCCAGTGATGAAAGTGTCTCGTTAACTATCCATTAATTAGAAATATTACAGATCTAATGGTAGAGGAATAAGTGAAGTCTGGCCTGTTCTCACTTAAGCTGCTACTAAAAATAACGTTCACAACTAAACACGCAACTGTCTGCTAAGCCAGGAACTGTACTCTTGGGCATGAATCCTAGAAAAATGAGGGCTGTTCCCATAAGAACAGTGCATGAATCATACCAGCTACATCTATAATAGCCCAAATCTGTGACCTGTCCAGATTCCAACCTCTAAATGGCTCAGCAGCTAGACCTGGGTGACAGTCCAGCAGCAGAACTGAGTGAAGTGGCCAGGTCCATCTCCAGAGAATCACACCAAGTGGAAGACACTAACCCCAAGTGTTGGCCGTGCGATTCACTGATAGGCCTTTTGAAATGCTGAAAACTAGTCACTGCTGGGAGTTACAGACTGGCTACAGCAGGAGAGGAAAGTTAGGGTGGCCTGTGGGAGGTAACGCAGAATCCTTGCAATAAGGAAGCTGGCTTGTGTCTGACCACATTCAGATCTTGTATGACATACCATTACAGTTTTGTATGATGTTCCTAGGAGAGAAACGGGGTCATGTATATGTAGTTGGGGCATCTCTATATTATATCTCATAACTCACTGCATGAATACTTATTATTTCAAAACAATGTACATTTAAAAGATGGAACAGACTACAACAACAATAACAACAGTCCCACCCCAACCTCCCTAAGCCCAGGCACAGGGTTCAAGCATCAAAGGACACAGCAGGGATAAGGAGAGCTGGGAGACATGTGCTTAGTCAGAAGTATGGCTAGGGAAGAAACAGGAGGACTAGAAGGAGGCCGAAGGGAGCCACAGGAGGAAAGCAGTGAGCAGAGAGAAGGGGAAGTCCAGCCAGACTCCTCCATCAAGGTTGGGGGCAGGATATCTCATTTGCTGCAGCCATCATGCTGGGGACTGTTAGCAGCAGCCCCCATGTTCCCAATGTGGGAGTGGAGAACTGACTTTGTTGGTCCCAACCTAGGGACCACAGCTCTAAATGTGATCCAGTACAACCCCTGATGACCTGACATGCCCTGTGTCTAAGCCACTCACCAACCACATTTCTTCCCAGGTCTTTCACTCTCTCCTCTGTACACAGTTAGACTCTATGACTGCCTGGAGAGCTGTTGTGGTCTCCTTCTTGCTCCTGGAGACTGCTGGTATTTAGGAAATGTTGAACATGGCTGGGCTCTAGGCCTAGGCTGTCTCCTTTTTAGCCTTCGGTTACACTGCTATTTCCAGAATAGGTTTAGATTTGAATTTTGCTCAAGCAAAGAATGGCAATTAAAAATGAAGATGGCGCCAGGCAGTGGTGGCACACACCTTTAATCCCAGCACTTGGGAGGCAGAGGCAGGCGGATTTCTGAGTTCGAGGCCAGCCTGGTCTACAGAGTGAGTTCCAGGACAGCCAGGGCTATACAGAGAAACCCTGTCTCGAAAAACCAAAAAGAAGAAGAAGGAGGAAGAAGAGGAGGAGGAGGAGGAGGCAGCGTTGGTGGCAAGCCCTACGGTAATGCTCAGCCTCAGGCTCTTGGAGTCCTACCCTGATTTTCTGGCCAAGGGCTATAGTCCTGAGCTTTAAGACCTGCCTGGGAGGTCTGCCTTCACAGCAATCACAGGGAAGCTGCTGCAGGTGAGCATGCAGGTGCTTCAGTCACATTTCTGCCTGTGGCAATAAGCCTCAAAGAGGAGAACATCCAGCAAACTACAGACTTGCTCAAGGCCACATGCCCAGGCCTTCATGGTACCTCTGGGACAGGCAGGGAAGGCTGGGAATGCACATTCCTTTTCTAAAATCTTGGGTGTAAGGCCTGGCTTGTCAGCTGCAATTCTCTTTCCCACCAGCAGGTGATACTGTCTCCTGTCTGGAGGGGTACAGCGGGGCCCTGGTGGCAACTGCCACCAGATTGGACGCCTGCTGGCTTTATAGAGAACAATGGCTGCCTGTCATTATGAATAGTTGTCTCCTAGGCTGGGGCAAGGCCATGCTGGCATGAAGGCTGGCAGGAAGCTGTGGAAGGGGCCAGAAATGGGGGTGAGGAGGGTGGCTGGTAGGTGCAAGTGCTAAAGGCTGCAGTAGTTTCCTTTTTTCTCCTGCCGTGTTCTTTGTCCTTCTACACATGCCCTAATGCTGAGCAAAGGGAGGGCTGGAAAACGGCCCACATCCTGTGTGTACATTCCTACAGCTGCTACTTCCTTCCCGGTACTTTGGTACCTTGGCAGAAGAGTAGGAAAGAGTCATGCAGAGTCAGAGCCATATTTTATAAACAGACTCTATCAAATGGTCTTGGAGCCTCCTGGCGTTCCTCCCTGGGCTCCTCTGGCTGTGGTGGATCACTGTAGGGCTTTCTCCCCTGTAGCGGCTGCTCCAGCAGCAGCACCTCCCTGGGCTCCTCTGGCTGTGGTGGGTCACTGTAGGGCTTTCTCCCCTGTAGCGGCTGCTCCAGCAGCAGCAGACATAGTCTCCATCTTTGCTACCTCATGATTATGGGATCACTGACATCTAATGATCCCAACCAAGGTAAATAAAGGCAGGGGACCTAGACAACAGTTGCCTCTCTCCATGGGTGGACATACCACTTTGCTAGGGGCCTCATGTTAGCTGAGGGGGCAGCAAGTACAGATGAAATTGGCTGTGTGGCTGTGAACCAATACCTTGCATTCCTCATGTGTAAAACAGGACAAGCACCATTCATTTCTAAGTGCTCTGAAGCGCCATTAAGAGAACACAAAGGCGGGCTGTCTCACTGGCTGGTTCTGACCTAGGCGCTGGTCAGTCCACTGCAGGTTTTCTGTGCCACATCATGCTTTTGCTGTACTCTGACACTGCTGACTTGACGGCACCTTGGCACTGACCTTTAGTGTCAATCTGGGTTTGTCACTTGCTAAACAATTCCATAGTCATACAAGTGGAACTTACAGATCACAAGGGCTTTCTCTTCCTCCTCCTCATCTTCCTCCTCTTGTTCAGGCAACCTCTTAAATTCCGAAAGGTCTGTCTGTAGCAGCTGGGAAATTGCCTCGTGGGTCACAGCCGCGGCAAATGTTGGGGGAGCGTTCCTAGGGAGAAGACATGAGAGGTCGGGCTGCAGCAGCCCCTGGCATCCTCCACCTTGGAGATGGAGGTGATGGCTCATACCTTCCTCTTGGTGTCATTATAAGCTGGTGATCTCTGTCTCCAGGGACCTGAAATGGATATTTACACAACACCAGTGGAATGCCATTTGCTGGGATGTGTTGGGAAGGTATCCTTAAGGCATGTGAACTCAGTGGCCAGGAACCCATTCTGATGCTGGGACCAGTGCATGTTAAGGGCTGAACTGGATCCCCCAATTTATATGCTGAGGTTACTGTCTCGGATGAGACTTCTTGTAAGTTGGTTCATTGTGGATAGCACTAGTAAAGATGAGATTATGGTTGAGTAGGATGGACCTCTGCTTCAGAATGGCTGGCTTATGATATATATGAGGGCAGCCATGTAGCTGCAGGACAGGGACGGTGGGGAGAACCTACACACCAAGGAATGCACATGATTATCTGCAGACCACCAGGAGTGCTTAGCCTGAGGGCGCTTTCACCTTTATTTGGCTTCTATGAGACAAAGATGATTATTTTTAAGATGTCTGGTCTGTGTGCTTTGGGATGATAGCCCCAGGAAACTGCTTCTGGTGGGTGGGTCCCAGTGACATCTTCTGACAGAAGACTCATGCTGACAGAAGATCCATAGTCTCTGAGCTGCTGGGTTTGTGGAGAAGGGGCTTAGGGGTAGCCAGGCTGTGGGCATGAGGAACTCTAGTCTGTTTTGAAGAGAGCTATGACAGTGTCCGATTGAGTTCTGAGATCTCCTTGAGCCTGTGGCAGACAGGCTGAATGGTGAACACTGGTGATCAATCTAGAGAGGCCAGGCCAGGCCTAAGGGCTTGGCAGGGAGCCTTGGTGTTAAAAAGGGACAGAGCGGAACAGTGTTGGGGGCTGATCAAGAGTAAGAGTGGGTCAAAGGGAAGGACAGACACTCAAACTGGATCTGAGCCACTGGGCTGAGGGGAGCAGTAGCTCCACACTGAGCCCATCTGGGACAGGAGTTCAGGAGGCCTAGGGAGCTGTGAACATGGTCAGGCAGGAGAGAGCCAGAGGTGGAATGAACGCTGGGAGGCCCAGCTCAGGAACAGTAGGCCAATTAGGGAATAGCAAGTAAGGTTTCCACAGAGGGAAGGTACACTGTTCTGGAGTCACAGAAGAGAATGAAGAGCACAGAAGGGTGGAAAGAACTTTACCTCATGCTGACAGCAGTTGAGAGAGAAGAAAGTCCGTCTCCTGTTGGGCCTTGGACAGGCAGCATTGCACAGTGAATCAACTCCTGACTGATTCATATGGGATTATAGTTGTGAACCAGTCTGCCTGGCTTTTATGTATCTCTCCCTCTATTTCTGTGTATGTGTGTAAACATGTGTGTACGTGTATAAATATGCACGTGCGTATGTATGTATATGTGTGTGTGTGCATGGACACATGTGAGAGCAGAGGCCAGAGGAAGATACTAGACGTCCTGCTCTATGGCTCTCTGTTGGATTCTCTTGAGACAGGGTCACTCACTGAACCTAAAAGGTTGCCATTTGGGTTAAGCTGGCTGGCCCCTGAGTTCCTGGGATTTGCCTGTCTCTATCCCCTAATATCAGGGTTATAGGCACATGCAAACATGTTCAGCTTTTACAGGGTTACTGAATTTAGGTTTTCATGCTTGTACAACAAATTCTCTTACCCATTGAACCATCCATCTCTCTAGCCCCCTCACCTTTTCTTTCTTTCTTTCTCTTTCTTTCTTTCTTTCTTTCTTTCTTTCTTTCTTTCTTTCTTTCTTTCTTTCTTCCTTCCTTCCTTCCTTCCTTCCTTCCTTCCTTCCTTTCTTTCTTTCTTTCTTTCTTTCTTTCTTTCTTTCTTTCTTTCTTTCTCTCTTTCTTT
>NW_021604777.1:511068-541893 GCF_004785775.1 Grammomys surdaster | reverse complement strand
CTCTCTCTCTCTCTCTCTCTCTTTCTTTCTTTCTTTTTTTCTTTCTTAACACAATGTCTCATGTTGCCCAGGCTGGTCCCAAGTTTGCTATGTAGCCAAGGCTGACTCTTTCCTACCTTTGCCTATTTAGGCAGAGTGCTAAGGGTTACAGTCACACACCACCATGCTAGGCTAACACTTCGGCTTTAATGAGAACAATCACCTTCGAAGAGCCTGGTTGATGAGTCACATCCTAAGGGGACTGACCATCTACTGATGGCCTTTGGTTTTAGAGAATTGGGAACTGACCACAGAGACTCCTGCAGGCAAGTCTGTCACTGTCTCAGCTTTCTTTTTACTGTTTGAGCCACTCAGGCTGGCCTTCCATTTACCCTAGATCCCAGGCAGGCCAGAGCCTTCAATCCTCCTGCATCAACCTCTTGAGTAGTTGAGATTTTAGGCTCTGCTACTAACAGTCTGTGGAACTGTACAATCAGCTGAATTTTTCAAAAGAGAGAGTTACTTAGGGAGAGGCCTCTGGAAGAGGCTTTGAAAACAACCAGCTGAAGTGGGGTGCAGTTCAGTGGTAAAGCACTTGCCTAGCTTGCCATATCTTCAGCCACAGATAAAGAAGAGTACATAGTGAGTAAGCCAAGAATGAGTTCCCTGCTTTGTGGAATTTCCTGCCAGGCACTGGGTTTTCCATTTAGGGGCATGGAAAGGGTACCTGCTCACTTGTGCTGATGAGGTCATACTTAAGATTTTTGCCCACTGGCTGCTTCTGCTGTTGGGAGCAGGGAGGCGGCTTCCCTCTACAGAGACACAGACAATGCTTGGCCTCCAGCCATCATCATTTCCTTCCTGGACAAGGCTTCTGCCTTATTGCAGAGACCCACCCATGAATGTGTCTGGAGGCCTTCAGTCCTGTCATCACACCAAGAATGTCAGCCCTGATCCTTGTTGTGGGAGTGGAGCTCTTAAACTTAGCTAGAGGATGCTGGACCCAGGAAGTACCCTCCTCGAGGGTTGCTAGGTGCCTACACTGTAACAGGGGATGAAACCACATCTAGATAATTACAATGTAAGTTTTATATTTTGCTCAGGGACCTAAAGATGTGTCAATGACATCAGAATAAATGGAGAAGAAAGGAGAAGGAGTGTGCAGAGCCCAGAGCCCAGAGGTTGGAGCTCAGACTTCTAGATGGTTTCAGAGGAAACACCAGTGAAAAATCTGAAAAAAGAACCAGTGGATCAATGTAGTAGAAGCTCTTTACAGCCAGAACTCTAGATGGGTTGTGAGGCACAAAATGACTATGTGTATGTATATGTATGTGCACATGTGTGTGTACATGTCTGAATGTGAATGCATGGGAACTGCTGTATATGACACAGATTATCTATGAGGCTCATACCACAGATAATGATGACACATACCCATGTTCACACATAGGAGAAAATGCTAGAACAAAATCCATTTGGACAGTTGAAAAATATATTCAGTATAATATTGTATTAATTCCCATCCCCGAATCCCACAAGACAGGGTTTCTCTGTGTAGCCCTGGCTGTCCTGGAATTCACTTTGTAAACCTAGCTGGCCTGGAATTCAGAGATAGCCTCTTGAGTGCTGGAATTAAAGGCGTGCACCACCATGCTGGGCCTTGTACTGAATTTTTTTTGTCTTTGTGTTTTTGAGACAGGGTTTCTCTGTGTATCTCTGGTTGTTCTAGAACTCACACTGTATCGTGTAGGCTTCAAACTCAGAGATTAGCCTGCCTCTGCTTCCCGAGTGCTGAGATTAAAGGCGTGTGCCACCACTGCCTGGCTTGTACATTTTTATGGTATACTTATCCATTTTCTTTGTTGTTTTAATTGATAAATCTTTATACAATATTCTGACCATGGTTTCTTCTTCCCAATCTCCTCCCCATCCATTCCACTGCTTTCTGTCTCTCTATCACTTTAGGAAACAAACAGGCAAGTAAAAACAAAATAAAACAACACCTAAAGATTAAAAAATGCCCATACAAAGCAATATGAGATAAAGAGAAAATCTTCAAAAATACTGTTGTGTTGGCCATCTATAGTTGGGCCTGGGGTCCACCCTTAAGTGTGTTTTATATACTCAGAGAGACTCCCTCAGAGAAAACCAATTTTTCCTTTGCATGTGGTTGTCAACTGAGATAGCTTCTTGGTTAGGGATGGGAGTCTGTGCTCACTTCCCCCTCTCAGTGTTGGGACCTTGTCTGGCTTGAACCTGTCTAGACCCTGTGCATGTAGCCATAGTCTCTCTGAGTTCACATGTGCACCAGTGCTGCTGTGTCTGGAAGACAGCTTCCATAGTGTTATCCAGCTCCTCTGGCGTTTAGAATCTTTTGACCCACCCAGTGCTGAACATAGGCTTTGGTCCATCATTGACTCTGAGTGTGTACCTCAAATGAGTCCTGGTCCTTCCTTTATCACATGCAGCTCCATAGACTTGGGGCTTGGCATTCCACCCTCATCATTCCTGCTCAGCCCAGCTCTGCTGTTGCTAGCAACTGTCAGTGCCTTACCTCTCTTCCCATTTCACTGCTGTAAAGCAGCACCAGCTCCTTCCATCCAGGTCTCCCCAGGAAAGTCCTTCTTCTGTACCACCTACACCTGGGGACCGATGCTGTAGCTTAGAAGCCTTGCACTGCCCCAGGCTTCAGGGACTTATTCCTAGCCTAGAATATGTGTCCTCGCCATCCCAGCAGGTGCCTTTCCCTGTTCTGGGCTTGGTTTTTCTTTCTGGACACTCCTGAGCCCTGCAGGTACCAATGCCCTTTGTCATAGATGTGTTAGATTCAGTGGCTGCTTTCTCCTGCTGTCTCCTTTTAGGAAGGCAGAATTTAGGAGCCTTCCCCTCACTTCCTGTACTCAAGGCTTCTGACCATGACATATCCAATTTTTTCCCACCCTGAGGATAAGTTACTTTATACCGCCTGTCTCCTGACTTGGAGAGCCATGTAGCCTGGCCTTGTCCAGACTATGAAGGCAGTCTCATAGCCCACTTACCTCTGCCTACAAAACGGACAGAAATAGGACTTCCAGCTGAGCACCTGACTGGGCTCAACTGTGTACCCCTCAACAAAAGACATGAAGAGCCAGTCCCAGAATGTGACTAATCTGGAACTGAAGTTTTTATAAATGCAGTTACAGTAGAGTGCAGTCATGCTGTGGAATCGCGGCCTCTAGCCCATATCTATTATGACCAGTATCCGTCAAGGAAGGAGATCAAAAAGAAAAAAAAAGCTCAATCAGCAAATCACTTTTTTTCCTGAGTATGAAGACATGAGTTTAGATCCTCAAAAGCCATGTAAAAATCTGAGTGCAGGGTGCACATCTGCAATCCCAGTGACGGTGCAGCAGGACGCAGCAACATGAGTAGCCCTAGAAATTCAGGGACCAACTAGCTCGGCCTACATGGTGAAGGTCCAGGCCATTGGGGGACAGTTTTAAACAAAAGGTGAACTGATACCCAAGATTCTCCTCTGGTCCTTATGTGGATGCTGTGCATTCCCATATAAAGTAAATTAAAAAAGAAGCGAGGTTGCACAGACAGGGAGAAGAGTCCCCAGAGATGTGAGTCGGTAAGCCAAGCAACACAAAGCAGTTACAACCAGAGACAGGCCTAGAACAGCCTCCATGGCCTTCGACAAACTGAGGCCTTGTTCATATCTTGCTTTTGGATTTCTGGCCCTTAGACCTGTCAAAGGATGAACTTGTGTTTCAGCTGCCCAGACTACAGTACTTTGTTATGTGGCCACAGGATATCTACACAGGAGCATCCTTATCTCTAAGTCAAACTTTCTGTTACTGCAATTACTTTTAAACAATGGGTTGAAAACATTTCATTGAAACTGTGTGGTCTGGAGATGGCTCAGTGGTTAAGAGCACTTGCTGTTCTTCTAAAGGACTTTGATTCTGTACCCAGTACCTACAGGGTGGCTTACAACCAGCTGTAGGCAGGCAAGTGGTACGCATCCAAATATTCAGGCAAAACACTCATGCACATACAATGAAATAAGTTTAAAAAAAAAAAGGCCAACTGCAGAAATAAGAAATAAATAACTTTAAAACTGTGCACTGTTCTGAGATTCTTAGTAGCAGGATAGAAACTTATCTATGTGCTTGTCCTATGGGGAATGGTAGTCATGTCTGTCCAGTGCACCTGCCCAGTAGTCATTCAGCAGCTGTCTTAGTACCACAGTGCCCGAAGGAGCCTCACTTTATTTAGCAGTAGCTACAAAGCACAGGAGTAAGATGTTGCATTCAGATGGTGAAGAGAGAGCATAAAGTATTTCCTTTAAATGAGATGGTGGAAGTTCTCCACCTAATAAGGAAAGGAAATAAAAGAAATCTATAAATACCTCCTGTCCAAATGAGTCTTCTATCTGTAAAAATGAAAGACAAAGTGGCATGGTCTAGTGTTGCTGATCATTTACTTAGGAGACAGTACTGGGTGACAGGGCCCACCACTCTCTGAACTTTCAGGCTCTACTGGAATGTACAGCTGAGGGCTGACCATGTTCTCTCATGAGACCTAGGTAGGCACAACATCAGCACATGATGGGCAGTGCTGCATCCTGTTCCTGTCCATCAAGCTCTTTTGAGGTAGCCCATGCCTACCTGCTGCCCAGGAAGCCCATTGCCAGATCGGTCAGCTCCGCCTCCACCTCTTCCTGGCTCAGGACTGTCCCTGGGACCTTCCATGGCAAAGGGCTCTCCAGGCTCAGTGGGGCTGGGAAGTCTTGGAGGAGTGCGTTGAGGAAGCCTGGGATCTCTCTGTCACAGGCCATCTGGCTGCTGTTTTGTGGGGCTCCAGAGGCCATGCCCAGTGCATTCCGGGGGGCTTGCAGCTAGGCAAGAGATGGTCTCCAGTCAAGTCTTCACTCTGGGGAGAAATGTCAGAGTTAGCAATATCACAGGATGACAGCTGTGTGACATGGAGTGCACATGTCCTGCCTTGTTTGTCTCTTTACTCAAGCACTGGGCCTCACGGCTCAGGGGACACACTTAATGGAATGTAATCCCATTTAGAAACAAAGATGGGTTCACAAGGAGAAACATGCATTCCTAGGGAATATCCTCAGGAGGTGGTATCAGAAGCAGGCCATGAAGACATCTCATAGAAGTGACAGAGGGAATGCATGTTCCCTGCAGAGTGACAGGTATCACCAGAGGCAAGCAGGACAGGGATACCAGGACCTGGTCATCAAGGTAGGTAACAGGGATCAACCAGATGACAATAACTGATCAGCTGGTAGAAAGAGGTATTTGTATGTATATATACAAACAAACATACATTCATGTGTGTGTGTATGTATGTATGTATGTATGTTTACATCTATATCTCCAGGCTATAAAGATGGTAGAAAAACAGAAGAGTTAATACACAGTGGCCATCAGCGCAGAACTATTTGGGAGACAAAGCAAATTAGGTGTGGTACTGGAAATTGAGCCCAGGGTCTCATGCATGCAAGGCAAGCCTGGTAATATCAGCCCTTTTTGCCTTTCTTTCTTTTTTTCTTTAAAATTTTTAAGATTTATTTATTTATTTTATTTATCATATACATACTTATCACACACACACACATATATGTATATGATGTATACACATATACATACATATGAGTACACTGCTGCTCTCTTCAGACACACCAGAACAGGGCATCAGATCCCATTACAAATGGTTGTGAGCCACCATGTGGTTGCTGGGAATTGAACTCAGGACCTCTGGAAGAGCAGTCCGTGTTCTTAACCGCTGAGCCATCTCTCCAGCCCTCTGCCTTTCTTTTATGACCTCCTGTGATGTGCTTTGGTCCCTCTCTCGCCTTGCTCTCTCTGGTGTTGGAGTAAAGCTCCACTTTCCACTACACCTGGGCAGATAACCTTCCTGGCAGTATCTGCTCACACAGGCCTGTCTGCAGCTGGTGCTTCTTGTCAGGGGTACTCCAGGGCTAGTGTGGCTGCACACTCACTTTACCCTTCAAGGATGTGGCACCTCTGAGGGCTCTACTTAATATTCTGGCTCAGGGACTTCCATTAGGAAAGAGCCCAGTGTGTTTACCATCAGAGGAAACAAATGGCACTCTTACGGTGATAAAATGGATAGAAGATTCTGAGTGCCCTAAGTTCTAGGCAGGAGAACCTGGAGAGCAGCTTCAGAGTCCAACTCCCTCTGGAGGCCTTTCAGGTCCTAACTACTAAACGAACCAGGCAGAAAGAAAGGTAAGACTTCTAGAACCATCAGACTTGGAACAACCACAGATGGTGCCTCCAAACTTTGCCAGAAGCAAGGGCTTAGATGTGAGACAGACAGATGAGGAAATTCTCAAGAACTAATCAGAGCTCAAAGAATACACTGCAGCAAAGGCTACTGTCATGTAGGTCACTAACTTCTAACAAGTGAAATAAGAGTAGAAGACAGAGGGGATGGGGAGCCCTCTCAGCTGGCAGACTGCTTGCTTGGCAAGCACAAGGCCCCGGGTTCAGTCCCAGTACCACATAAACCAGGTATGATAGTGTCCACCTGCTTTCCTACACGTGAGAGGTAGAGACATGAGGATAAGAGCTTAAGACTATGCTGGGCTACGTACAGTCATGGGTCAACCTGGAACACATGAGACTCTGTTTCTAATAACACAAAACTAAACAAAATACAAAGAGAGAAGTAGATGAAGGAAGGGTTCCAGTATCATGTTACGCAGTAGTACTCAGGGTATAAAAGGAAAGGTATGGTGTGACAGGAATACTGTCAACTTGACAGGCCCTACAATTACTGAAGGGACAAGCCATGTCTGTGAGGGATTCTCTGGGTTACATTAACTGAAGTGGGAAGGCCAACTGTGGGTGGTACCATTCTATCGTTGGGGCCCCATACTAAATAATGGAAGTATATTAGCTGAGGCCAGCATCCATCTCAGGTTGCCTGACTATGGACACAATATGACCAGCTCCCTTCCCGAGATTGTGTTGAGACCATGGCCTGTATTCCTTAAAACCAAAAAAACCCCTTCTTTCTTTAAATTGCTTTTGTCATTTGTTTTTGAGATACCCTTTCTCTGTGCAGCCCTGGCTGTCCTGAAACTTGCTCTGTAGGCCAGGTTGGTTTGGAACTCACAGAGATCTGCCTGCCTCTGCTTCCCAAATGCTGGGATTAAAGTCCTGGGCCACCATTGGTGGTTTGTCAATTTTTTTTTTTTTAACAAGAAAAGTAATTGAAGCCAGCCTGCTCTACAGAGTGAGTTCCAGGACAGCCAGGTCTACACAGGGAAACCCTGTCTTGAAAAACCAAAAAAAAAAAGAAAAAAAAAAAAAGAAAGAAAGAAAGAAAGAAAAGTAATTGATACAAGTGATAAGCAAAAACAACACGTCTCCTTTCTTTCAAAGGCTGGAATCAAGAGCTAACTTGTTTTAAAAAGATACATACAAAGAAGCCATAGGCTGATGCTGGCACCTGCCAATAATTCCAGCATTCAGGAAGGACAGGCAAGAGGGTCGCTGCAAGCTTGAAGGCATTGTGGTCTACATAGCAATTGACAAGTTAGACCCAGCTACAGATGGAGATCCTGTGTCAAAAACCCACACACCCTCCAACACTGGACAGAGTGAAGGGATGTGGCAGAGGCAGGGTCTACAGTAGCCAGCCTGAGCTCATCCGGGAGAGTAGTAAGGCACAACTCAGTTTAAGGGACTGAGAGGTGACAGGCTTTCTGCTGCTCTTGCAAACAGAGGGAACTGGAGATCAGACAGCAGAAGCAGAAAGAGGTGAATGAGGAGGAGGAGGAGGACCGCAGAGCTTCACTTCAACCTTCCCGTCCTCTGTGTGTGGGTATGGAGTCAGTCCTACCAGTCTCCTCTCCTCCGAGAGTGCTCACCACCCCAGTACTTCCCTTTGTCTTGACTCTGCAGCTTGTCCTTTTTGCTTCCTTTCCTTCAGGTAGCTTCTCTTTCCCTGGGCCACTCTTGGAGGTGGGGTGGGGGGTTACCTTTTCCCAGTGTTTATTTCCCTGGGCCATATCCAAGTGTTAAAAGAAGCTTTGTAAATAAACAAAACTATAGATATAGTACTTTTTATTGAAGGTTATGTTGCTGGAGTTAAAATTCACTGTCTGCATTCAGATTTAATAAAGTTAATAAAGTGTAGCTTGGGTTACAAAGACCAAGCAGGTAAAAAGATAGCATGTAATTAAAGCAAAGAAGGAAAGAGCAGGATGGGAACCAGGTAGATGCAATCTACTCAAAGGTAAGATAGAAAAGAGAGGGAGCCCTGGGTAGGGCTGGAGAGCGAGAGAGGTGGCATTAATTTCTGAGAGGACCAGGCCAAGTGTCACATCGTACCCTACCCACCAACTGCAGAAGTGTGACTACTGTGAAGCATTTGGATATTTATTCCTTGCAATTCTACAGGCCCTAGAGGTACCAAACCCCGCAGCAGTGCTAAACGGGCTAATGTGAAACCATAGCAAGAAGACAGCATGTTCACACCTCAGAGTACACAGAGAACCCACAACATCATCCTACCTGGTACTATCTCTGCTGGATGTTTTAGAAGTAAGGTGCCTCTCTGTAACCTTTGCTCTTGGGCTGCTTCCTGGATCTGGATCCCTTCCCACAGTCTACCTGTCTTCTGTGGAGGCTGGGCTCATCTTTGCACTGCAGGACTAGAAAACCTTTAATGTCCCTGGCTATACTGCTCTTACTTCCCTGTGCCTGTGCTACAGGCTCAGGACCTGTTATGGGCCCCAAGGCTATCTGCACCATGCATGGTGAGTGGGCCTGGGTGCCAAGCACAGCACAACACCATGCTCATGGTCTTGTGCAAGGCTCTGCTTGCATCTGCTGGCCTACAGGGCCTGGATGTACTGTCTACTTGTACTAGAAAGGCAGTATCCTCAGAGACATTGTCTGCTGCGGCCACTCAGACTCATTTCACATTGTGTGGCTTGGGACACAAATGAAGAACCAGGTCACAGTTTTCTTTCTTTGGGGTCAAGCTGAGGCAAAGGAAATGAGTAATATTCTTTTCCATTTTCCTTTTTTTCCCAGAAACTCTTAAGAGTGGATGCATGCCTTTCTAAGGGCAAAACAACCCTGCTCTAAAGCCCGTAACCTGGAGAGAAAGGATATGATTGTGGCAGAAAGAACTGGTGAAGGGCATGGCCCCACCGGGATGGCTGGATGGGAAGTGGTAGCTAGCTGGTTTGGTCAGCTGGACAAACGAATCTGGGGAGAAGCATGGGTGGGCAGAAGTGCTGGGCACAGGGCAGAGGAACTGTTTGATTTCAACAGCATCCATATAGTTGCAAAAGACTCAGAGAGGGACACATGCATGAGTGTGTGCAAGTCACTAAGCAGGGCTGCACTGCCTTGATTGGTTTGGCTAAATTGACACTTGGCTGGTTCCTCCTGGTTCTGGGACTTGTGCCTCTCTCTATGTATGAGCTAGCAGTTGCTCTTCAGATTCTGAACTTGTGATCTTTGTGTCTCCTCCTTGCCAGTATTGGGATCACAGGTGTGCACACATCTGGTGTATGTGGTGCTGGAACTGATCATGTATGCTAGGCAAGCAGTCTGGCATAGAGTTTTACCCCAAGCCTCCTCCTCCCCAGAGCTCTTATTTCCCTATTTGTAACTAGCTTCTAGAAATAGTTTGGTGTAAATCCTTCTAGATCTTAAACAATCTTTTACTACACACATGGAAAAGATTTTATTTATATTTTTGAATGCTTATTATAAATATTGTAGCAAAGTATACATTAAAAACTATCACTTTAGCTTGGCATGGTGGTTCACACCTATAATCCTACCACTTGGGAAACTGAAGGAAAACCTGGGCTACTGAGTAAAACCTTGTCTTAAAAAAAAACCCAACCCAAACCAAACCAAGCAAAAATTAAAACACCCTCCCCTAAACAATCAAAACCCAAAGAACAAGAACGTGGAGGAAGGTTTGGGAGGAGAGCTTAGTTGGTAGATACTTGCCTTGAAGACACAGGTCCTGTGTTCACCTGTAAAACTGGACGTGGTGGCGAACACCTTCAATCCCAGTGCGTGGGAGATAGAGTCAAATATAGAGTCAAAGATAGAGTCAAAAATAGAGTTCAAGTCCAGGCTTAGCTATAGTTTGAGCTGGAGGCCACCTTGTCTCAAAAAACAAAACAACAATGCCAAAACCCACTTTAAGAATATTTTTCTTGCCGGGCGGTGGTGGCACACGCCTTTAATCCCAGCACTTGGGAGGCAGAGGCAGGCGGATTTCTGAGTTCAAGAGTTTGAGGCTAGCCTGGTCTACAGAGTGAGTTCCAGGACAGCCAGGACTACACAGAGAAACCCTGTCTTGAAACAAAACAAAACAAAACAAAACAAAACAAAACAAAACAAAACAAAACAAAACAAAACAATATTTTTCTTTCTGCTGATGCTGGAGATTCAGCCTACAGGTCCTGTGCATGCTGAACATGCAGCCCACCTCGCCCATGTCTACTCCCCACTTTAACCATCTCTCACAGGCTGTTCTGTGGCATCAAGCCACATTATTGTGCAGCCATTTTTTCTTTTGAAACTTGGTAGTTTTTCAAGGGATCCTAAGCTTCATGTGGTCAGTGTCCCAGACCCTTTGTGCTCAGCAGGACTGGATGGCCACTGGAGTGAGGTAAGTAGCCTGAGGCCTGGGGCTATCACACAGGAAATGAAAATTCTCCCTTAGTACACTGGGTAGCAAAGACAGCCTTCAAAACAAGGCTGGCTCCAGGTGACATCACAGAAGAATTCTGCAAATTAATCTGTTGTGGGAGGTTAACGGTTATTCAAACAATTAATTGTTTTGTTTACGTCTCAGAACTCTGCAGACAAACACATGCCATCAGGCCACACTGCAGTTGAAAAAACCAGGCTCTAGAAGGAAAGTGTTACTCTAAGGTCACAAATATGAGCTATCACCGAAGCAGGACTCAGTTGAGGACTCTGGTGCCCAGTGACTTGGACACTTCCGCACAGTTTGCTGCCGAGTAAAAGTAAAATTTGATGACGGGAGGGGTAAGAGCATAGAGACCATGGGCTCTCGTTCAGTTTCTCATGTGGGAACAGTTCACAGTGCTGTCCCAGGGCACACTGAACACATCTGTTAATCAAGGGCCTCGAAACAGAAGGCCTTAGTGGAGCAGACCACTGCCTTCCAGTGGGCCTCACTAGGTGTTCGTCTCCGCAGAAGTCCCTACAGTGCCTTTTCTCCTCATTACACAGAGAGCTTAGGAGCTGGCCTGAGACCACACAGCTGTAATGGTGAAGACCCAGCCTCTCCGGACTGAGGCTCTACTGCAACCTAGTCAAATGGCGTCAGTCTGTGCCTCCATCCCAGGTGTTAACGAAAACACTAGCTTTAAATACACTCAGGGACGCTACTGGGCTGGGCATTCAGGTTAAAAATGTGGTCCCAGACCGGGTCTTCACTGGTAGGGCTGAGGGCAGGGCTAAGGGCCTAGCCCACATGCTTCTGAAAAGGTAAAAGGAGAGATCCTTGAAACCAGGATTGTCACCCCTTGGTACTTTGTTTTGCCTCACAGCTATCCGCCTCCTCCTGGACCTCAGTTCAGTCACACCCCTATAGGGTCAATGGATTTCCAGTTCCGTGCCTTTAGTTCCCTATGCTCTGCTACCAGTTTCTCAGGGTCCCGCCGGCTTGCTTGGATCTTTTGCTTACTGCCATCCCCAAGTCCCATGGGCTCGAGCACCCGAAACCCGTCTTGGCCTTAGTGCTTTCTCACTTCTCCATTTCATCCTCAGTCTCATTTCACTCTCGTGCACCTCAGGCACCCACATGACCCCCACCCTAGTCCGAGTCTTCCACCCTCACCCTCGCTCCTCATCCCTAGCGTCCCGTGGGCCTCACCTGCCAGCCTGCCGCAGCGTTCCCCACGAGCTGCTCTGGGCCAGCTCAATCTACTTCCCGTCCTGGGCGCCGCAGGCTCCGCGCAAGCGCAGTCAGGCCTCGGGCGCGCCTCTGCTGCCTCCTGGCGGTCCCTCTGCCCTCTTGTTTGGGGAAGACAAGAGCCCTATTCGCCAGTGCGTTGCTACACTTCTCCAGCCTTGACTAGGGAGAAAGCAGTACTTGCTTCACAACGCTCATTGCTTGTCAGAAAGCAGTCATTGCTTCACAGCGTGTGTGGTGATCAGTTGCAGGGCAGGGATGCAGCTCCATACTGTCCAGGACTGGCCACACATCAGAGAGGAGAGGTGTGTTCCGCTGGGTCATGTGTTTGTTTTATTTTTAAATAGAGGGTCATGGGATTGTTTTCTTTGAAATTCAAAGGAAATAAAACTCTTTTTTTTTTTTTTATTTTATTTATGAGTACACTGTAGCTGTCTTCAGACACACCAGAAGAGGGCATCCAATCTCATTACGGATGGTTGTGAGCCACCATGTGGTTGCTGGGATTTGAACTCAGGACCTCTGGAAGAGCAGTCAGTGCTCTTAACCGCTGAGCCATCTCTCCAGCCCCGAAATAAAACTCTTTAGGAAACATTTTAATGTATAACATTATATTCATTTTATACCAATGAACGTGTACACTGCCTGTGTACAGTGTGGAGAGTATCCTTCAAGTTTCATTGTGGTCCTGCCACAGGCCCTCCTTTGTGGTCAGGGCCCCAGGATCTTTGTGTTCAGCAGGACTGCATAGCCACTGAGAACTGGATAAGCAGCTTGAGCCCTGAGGCTATAAACCAGGAAATGAAACACTTCCTTAGTACACTGGGTAGCAAAGGCAGTCTAAAAGACAAGGTTGGCTCCAGGTTGTCACCTGGCTTTTAAAGCAATTGTTGTTTATGTCTCAGAACTGTGCTGACAAGCATGGTCATCAGACCATGTTGACTTAGAGACTCTTTACTGGTTGGAAGGTTTCAGAGAAGCTATGAGCCTAGAGAACCAATAGATGGCTGTTCTGAAAGGAAATCGTGTGTGTGTGTGTGTGTGTGTGTGTGTGTGTGTGTGTTGGCATGGTGGGGAGAGTGTCTGCCTGCTATGCAAGAAATAGGGTCTTGATTCATTTAACCTGAGTAAGGTTTGAGGCCATTTATAACCTGATGAGGTTGAGGGTGATACACAGAGAAGACAGTGAAAGTAGACACGAGGAACCTGCCTGTTAGGCTCTAGGCTGAGGACATATCTATAATATACCTTTTCCTGAAGTTGCTGTCACCGTGGTTAGTCTTGTCAGCAGTCCACTATTACCAAAGCTTTTACTCTTGTCAAATTCCCAGTATTATCTATACCAACCAGCTTAGTTCAAACCTGTGCTTCTTCAGCAAGGTACACCAAGCTGTGGCGTAGAGCCAGGAGGTCTCAGTGCTAGGTCTCCCATCTATGCCCTCTTTCCCAGTCCCCTAAATCCTTTTCCAGAAATCTGTTCTGAGCTCTCTGAGAGTGGATGCAAACAATCTCCCTACCACACTAGCCCCATCACTCTTCTCAAAAACTGGATATATCACTTGGGCTTTAAAACTCTCAATGATGCCTGTGACCACAGGGGTTGTAGTCAGAAAGGTGGTCCATAGCTACACTCAGCTGCACCACAGATCAGTCTGCCTTACAAAGTATTCTCTAAGCTTGGCTTCTGACCAGCTTCAATGGAGGAACTCAGCTACCTGTCTGAGGCAACAGACTCATGATGAGTGTCAAAATAGATCCACAATGTCACCAGAGTCACACACAGGCTCTACATGCCAAACCTACTTGGAGTTTGAGTGGTTGTCATATAAATCTGGGTTAGGGATCAGGAAGCTAGGCCACAAGTGCTGAGCAAGGGTCTGAGAAAGGTGCCTGCTCCACCTGGCTCACCAAGACTCCTCTGGGTTGCTAATGTCCACCTTCCTGCTGTGTTGCACACAGCTACAGTTGTGGTGTGAGCTACACATTGTTCCCATAGTCCCAGATGTGTTTTCTTGCTGGCCCTCTCATAGTGTGTGCAGAACAGGATGTACTTTAAACAGGAGGGAGGGATAAAGCTGATTCTCACAGGTCTCCACACACACAGGAACTATTGTGTTTCACCAATAAAAGGCCCCCGGCTTTTTGTTCCAGAGAATAAAAAATAAAAAGCATTTTAATGGTTTCAGTGGCTCAAAGATAACCACGAGGTGTCTGGAGTGGGGAAAAGATGGGCTGTCATACAAAGTAAGCAGCCAGGGCTGACATCTTGTCTTTTGGCCGTCTGGGATTGGCCTTTCCTGGAGGTCTCCGGCCCCGGGCCCGCCCACGACCCTGCCTCCTTCCAGGACCACCTCGGTGCATGGGATGACAAGAGGCTGCATGCTTCAGCTCCACCAGCTCCTGGAAGATGGGGTCACAGAAGATGCAGCCTGTGTGCTGTGTTTCATTGCCAGGAAGGGGAGACTTGGCCTTGTTGAAGTCTACATCGAGCAAGGCAGCCTCGCAGGTGCTGCAGGTGTCGGCAGATACCCGTACTCGGTGGGCATTTTCGAAGCAGTGTGCCACCACATTGCATGTATTGCAGGCCACCTTCCACTTGGGACCAGAGGTAGGGTCGAGAACCAGGACTCCATTCTCGCATTCCACGCACTGGCCAATGCCCAGCATACTCAGTGAGTGCTGGCAAGTAGGGTGTGTGCACTCATTGCAGCCCATGCCTGAAGGGAGAGGAGTCCAGTGACCTAAACATGCCCTGGCTCCCCCAACTCTGGCTACTTTCAATGTCAGATTGCTGGATTCTTATTCTAGATCAAACTGGCACTCACTCTTAACCTGCTTTTGGGGCATCTTGTTCACTGGCCTGGGATCCTCTGCTTATCTAAAAATGCTCTGTCCTCAATGTTCTGGGGACTTAAGCTGACCCCTAAACTCTCATTTGCTTCTGTAGCTTATTAATGCCTCTTCCAGGTTGCTCTCAGCTCACCTGTCACTCACTTGCTACATTGTAAGACACTGGGCAGCAGGAAGAGAGCCTCATTACCTTGGTGGTATGCTTGTGAACTGAGACCCTGAGGATTCCTAATGGATGCCTTGGGTAACAAAGGTGCTGGCTCCTAGTCTGAGACAAGGGATGGTACCACCTGGTAAATGTGCTGGGGGCACTGAGCCTCTCTGGTTCCAGGCTTAGCATGCACTGCTTAGCCTGGATACATGCTCTCCTTTTTCCAGCAAAGAGTGTAAACCAGCAGTGCTGAAAACCGAGGGTTCTTTGTTTGCCAGGTGTCCTTATCTGAGGTTGCCTGCCTCTCACTTAGCCCAGCCCCTGAGGGGCACATTTTGCTCTCTGCCCAGATCCTAAGTGAGCAAGCTTTTTGCTCAATTAGGACCCAAACATACCTAGACCAGATAGGCTGGCCAGTGCCTAAGCAGTGGCACAGTATTTCTTAGAGTCCCTGATTCAGTACCAGTGTGCACAGGTAGCGATGGATGGGTAAGGGACCCCATTGGAGTCTGCAAAGTATGAACCCGAGGACAGCCATGTGCCACACTCACCTTTCTTCATGTCTCGGAAGGGTGGGTGATTATAGCAGTAGGGACAAAGTGGGTAGCTCTTGCCCCGCGAGCCCGAGGACCACAGGACCAGTTCAAAGTCATCCAATGGGCACCGCAGCTCCTTGTACAGCTTGATGGTACCATTCTGGGGGAGGGTGTAGGTCTCATCACAGTGGGAGCAGTGTAGGCGGCTTGGCTTGGCCTATGGGATGGGGGCATTAAGAAGGAATATGAGGGTATTGGGCCTGACGTTCTTGCCTGCTGTCCTTTCCTTTGAAACACTGAATAGGTAATGCTCAACACCTAACAGATACACAGAAGACAGAATTCAGTGCCAGGCAAGGACCTCTCAACCACTGGTATGAGGCCCAGTTACCACACTTCCCATTTCTTCCTTCCCTCACAAAGCCAGAGAGTCTGAAGCCCCAGCATTCGGCTGGTGGATGGTTCATCAAGTAAAGGAGCTTGCTGCTAAAGCCTGAGTTCAATCCCTAGAGCCCACATGATGGAAGGAGAGAACTCACTCCTACAGATTGTCCTTTAACCTCCACATGAGTGTTGTGGCATACTCACACACACACACACACACACGCACACACACACACACATGAGTAAATGTAAAGCCCCAGCATGTTAATAATATTCACGAGAGCAAGAAAGTGAATGGTGAACTGTGTATATGGCCTGGTGGTTTATGTTGTTACTGGTGCTGATTCAGGCCTTTTAATCATTCTGTGTGACAATGGACATTATTTCTGCTTGACTAATGACAAAGAAGAGGTTTAAGGTGATATCTGAACAGGAATGTTCTGGCTAGATGTGGTAACAGTCTTTCAACCTTCACATACCTGGATATACTTCATAAATCGATGGCACTTTCCACAGCGTGAAAGGGGCTTGCCAGTGGCAGCCAGGGGTGAAAAGGATACTTCCATCAACTCATCCATGCCTGAGAGCAAGCAGAGCACAGGGGTCATGTCTGTCCTGGTCTTTGGCAGCCCTCCCTCCAACAAGTCTTGGTAGCTTGGTAAAACTGGGTGAACTAGACAAAGAGGCCATCACGCATGGTCAAGGATCCAAGTTTGACTGTTTCTATCAGTGATAGAGTACAGAGCTACAGCCCTGCTCATCAGCTTTGTATATTCCTGATGCAGATATTAATTAACCTGATCCCGGCAACAGCTAAAGAGGCATCACTGCTATGACTGGTAGAGGCTCAGAGCCCAAATCTGGAGTGGGCCTCAGATGGCTCTGTCCTGTTGGAATAGCTGCTGATGGAGGAAAGAGGCAGGTCTTACCTGCAATAGAATCAACAAAGTAGTGGAATTTTCTCTTGAAGATATCCAGGGTGTGACCCAGGACCTGGTGGTAGTCAGCTTTGCCCTGGGCAATAAGGTTCAACTGCTTTTCCACTGCGCTGCGGATAGTGGGGAGTACCAGCTCTGCATCTGTGAGCAAGTGGGTGGATGCTGTTGTAGGCACTGAGGTCCTTGCCACCCCACTAGGCAGGCAAGAACTGCTGTCCCGCTCAACCTAGCTCTGACCCAGCCTTCCTGGGCTGCTTGTCCACAGAGTTGGAAGGCAGCAAGGGCAGCTCCTATTGCTGCCAGACTTTTCCTGAACTTCCCATCAGGAAAGTTTGTGTAGAGATCTTTTGCAGAATGGCCAGGTCTATGCTGTACTTCTCCATCTCCCGTAAACATAAGGCACTTTAGTGGGCAGAGTTGGTGGGTGTCTTAGTGAAGAACCCAAGGTTTGGTTTGTCAAGAAGTCTGTGTTTTACTTTTGGACCCACTATAATGTGTTCATCCATCAAATTCCTGAGTCCCATATCACCTCTGCAGTGGGGACTGGGGAAATGCATGCAGAGCATGGGGCCACTGTAGGAGGCAGCAGAGCCACAACACAGGAAGGAGCTGGAGAGGCCAGCAGGCCATAGGTGGTGGGTAGACAGACTTACCAATCTTGTAGTAACCATGCACGAGAACTATGCCAAGGTTGGTGGGCTTCAGCCGGCGGCCACTCTCCACAGTGACATAGTTGCGCTGGCAGATGTTGTTGATATGTACAGGGATACTGGCATCAGTCCCTGGAATGCACAGCATGGCTCTGGGCATTCCTCAGCCTGCCCCAAGAAGATGCTCTGGGCTATGCATTCTAGTCCTATCTACCCATCACAGAAACCCTCCCAGACACCCATAGGAAGGAGTATAGTGCCACAAACTTATTGCCATTGAAGCTTATTTTGCTCATTAGGTCCAGACTGCTATTTCCTATATGGCTGTCAGAAGCCACGATGCAGACAGACTCCCAAGATAGAACAGGGCTGTCTCTGCAATGTGCTGGGGGCACACCTGTGAACCCAAGGACAGCCTTCATTGGTATTTTAGTTTTATAGTTAAAAAACAGAGGCCCAGAGAGGACTATGTTAGGTCAGAGGGCATTTCCTGAAACCAGTAAACGCAAGTTGGTCTTTTCTATCCGGAAACTGTGGCTTATATGCCCTCTAGACATCAGGATCCACTTCTACCAGAGAGAGCTCATAAAGCTACTGTAGAACCAAGCTGCTTTTACTCATTTCCTCTCTCCTACCTTCTTGAGTCCTCTAGGGCTCCTCATAATACCCAAGGCATGCTTCCTACCCCAGGGATGCAGCTTGACAGAGAAGGAAAAGTGGAAGGTAATGTGATGTCAGAGGGTGTGAAAAGGAACTCAGTATGGCATGCACACTTGGAGTTCTGGCAGAGGAACACTTAGCTTTCTGTGGGTACCTGGGCAGGTTTTACAGGGAAGATCCTGGCACTGGTGATTAAGGAACCTTCAGAGGTTCCACGGCTCATTGCCAAGGTTCGGAATTGGCCCAGATCATGGCCGTATGCATATAAAAGAGTTCCTGTATGGCTGCTATAGTGATTCATATGTATGTATGTATGTATATATGTATGTATGTATGTATGTATGTATGCAGAGTCTTACTCCAGATAGTCTTTCTTTCTTAGCTTCCTAAATGCTAGGACTAGAGACACAAATCACTATGCCCAGGTAGTTAAGCCTTTTTTATATTGTCCTATGGACCTTGATCAACAGCACTGCCCTCAGTCTCCTGTTCAGAGGCCACACACAAACTCTGTTCATTGTCCCAAATTGAAGTGTATGTTGGTCACTAGGTCCAGTACAAGTCATGAGCGTGAAAAGGTTCTTAGCACTGTGCTATTCATCAATGGGACCTTAGCTGCAGGCCAAGGGTACTGTCAGGATTCACTTTAGGAACCTAGGCCCTGGGAAGAAGTAGGCCCAGACCAGAATTCTAGGGCAGGCCTCCTAGCTCTCTGATTTCGGGAGGCAGCTGATCTGGCCCAGGAATCCTGCAGAATCCTGGATTAACTTTTGAGTCTGGTGGGTACTTGTCAGAGTGTAACCATACCATGGTGCACAAGGCTGCATGACACTTCATATGGAAGGCCAGCTCAGGCCTGATGATAAGGCCTTGTAAGTGGCTTTACACAGTGAGTCTGCCTGGATCCATGGGTTATACATTGGAGCATCTGTTACCTCATGCTGAGCCAGGTATATATAGAACACAGGAAGTTTTAGTACCATCACCTCTTGGCCAAGGCCACGGGAATGGAGAGCCCAGATCTGGTACCCACCGATACCATGCTTCTCCATGAGCGTGATGAGCTCAGCCTCAGTCAGATAGTCTGGCGGGCTTGTCTGCTTCTCTAGCATCTTCACCTCACCCACAGTGAAGGCATCACCCTTCTGGCATGTGGGCAGACTCTCTTCCAGGGGCACGCTCTGCCAAGGCATGATCTCTGTGAAGCCTAAAGAGAGACCACTGCTATTTGAGGTCTCCACTTGGGCATCCCATCCAGAGATCTCAGGGTCTGTACAGATGAGAAGAAAGGGACCCCCATGGTCTGCCACTGTACCTGGGGAAATAACTGTCTTTCCCATGCATGTAAAGTGTTCAGGCCCAATCCTGAAGGAGATAGTGCTCTGGAGATACTTGCAGTCATGGCTCACTGTGGCAATGAAGTGTCTGGTGATATACTCGTAGAGTCGCCATGCATCACCTCCTACAAAGGTTCAGTGTAACCAGGTGCCCTGGACCAGCAACAGGGCCTCTGCATGGGTACCAAGGATGTGTGCATAAGTATGATGCCAGGGATTAAATTTAGGGCTTTAAGGACATGCCAGGAAAATGTCATACCATTAAGCCCTATCCCCAGCCTCAAAGCCTGAAAGGAGGAAGAAAAACACAGGTATGGAAGCTGCCTCTAGTGCCTAGGTGGTCCCTTCACAAAGTGTTTCCAGGAGACTGTTCTTTAGGCACATCTGTATGTGGGGCTCTTGCTTCACACTCGGATCTGCAGCAGTTCCTGGTTCCACTGGCATGGCTCTCCCTTCTCTATGGGCCTTGTGGAACACCTTAGGTAGGAGGTACAGATAGCCTCTGCCTCATCCCCCAACACCAAGGCTATCTGTATTCTCCCTCTCCCCAACCATCTGTAGGCACTTCACTGTGTCTCAGATGCTTGGTGAGGAAGTCTCACTAAGCCAGTGGGAGGCTCAGGAGCAGCTGCACTCCTAACGAGTGTGACCTTGTCCACTAGAGCCATGTACCTGTAGCAGCTTCACCTCACAGCCTGGAAGCTTGAGGAGTGTGAGGATGCTGGGGAGAGGAGCACTCAGTACCTAATTCAGCCTCTGTTGCTGACTTCATAGGTGTGATTGGAGGATGGTCACCAGCATCATGACCTTTCCGAGGGCGGTTGATGCCTTCCGCTAACAACTGCTTTACCTGAGGGAGGGGAGGCAAAGCAGAGTCAAGTCAGGCTGATGGCTTCCCATCAGTCTTGGGTTTGGCCAAAGCCTGTCTAGGAGCCATAGCTGATGGGTTGTTCAGGGCAAGGACTATTCTGCTCACCGAGTCTGCCCAGTATGGGTGATTGGCCTGCTGTCGCAAAGAGCCCTTCAGGTCAAAGTTCTCAGGATAGTGGGTGGTTTCTGTCCGTGGGTAGCTGATGTATCCCTGTGTGTATAATCTCTCAGCTATTTGCATGGCATGCTGTGGTCCCATACCTGCCGAAAATAGGAGGCTAAGGGGTCTGGAAGGTGTCTAGGGCTCACTCATAGGCTTGGGCATTCTCGTTTAACCATATAGATAACTCTTAGTGGCTATTGCCAAGGCTCAGAGGTACTGGCTGGATGGGTATCTGGAACACAAGTTTCCAAACTTTCCTGGAAAGGTGGGCCCAGTGGGAAACACTGCTCATCGCTCCACGGTTCCACTTTACAGTACTCATGGAGGCACTGATGACAGTCTGAACTCTGGCCATGGAACAGCAACTAGACTTTTGGGTAGTTGAGCCTATTAGGACTCTACACTGCAAGAGAACTTGTCCTCTTGCTCTCTAACCTGTGAGTTGGCATTTGGCTACTGATCATTTGATGGCATTGCTGTATCAAGGACTAGCTAGCTCTGTGAGGAGAATGCTTTAGGATACAGCTTTCAAAGATCACCAGTTTTTCAGACTATCTCTTGTGATAGGTAAGGAAGCAGTCGTTAGAGGAGTCTTACTCTATGATTTAAAGAAAACTCAAGTGAGACTCAAGACCTCCACCCCAAGGCTTCAAGCTTCACAGCATGAGAAGGGCTTGGTACGGGTTACAATATTGGCCCTGCCCTGTACCAGCCTCAAGATGTCTTTAGGGGTGCTTTAGAGATGTGTTTCTATACATACCCAGAGCTGAGCTGGCCACACGTAACATCTCCACAGTGTTCAGAGCAAGTGGTCTCTGCTTGGCTTTTTCTTTCCTGCTTGTAGCCTCCACCTGGGGGCAGGACAGATGGAGTGACATTTGGCAAGATAAAGGTAACAGAGGTGGAACGTGTGAACAAAGGTCTGAATTAATTCATTGGTTGCCCTCCTGAAATTCACTTTCTCCAGCAGTCTGATATCTGAGCTGAGTATTTAGGATTAGGAAAGTGGGGGGTGGGGGTGGGAGAGAGCACATGCATCCTCTATTTTCTTGAAGGAAACAGAAAATGTGGAGGACTAGAGAAGAACGGTGGAAGGGACTGTAGATGTAAATCCCACAGAAGTCAACACAGGCCAAGCCCCAGGGTGGCCTGCGTGCTGTGTGAGGGAAATGGCTGCTGGTGGCCTTTTGTGAGTGCTGCCCACTGGGTCACTAGCATTGTAAAGCTTTCCTATTTTTAAGGGAAGCTGCAAGGTATGATATCTATGTGAAATCTCACAATTCCCCAATGGTAGTCATTTGAATTTATCTATAGGCTGTGCATGTCAGGTGACTCCCACTGTGGGTTAGCATACTTACAGAGAAGTTGACTCTTTGTTTTGCCTATTGCAAAAATAACCCAAACAACCAGCTAGTCTCTTCCTTTACTAAACTCATAAAGACTGGTCAGGGCAACATTCTGGATTCCAGGCCAGCAAATATGGGTGCTGACACTGGGGATATTTGTATACATGTGACACAGGAGGTTAGGGTCCCTTGGGGTGAGTCCTGACATCAGAGTTACCAATGTGAAACAGCCTCACATGTAAGTCAGCAGAGCCTGAGTAAAATGGCACCAAAGCAAGGTTTGAAAACTGCAAATAGATGTGACTGAAGGACAAGAAGAGGCTCAATGATGGTTAGCTGTCATAGCTGTAGGATCCTGGCTGTGATGGATATAGACCTGCTTCTATCCTGTGCAGCCAGGCTTTGCTAAGTTGACCATCTTCCTAAGCACCAAGCAGGAGCCCCTCTAATTCAGAGAAGTCCTGAGTGGGAAATACCACCACTGAAGTGTGAAAGTTGACTGAGTGTGGGATCTTAGACGTATATTCTAACTGTATGAACTCAGGCAAGTTTACCAATGTGCCTGCAGGTTCTTCTGCAGCTGGTAGCTTTGGATATTATAGAAAAGAAACATTTGTATGAAATGGAGTTCTACCAAAGGAGATCCTGCACCTGAGTGTTAGAAGAGCCAATGGAAATGGCCTGGCTCCAGTGTGGTGAGCATGAGGCAGTGCTTCACAGATGCTGCACTGTAAAAGTATGTTAAGAATGAATGTGTGAGAACCATTCATCTGTCCAAGAAGCCATTTGAGTTTCATAAAAAGCAGAAAGGCATGGCCCAGTCTACGGCATGCCCATCCAGGACAGATGAGACAGACGGGACATAGAAAGCATACCCAAGCTTCTTTTTCTAGCTTTGTCATGTTTAAAAACATCTGCGCAATCTCCCGGTCGAAAACTCTAACACGGTCCCAGTCCAGAAGGAGTGACTCCTCTTTATCAGGATGAACCTGTAGGACAGACGAAAGGCAAGCACACTGCAGGGAAGAAAACTGAGACAGACGATGTTGGCTTTGGTCCACAGATAAAATGGCCTTGCTGTAACATCTCATAACTGTGGAGCTGTGGATCCAAAGCTGATACCCGACTCTCTTCACTCCGGAGCAGACACTGAGGGTGGGCCCTTAAGGAATACCTGAAGCTGTGCTTCTCACCCCGTCCCTGTTTATCAAGGCCTCCAAACCCACAGCACCTTCCCATGCCCACGCAGTCCTTAGCCTTGGAGGCAACCAGAGGGACTCTGTACTATGTTTTAAACCTGTTGTACTTTAGGAGGTTTTTATGTTTAAACAACAACAACAAAAAAGCCCCAAATACCAGTAAGGTTTGAAAGCAGAGTCTTAACCCTGTGCTGGACTTCCTCATTGAAGACATTGGCCCGATGGCTCCCCTCATCTTCACCCCAAGAGGGAGCTCACTCCTACTTATTCAAATTCAGTGTGTCCAGGTGCAGCCCAGCTTCACTGCCCTGAGAAAGCTGGTGATTCCATCTCCTGGGCACCAGGACCTACAACTGTTGGAACTACAACTCACACTTGTGTTCTTAGCCTGGGACCAACAAGGTGCTCATGATGATGAAGAGAACTGTCAACCAGTCCACACCCCAAACCCACAACAACAAAACAGGAATATGGAAGGGAAGAGAACCTTGGCCTGAAGTACCCAGTAGGTCTCTGGTTTGAAGGACTGGATTTTATCATGTCTCTCTACACAGAATCCCAGGGTAGGAGTCTGACATGGCCCAAAGGAGATGAGAGAGCTGTCTAAATCACCATATTTTCCCTGGAAATACTTTGTTTGAAACCTAGAGGGTTGAGAAAGACAGAAAAATGGATTAATAATTAATTCTAGACAAAGCCTATGTAAACCTAGCCTGTGGATTTGGGGGTTATATACTGAGAGGTCACACAAAGAGGCTGCTCCTCACTTTGAAGACAGCAAAAGTGACAAAGTATGAAGCCATGAAAGAAGAACTCTATGTGTGTACAGGATGGAGTGATGACAGAGTATGTCCCATAAACACTGTGCCCCAGGACACAAGTGCATACAAATAATCTGCCTAGGAAGTTGTGGCCTATGTGATGTGCATCTGATAAATATATACAATTTTCTTCAGGTTTAAAAAAAATGGCATCTCTAAGAGCTTATGCAGGCTCTTAGGGCACTGGGAAAGGCAGTATCCTGGCTAAAAGGAGAGGATATGCATGTGGCAGGGACCAGCACCTAGTGAATGCACAGCCAATGCGCAGGTCTAGCTCCTGGCGGGCATCCACCGAGAGTGCCTCATTGTGGTCTGGCTCACTCAGGCGGGTCATGGCACTGCAGATGTCTGTGTCAGTGATGGAACTGAACCTGGCCCGGAACACTGTCTTCTCACCATTGTGGGCATTATTCATGACAGGAAGAACGGCATCAAGGACCTGGGAGGAAGGATACTGCTGCGGTTAGTTCCTTGTCCCTCCCTTTCCCTCTTTACCCAACTCTGGGTGGGCCTTCCAGGGTTAACCTTCTCCCACCCACTAGGCCCTCCTATTTCCCCTTTCCCTTCGAGACATCTTAGACTCTAGAAATCCCTTGCCACCTGGCTGCCTTGCTGGTTGCACTTACTTCCAGATATACACCCACTCCTCAGCCCATTTCCTCTTAGTGTTGCCTCAAGGTTTTCTACCCTTACCTTTCTCGTGCACTTTCATCTCCAATAGCAAGAGAATGCTGTACCCAGTACACAAAGGACTTCATGGTGCCAAATCCCTCCCCTTTTCTGGGAGTAGGGAGTGCTTGGATAGATAGGTAGAATTTTCACACGATTGGAGAACAGACAAAGGAAAAGATAAAATGACTAAGAATGGGAAGGCTACACCAGGCTTTGTATGGAGATGGGAGCTAGGTATAGAAGGCCCTGGAATGAAGACTCACTAAGGCTACGCAGGGGAGGAGCAGAGAAGCTAGGGCATGCAGTGCAACATTATGGGAAAGCACCTGCCCTGTGAGCTGCTATTGTTTCTAGACCCAGAGGCAAAGGCCTTCTGAGGGGACATCCCTGTCAGATAGAACAGAGAAAGGGGACATGAGAGTATCTGAGGAGGGACAGTATGGAATTGACTTTGTTAAGAGAGCTGAGTGACAATTCTGGGTGCCCTGAATGCCTGTCTTACTAGAGCCATCTCCTGCACTTAAGTGTGACAAGTTGCAGGTTATGGCTGGGGTATAAGGACATAGAGGTGACCTGTATGGAGCCACAGTACCATGGGCAGTGGCAGGACCAGCAGGCATAGCCAGTAGCATTAAAGTACTACTAGAGGACAAATGGGAAACCTCCACCAGCAGGCAGGAATCCCTAGGATGGATATGGCAGAGGACACATGAAGGTGGGAGAAGAGACCAGGGACTAGAGAGATGGCTCAGTGGTTAAGAGCATCTGTTGCTTTTGCAAAGGACTCAGGTTTAAAACTATGTGTAACTCCAGGTCTGGGAAATCTGATGCCCTTTTGACCTGAGGACACCAGGCATGTACACAGTAAAATACATACACACAGACAAAGTACTCATAAATATTAGCAGAGTGAGACTGACTATAGTAACTGAAAGTCTACAACAGGCATGGAGCTAAGCAAAACTTCTGAAACTTGCACCCACCCAGAACAGTGTTTAAAAAACCTACTACTATGGTGACTACTAACTGGTCTCTGTGTGTCATGTGCCATGGTGTGAGTTAGAGGTCAGAGGACAACATTCACGAGTTGGCTTTCTCCTACCATGTGGGGCTTTGGGGATTAAACTCAGGGTATCAGACTTAGTGGGAAGCACCTCCACTTGTAGAGCCATCTTGTGGGCCCTAGTTTATGCATTCTTCATTTATTTCCCGTCATGTGTATGAGTGTTTGGTCTGTCTGTATGTGCCCAATGTGCATGCTTGGTGCCCTCAGAGGAAGTTACAGATGGTTGTAAAACTGTGTCCTTTGTAAGAGTAATAACTGCTCTTAACCACTGAGCTGTTTCTCCAGCTCTAGGTCTATACATTTAAAGAAGCTACAGATTTTCTGAAATTGAGGGGGTGGTAGAAGATGTTTTTTGAGCCCTATACTCCCTATGCTAACCTTAAGAATAATATGACAAACTCCAATTGGGAAGGTCTAAGGGAACCAGAAAGGACTTCACACTTACCTCAAAGCAAATATTCTCGCCTTCCTTGTCACAGTCCAGCCACAGCACGACATAGTCACAGCCTCTGCCCTCCACCTGCCACACATGACAATCATCCCTGTGACATTCCCCTCTGGGGACAGGAAATAGAACCAGTATATGGAGCTGAGCAAGAAGCTGTCTACAGTAAGGCTGTCTCAGATTCACAAAAGGTTTTGGTTCAGAACTATCATACTGTTAGATCAAAACCACTGTAATTACAATATGTCTATCCTTCTGCACGTGGTGTGGTGCATCTGCAGGTGTATGGGTGTGCATAAGCCTGTGGAGCAGAGGCCAGAGGACACTGTCGGGTACCTCGCTCTACCAGTCTCTGTCTTATCCACTTAAGACACGCTTTCTCACTGAACCTGGAGGCACATGGTTGGCCAGCAAGCCTCAGCAATTCTCCTGCCTCTGCCCTCCACAGCACTGAGCATGGGTGCTGGGATCCAAACTCAGGTTCTTATATTTGTGCAGCAAGTGCTCTTACCCACTTAGCCATCTCTCTAACCCCTAGAATAAATGTTTTTACTTTTAGTATGTAGTTACAAAATACAGTGTGTGCTCCATAATTTCCAGAGGGAAATAAAAGATTAAAGTGGATTTACTGAAGGCTTTATTTTTAATACTTTCAAACATGTACATAATATACTTTGAGTATATTCAACCCCATCATTTTCTCTTGTCCTCATCTACTCTCACTGGCCTCCTCCTCTCCTTATGACCTTAACGCCCTGACCTAAGCATCAAGAGCTGAAATCAAAGTTCAGTATTAACAGTGCTTCTTTTGGGTCATGTGGCTATACTGTTTTTCCTTTAAACTTATCTTTATTTTCCAGTTTTTAAAAATTAAGATGTACATATTTATTTTAAAATTAAGAGAAACCCTTAATTGAGTCATTATAAAAGCAGAATGTCTCTGCTTTCCAGAACTGGTGTCAAGAGTGTCTGGGATTGGTAACCAGGCACAAAAATGGCCAGCAGAGTACTTATAGAAACAGCAGAAAGATGGGTCTATGGCTACCGGCCAGAGCCTTGATGTTCAAGATGTGGATGAGGGCAAAGACAGCTGTGGCCACCTATGATATGGGGAGTTGGGAGGAGCCTCCTTGGTGGGCTTGTACACCCTCCCTTACCTGCAGGAACTTGACCATGTTCAGCTTGGGGTTAGCTTCCTTTTTCTCCGTTGGAGCTTGGCTGAAGAGCTCTGCAGGATCCACCTTATCCCACTTGTTGTACTTTCCTGTAAACCATATCCAAAGACACTTAGTCACACTTCACAGTTCACAAAAGCTCTGCCTCTGCAGTTGTCTCAACTAGAAATATGGTAGGGTCATTATGCAGGGATGGGGATGGGTACCTTACCCAACTGTTAACCACTTCATGATCTGTTGGGAACAGGTTCTAACTGGATGTTCCTTTCAATAGGACAGAGACAGGAAGAGAGTGGTCATCTTACCCAGAAAATCCAGTGTCATCACATGACCACAGACAGATGTCATCTTGAAGTGGACAGGTTGGCCAGCAAAGGTTCCTGTGTACTTGTGCACTGAACATGCCCCATTCAGCCCTTTGTGTGAGGACATGTTTCCTAGGGAGGCAAACCACACAGACAACTGTGAGGCTGACCTGTAGATGCTGTGGGTCCCTGAGCCTACATGCTGACTCTCAGGGGACAAGAGTTCTCCTTCTCCAGAGTGCCCATTGGTAACGTTCCTTAGCTCCCTTACAGATAACCAGGTACTCAGTGACTTAATGCTGAGGGACAGAAGAAACTCACATCAATCCCATTCTGGCTGGGAACTAGAGGTAGAAACTCTTGGGGTCTCACTACATTTCTGCTTTCTTTTTCAATCTGAATTCTACCTTCATTTATTTAGATTTTAAGGTTATTATATCCTATACTATGGTTCCTTAGCTGAACATTCTTGGTACTTGGAAATGAGATGATGCCTTCTGGATCCCTCTGGACCTCTGGAGTGTGCATTCTCAGCTTAACTGGAGGCTCTTCCTCCTCTGAGTGCTGGTAAATGGGGGTCAAGGTGGATGTCTGCCATTGCTGGACAGTCACCCAACATCTAAGTACTCTTTCTATTTATAGGGGCCCCTCCCTTCATGCACTACTTCAGTGGCAGAGTGAATCCTGATGGACAAATCTTCCTCTACCTTCCAGGCTCTCAGGTCACTGGCCACTTGTGAGATATGGGGAATGAACCTGTAACCACATCCAGGGCCCAGCTGGCAGTAGTGAGTATCTAGTGGTGCAAGACCTAAGACTTAGCCTCATCTACCTCCTTCCAGGATAATTTCTTGTGTTTATGACCAATGCTCCTAACTGGACCAGCATGCTGACAACCACTGCACTTTCTATGTCATTGCTTTTCCTGGAGGCTTCAGCCCTGGTACTTCCACATGTGGACACAGCATGTCACAGGAGATTTGCTACTACGGTGCTTCCTGAAACCTGCCAATCCCAGATGAACCCACCAGCTCTGCAGGCACACTTTGGAAAAATAAATGACCAAAAAAGCACAGAAGACTGTGCTTACAGATGAACCCAATCAAACAACCTAGTGTTTGCTTTTTCCTACCTCGGGAGAGGATTTTGGCAATGGACTGTGCCAGGGATGGCTTTTCTGCTACCATGAGCACAGTCTTCATTCCCGCTCCAGGCTGTCAGGGCCCACAGACCGCTGCACCCAGACCCAGAACAGCAGCAATAAAAAAGCTTAGAAACGTCTCTTCTGTAGCTCAACACGACTGCCAATGTTGACTCCTAAAGGGAAGAAAAGACAATACATTTATCTCATCCCTCCAATGCTCAGGGAACTCTGTGAAGAGGGACAAAAAAAGGTATGCACTGGAGGAAGGAGTGATGTGCTTATGGAATGCTTTCTTCCAGTTAGCAAGTATCTAAATGTGGTTAACAGTTGCTGAGGAAAGGAGAAATGTTTTTGTCAGTGGTGTAGCTACTGCTCAAGTGTCCAGGATCCTGTAAATAACACACACAGAAGGCAGAGGGCAACAGTTAGGAAGAGGAAGGCAATCACAGAGAATGGGACAAAAAAAAGGGTAGTCAATGACAACTATAAAAAGTACATTCACATATGAAAATGTCACCAGGAAATCCATTATTGGGTATAATTTGCTAATGACTAGGTTGGCAAGAGAGCTAAGTGACAAGAACAAGGAATGTACTTTTCTTTCTTAGGTTGGTGATGGAGATGGAGCCCAGGGCCACCAGAATGCAAAGTAAGTACTTTACTACTCAACCACACCCAGTCCTAAGGAAACCAAACAAATGAAAGCCTGGGCAAGAAAAAGGAACCCTGGGGAAACTGGAGAACATCTGCTCTACGACCAACTGCTCAGGAGGCGGGAGTCTGGCTCTATGTAGGAAGCAGCAGTGACACTATGACTTTAGTTTGCTGCTAAATTTGTGCCTAAAACACACTGGGACCTACAGATCTGGACTCATAGGCTGGGGCAGGGTATTTGTGCTCAAGTCCCTGGATTAGCTCTTGGGATACCTGTCTGTGAAATCATTTCCTAGAAGAGGAAATAGAACACAGTATTATGTAGAGACAAAGAGGAAACTAGGATAGAGGGATTAAGTAGGGAAGGGGATAAAAGAGAAAGATAAAGGAAGGAATATAGGGAGGGACAACTAAATATACTAATACATAAAAGGAATCTAAATGAGTTACCAGATAATAGCCTCTGACAGTGTCCCAACTAGACATCTTATGCTGCCAAGTTTTCAAACCTCCAGTGCCAAGAATGAGTAACAACTTGCTGAATGGGCCAAAGGGGCACCATGGAAACTCCAAACATCTCAGGGTGTTGTCAAGGTTATTGGTTGCTCTCCACAACCCAAAGTTAAGGTCCTGTTACTGAAGAGAACACTATATATAGTATCAAACATGGAGAAGTTGAGCTGTTGTCCAATTAGACGTTTCAGCGTATTGCAGAGTCCTCTGTATGCTACCAGAGGAGAAAGGTATCTCTTAGCTATAATCCCTGCAACCTACAACAGACACTTACAAATTATATTGGTACAATAGTGGTACGAATGTTATAGGAGTAACCAACCACTTTCTGGTAGGATTTAAGGCTCACTCTATGAGATGGAAGCCATCCCTGACTCTGTTAAGGTAGCTGAGAACCTGATACTAGACAGTTCACGGCCTACGGCAGAACCAAATACTACTGCTCTGCTATAGGAATACAGCAGTAAAATGACTCCTAATGACATTCTTCTATACCCAAAAATCAGTGCCTTGCTCAGCTATCACTGGAGAAGCTTCTTTTCATAGTAGATGGAAACTGACATAGGGACTCATAATTGGACAATGTGCAGAGAGTAAGAGACTCAGACCTACATGGGATGTCTTTCTTAAAGGCCTCTCCTCAGAGTTCGGGAGTTATGTGGAAGAGGAAGTAAAAATATTTTAAGAGACAGAGGTGATGGATGACTTCAAGAAGAGTGTCTTCCAGATGCAACAGGATTGATGAGCATGTGAGCACACAGATGCAACAGGACTGATGAGCATGTGAGCACACAGATGCAACAGGACTGATGAGCATGTGAGCACACAGATGCAACAGGATTGATGAGCATGTGAGCTCACACAGATGCAACAGGACTGATGAGCATGTGAGCTCACAGATGCAACAGGACTGATGAACATGTGAGCTCACACAGATGCAACAGGACTGATGAGCACGTGAGCTCACACAGATGCAACAGGACTGATGAGCATGTGAGCTCACACAGATGCA
>NW_021604777.1:440062-510668 GCF_004785775.1 Grammomys surdaster | reverse complement strand
TGTGAGCTCACACAGATGCAACAGGACTGATGAGCACGTGAGCTCACACAGATGCAACAGGACTGATGAGCATGTGAGCTCCTCACAGATGCAACAGGACTGATGAGCATGTGAGCACACAGATGCAACAGGACTGATGAGCATGTGAGCTCACACAGATGCAACAGGTCTGATGAGCATGTGAGCTCACACAGATGCAACAGGACTGATGAGCATGTGAGCTCACAGATGCAACAGGACTGATGAGCATGTGAGCTCACACAGATACAACAGGACTGATGAGCATGTGAGCTCACAGAGACTGTGGCAACATGTACAAGGTTTACACAGGTTTCAGCCAGATGAGGTCCCAGCACTGAGAGAAGGACATAGACAGGGGCTCCTACACCTAAGTAATCTGCAAGTGATATCTACTTGCAAAGGAAAAATTAGTTTTCTACAACAGACTCTCAATGTGTATATTAACTATACCTCGGGGCATGCACCATGCCCAGGAGTAGTTGGCCAAAATCAATCAAGAATATCTTTGTAGTCTTTTTGTCTCATTTTGTTATGTTTGGGCATTTTTTGTTTTATTGATATTTTGCTTATTTACTTTTTCATTTGTATGGTTTTGTGTACATGTGTGCATGTTTTGCTTTTTTTTTTTTTTAAGAGACCAAAAAGGAACACAAAGTTGGGTGGGGTAGAGATGTAGAGAGGAATTGAGGGAGGGGAAACATGATCAAAATATATGAAAAAAACATTTCTTTTCCATTAAAAATGTTAAAAAAAACCAAACAAGCAAAAGAATCAAAACCTAAAACAAAACAAACAAACAAAAAAACCCTATTTGGGCAACTGGAATGTAGAGCTAAGAGAATCAACAGTTTAAGGTCTACTAGGGAACTCAGGGCCAGCCTGGACTACTTGAGACTCTATCTCAAAGTAGTCACACATACCCCCTCTGAAAGAAATAAAGAAAGGAAGGAAGGAAGGAAGGAAGGAAGGAAAGAAGGAAGGAAGGAAGGAAGGAAGAGTGAGTCCATTTGGAGCCTTTGCCTATGCTTCCTGTTTTACCACCCTGAAAAATACTGTTTGGAGAACCCCTCTTCTTTTTGGCGCTGGATAGAGAAGCCAAGCTTGTGCACAAACACTGTGTACTGCCAGGCCTTTCTCCCATACTCATAGCCCTTGGCCAGGCATCTGTCTTAACTAACCCACATTACACTGTGCCATGGCCAGTTATACCTTGGTAGAGGACATGCAAACTTCATATCTGGATCACTGTTGGTCCCTGCTGTAGCTTTCTGGGCAGAATATATCACTTGAAACCTGATGGAAGATGAGGAAAAGATAATAATAAGCACAAAAACTCTACCAAAACTACACCAACCAAAATAAAACAGAAAAAAAAGATGTATTTTTCTTTATAATAATTTTGTTTTATACACACACACACACACACACACACACACACACCCCACATGGATGTTTTCCCTGAACGTTTGTATGTAAAGGCCTGAAGAGGTGATGAAATGGAGTTACAGACTTATCAGCTACCACATGGGTGATACATACTGAACCTGGGCCCATCTCTCCGTTCCTTTTCTTTGTTGTGCTGGGGGTTGAACTCAAGGCTCCATGCATGCCAGGCAAGTGCCTATCACCAACCATACCTCGTCTCACTTTCTTTTTAATCCATAGATATTACTGTTTTGGAATAATCCTCCTGTCTCTGTCTCCCAAAGTGCCAGAATTATACTCCTGGGCCACCATGCCTAGCCGCATTAATATTATAAATACACAATCACATATATTTAAAAACCCAGAGACTTTTGTTCAGTCGAGGGCAACTTCCTGGGGCAAAGTTGATGTGGGACATCTGCTTCCTAATGAGATAACTAGTGAGTGAAGAGCTTGCTGTGTAGGCACGGACACAACTCTTGATTCTTAGGACCAATATGAAAAGCAAGATGTGGTAGCACGGGCTTAGAATTCTAGCACTGAGAAAGTGGAGAGAGGTTGATTAGCATGCTCACTGGCTAGCTAATCTAGCAGAAATGGTAAGCTTTAGGTTTACTGACTCTTGCCTCAAAAAATAAGGTGGAGAGCAAAAAAAGAAACTTCTGACCTCTGGCCTCCAAGGACAGCATAACTGCAAACATATAAAAATGTCTCTTTTTACTGTTTATTTATAGCTGCACATCTATATTTTACTCATAATTGGGGACAACTGGATTGTTTTCTTATGTTTAGAAATTGTTTAAGAAAGTTAGAATTTTGCTGGAGAGATGGCTCGGCAGTTAAGAGTGTGTAGTATTCTTGCAGAGGACTGGAGTTTGGTTCCCAGCGCCCATATGTGGCAGCTCACAACTACTTGTAACTCCAGTTCCAGGAGCTGATGCCTTTTTCTAGTCTCCATGGGTACTATACAACCCCTACTTGTAGATACATAATTAAAGATATTATCTTAAAAGTATTATTTAGTAATATGAAAGGCTGCCTGACAACATTCATTAAGAAAATGAAGAACTAAAGCAAGTGTATACTTAGTAGCAAAGACCCTAAGTCTAAGAACATAGCTTAAGTCAGTGTGGGACAGCTGAACTGGACCCATATGTTAAAGTGTGGTTCCCTGCCAAAATACAAATATGGTCAACAATAATTTTATTGAGCAACCACTACACACTTGGTCTAGTTCTGGGTTCAGCTAAGATGGTACAAAGCAACACTAATTCATGTCTTCTTACAGTTCATACTACAGTGCTGTGTTTCCATAGGGAGAATAAGGTACAGTCCTACTGGATAAGATGGCATCTTGGAGAAGTGTACAGGCAGAAGGGATGAGGAAAGGTGAGGGCAGGAGAGACAGCTGGACACTTGGAGGGGCAATAAAGTCGGTGGTGTGGGGTGCGGAAGCAGGGAGACAGTGAAGGATTGCCCTGGAGTATAACAACCTGACCTTGAATATTAAAGAGGCCCTCTAGCTGGCACACAGGTGACTGGACCCTAAAGAGACAGGAGCTAGGCAAGACTGGAGAAAACACAATAACCTCTGGTTTTTGGCTCAGGCAACTGAAGGAAGAGATTCCTGCTAGTTAATGGAAACCTGAAAGAGAAGCAGGTCAAGTCAGAATTCAGGAGCAGTTCATACGTGGTGGAGGCAGCAGCCGTAGTACATGGAAGGAATGTGTCGAGGAGCCAAGGAGGTGAAGAGGAGGCATTTGAGTGTGGCAGGAGGAGAGGCCTGAAACCTAGATAAAAGGAACAGTGACCTACTACAGTGTCAAATGCAGGCTGGGGGTAACAGCAAGAGCTGACCATGGGTTCAAAAGACTGGAGTTAACCTCCATGACCTGGATGGGAACCATTTGTCCAGTGTCAAAATCAAAGTCTGAGTGGACAAACTCTAGAAAACCACAGGATGCTTTTCCTTTTTGTTTTAGATGGATGGTATACTGTTGTGATAACTGCCCCAGTAGAACAGAAGACGAAGGAATTGGGAACTACTCAAGTGACAGCAGAGTGGCTAAACGGTTGAGAGGCAGCTGGCCAGCCTAGGGCATGAAGAAGAGGCTGGGGAAGGTATCCAGGCAGTCTGGGGGCTCAGACAGGAAGCAAAGGAGGTGGCACCTCTAGGTGAAAGAGGGCAGAGATTGAGAGGCATGACTAAGATAGCAGCCCTAGTTCTAGGGAGGGTAAGGAGAAGGTAAGTTCTGTAGGCTCTAATGGTAAAAAGCTTGTTGCTAATGTAGGAATGGAGTCAGAGGGAGTGACTCTTGGAAAGGTGATGGCAATGAACACTGATCTGAGGAGTGGAAGTGTTCTGAGAAGAAGGAACAGAAACAAATGGTAAGTGCTAGCGAGACTGTTCATATGGACAGTGAGCCCTATGAGGCAGACAGGACAGTGATGGAAGGACCAGATGAGATAGCTGTGGAAATCTCATCAGCATTATCATTCAAAGTAAAGATCAGACCAACCTAGTAGTCAGCAGGGAACTGGTTATTTGAATGAATGACATGTGAGCACATCAGAACACTCACAGATTACCAAGATCAGTTGTACAGGAAACCCTATGCAATTAACCCAAATACACAGTGATCAAACATGTCTGTGTACACATGCTTGTTTACTGTGATGGTTTGTATATGGTTGGCCCAGGGAGTGGGACTATTAGGAGGTGTGGCCTTGTTGGAGTAGGCGTGTCACTGTGGGTGTGGGCTTTAATACCCTCATCCTAGCTGCCTGGAAGTCAATCTTCTCCTAGCAGCCTTCAGATGAAGTTGTAGAACTCTCAGCTCCAAATGTACCATGCCTGGCTAGACGATGTCATGCACCCACCTTGATGATAATGGACTGAAACTCTGAACTTGTAAGCCAGCCCCAATTAAATGTTGTCCTTATAAGAGTTGCCTTGGTCATGGAGTCTGTTCCCAGTAGTAAAACCCTAACTAATACATTTACAAAAGTAGATGCACTTGCACACAACTCAGAAGTGGCTCCCTGGAGAGGGTGGAAGGTTCTGGGGTGCAGGTGGTTCTAGTTTGTTACAATCCCTTCTGAATATTTAAGACTTTGGTGCCATGGATGTATCAAAAAATATTTAAGAATTTGGTGCCATGGATGACTGATCAAAAAGGACAAAGACATTGACTTTAGAATCCTAAGAGAGACTCTAAAGTGCTCTTCAAAGATCACTGTTTAGAAACACTGGAGATGTCAATGAAAATTCCTTCACTAGAAGGGTTTCTGTTACTCCTTATCATGTATGGAGGTGAGCCTGGGCTGTTACAGTCCTTGATGTAGGGGTATAAAGGAATAAAAATTGCTCCAAATAAAATGTTTTCCCTAAATATATAATCTCACACAAGAAAAGAGCCAAGCATCTTCAAAAATTACACTGGTTCTGACTTCCTGACCTACCTCCTCCTGAGAACCATATTTGGCACCGGAGGTCTGTCTATCCACAGCTTATCTAGGTTTTTTTGCTGTATCTTTTGGTACCTAGTGTGCAATGCTGTTTGCTGGAGCAATGAAAACAAATGATTGGGAACAGTCATGGCCTCTAATATCCATTCTGGGGAAGTTTTGGTTCTATCACAGATAGAGGAGTCAGAGGCCAAAAAGGGAAACTGGAAACAGATTGTTCTATGAAGGCTTTTGAAGTTCTTGTCTCTTCCAAAGAAAGTACCAGGTATTGGACAGTCCTGCCAGTGTGTTGAGATGGGGACACTGTCATCATAATGTTCTATAATGGGAACGTGGGCCACACTAGACCTGGAGTGGCAGGACATGGACTTGAACCTGAACCTGTTTGCTCTAGAACCTACCTGTGCTTTAAATTTTTACTTTAATCATTAATTAAAACAAGATTTTAAACAAGATTTTATCCTGTTGCCTCTAAGACTGTCTCTGCTATATTGCCCTGTAGTGTTTACTACTAACTCTTACCAGGTTCTCATCTTACAGCTCCTGGAACAGAAGCTAGCTATGTGAGAGCAGGGACTTTTTTTTTTTTTTTGCTCACTGTAATGGGAAGTTGCAGATGGTAAGCAAACACAGTTGAATGAATGTCTGAATACATGACAGCAGTTTTACCTGTAAAGCTAACAATATGCTTATAGATCCTTAAAACCAAAGCAAAGCAAAGCAAACCAAAAACTTACTTCACGTTGGGTGTGTAGGAGGCAAGAGGTAGATCTCTTAGCATGAGTTTCAAGCCAGCCTGGTCTATACAGTGAGTTCCAGGACAGCCAGTGCTACACAGTGAGAGCACATCACATAAAAACAGCAGCAGCAGTAGCAACAGCACCGACACCTGACTTTCTACGGCACTGCCAGCAAACACTTCTATTTCTAGGCATTCTTTTTCTATAGTTTCAAAGTTTTGGGAATTTTGTATCTCTTCTACAACCTAAGATTCAAAATCACGGAGTGATTAACAAGTCCCTTCAGACACAGACACTCTGCCTAGACAGGATTATGTCATTTACCCAGGAAAAGGAATATACCTGGGTAGCAATGCAAAGGTGTGTGACAGACACGTCTCTCTTTCAGATGCTTGTCCACTTGTCAGGCAAGGCAGTGTTGTCCACCTTGAATATGCATTTATCTTTAGGAGCTTTGACTCAAAACAAATAAGTAGTTCTAACACTCAGCACAAGGGCCTTTGTAACGTTCTATTACTGTTTCAAAGGAAGAAAAAAATGATTTCTAATGCCAGGTATGCTGACATACACCTATAATTTCATCTTTCACGAGGCTGGATGAGGCAGGAGAAGCTTGAGTTTTAGGCTATATTCAGTTACATCTCAATAAGCTGTTTAAAACATTTTTTTTTTCTTCCTTTAAGGGTACAACTAGGCAATCCAGGGCCTTGGAAGGAATACGTCCCTTCCTAGACCAGACCCTACTTTTTAAAAAGATTTCTGGAGATGTAACTGTGATTAATGTCAAGATTTCCCTATTCTCTATTAAGGCACATCTTCCATTTCAAAGTGAAAATCAATGAGAAAACCTGGAAGTGATGGCTTACAAGCATCACCTACACCCCACACTCACACTTTGTGACTCAGAAACATCACTATTCACTTACACTTTTGCTGTGTGTGTGTGTGTGTGTGTGTACTGGGCTTTGTGTAGCCAAGGCTGTCAGTTACCTACATAGCCACTATGGCCTCGAACACTTGATCATCCTATCTTCAACTCCTGAGTGCTGGGAATTCAGGAGTATACCAAAATGTCTAGCCAAAACTTTTATATATGATCACTTAAATATACAGACTCCTTAATATAAACCTACATGATACACCAAGTTTGGTCTTTTCTGCCAAGGCTCTGACACTACAATTTGTCCTATTTTGGAGTTAGGTAGGTAAGCAAGGGGTATTTAGGGGTGGGCTGCAAAGAGAATATCAAGACAACCTGCTTATACTTTGCCAAATCTCACCAATCACTGTATCCTTTGGAAAGCATTGTAAATATGAAGATTTCCTTTTGTATTTTGCAGTAGTGGATTTAACTTGATGAGTCCCAAAAGGGGTCAGTAAAGCAGGGAAAATCTAAGTATTTAATACTTCAGTGACTTTTAAGCATCTACAGACTCAGGAAAACAAGCCTATCTCTTAACTCCTCTGTATCTAGTATGCTGCAGCTTTCTCTACCACCATTGCTATAAAATAGGCGTTAAATTTAAATTAAACAGACAACTATTTTGTGTGTGGATATGTATGGGCATGCACTTGTTGCAGGTCACAGGTCAGAGGACAACTTGTGGGAGTCAGCTCTCTCCTTTTACAATGTGGTTCCCGGGATCGAAACCATGGTGGTAAGGGCGCTGAGCCATCTCATCAGCCTAGTTTTAAAAGCCAGAGTAAATTGTAGTGCATAACAATTCAGACTAGTGACAAGGGACCTTGGCGAACGGTGAAAATATCCCCCCTTCTCCGGCTATCCTGTTCCCAAAGGCCAGAGTGCCAAATAGGTTAAGAGAGATCATCCGTTCTTCCCTTTCACCTATGCATAAGTAGCTGGCCCCTCGGTTCTAGTTCATTGGTTTAATCAAGTTTTCTCCCAATCTGCGGAGATCAAGTCAGAGCACAGCTGCTGGAGTCTCCAGACAGAGCAGGCTCCGGGAGGCAGCGAGTGGAACCTTCGGCTAAGAACGCGGACCGCGGGCCTGAGCCTCTGTGGGCAGCACAGCTTTCTGAGCCGGTTTTCCTACCCTCAATTAGGGGGAAACGTCTCACCTGGGGGCCGCGGGGAGCTCGGTGAAGAAGCGACAGCTGCCCACTAAACGCGGCCCCACAGCCGCCCAGAGGCCCCACAGCGAGGGCAGAACAGCGAAAAAGCCGCGCCAGGCAAGGACCCTCCCCCACGCCCCCGCCCGGGTCGGAGCTCTGCTACCATTCCGGAAATGCCCGAGGAAAGCCTTCGTCTTCCTTTTCTTGAGCAGCCAGCAACCCACTGCTCACCCGCTGTGCCGCTGCACCTCTCGCTACGGCCGTGCTTTCCCGGTGGACACTCATGAACCCACTTCCGGCTCGGTCCGCTTGTGGCGTCCCCTCATCTGCTCTCCGATGTCGACACTTAAGGTGTCTGCAAGTTCCGAGGCTGTTGAGTTCCGGGTGCCTTGCTCTCTGCGTTCTGTTCCGTGCAGCAGGCATTCTCCAAGTCTCCACTGTGTCTCTTCTTCCCGCAGCCTGGAGTGAGTCTCCCAGAAACCATCCAGAGAAGACAATAATGACGACTGTCAGTATGATTATGAAAACTAACGAAAACATGCAATTAGTGATTAAAGTAAAAATTTAAAGTTTGTTTTTATTCTGTGCGCATTGGTGTTTTGCTTACATATGTATATCTGTGTGAGGGTGTCGAATTCCCTGGAACTGGCCATAGTTGTGAGCTGCCATATGGGTGCTGGGAATTGAACCCAGGTCCTCTGGAAGAGTAGCTAATGCCCTTAACCACTGAGCCATCTCTCCAGCCCAATAATTAAAATAATTTAAACATTTAAGATAGCAGGCTTCTTTCTGTGTTAGGAACATCTGTGAGCTGGAATGGTGGCTCTTACCAGGAATCAAGCAATCAGGAGGCTGAGGCAGAGAATTGGAGGCCATTCAGGGCTACATAGTGAATTACATTCCATCTTGGGACTATAGGCTATACAAAACAAAACACCATTTAAAATTTTGTAGACCATGCTATTTGTGTTAATGTATCTGGAAGATAATATATATATAGAGAGAGCATTAGAATAATTAAAGTTATAAAATAGTTTTCATGACTTTATTAGCATACTGTTTTTAATAGCTTGGTGTGGTGGCTCACACCTTTGGGAGGCAGAGAAAAGCAAATTTCACTGAGTTCAAGGACAGCCTCATCTGCATAGTGAGTTCCAGAATAGCCAGCCAGAGCAACATAGTGAGAACTTGTCTTAAAAAATTTCTTTCTTATCTGTTTATTTTCAAATTCTCATTTTGTGGCCAAGGACATCCTGGAACTCACTGTGGACCCAGGCTGGCCTCAAACTTCTGGTTTTAAACTATCCTTTTGTTACCAAGACTGGCTCTGATACCCCCAATAAGCTAGAGTTGGGCACACATCCTCAAATCATCAAAGAGACAAATAAGAACCTGTAAGGTGGCTCAGCAGCCAAAGACAGTGGCTGCTCAGCTGGCCATGTGCACACAAAATAAATGAAAATAAAAATGTAATTAAAAGAGATAAGTAATACTAAACAGCAGAGAAAGGAAATTTATTCAGTGTGCTCACATATGGTAGAAGAACATCTAAAGAGGCCCAGTGACTGCTCCCACACATATTTGGGGTCTGATATGAGGCTTAGGCTTAAGGAGAGAACTCTGGTCCCATTCACCAGGCATTTAAACGTGAACCACAAATCTGCGCCCGTGGGGCTGAGCCTTTCAGGGGGGAGTTGAGGTCACTCTCCCTCAGGGAGATGAGCCCACCCCCTAGCTCCTGGGTTCTGGCCCATGACTTGTAACAGGTGCTTCCTCCCAGAATGCTTCCCTGGGTCAAACTCAGAGCCACAAAGGCTTCCATTAGACCGTTCTGGTAAGTGACATTGCAGAGCCCAGAAAGCCTGGGAGGGTGGTGAGCAGGAACTAGGGGTGCATGACCCTTTGAGGTTTCTCCTCAAAGCCGGGAGGAGTGCTCCCCTGCTGGTCAGGGCCTGGGAGCAGTGGCTCTCAGGGGCAGGGTGCTGCAGGTCTGGAACCATGGCCTGGATGTCTGTCCTGCTCGTGCTGCTGGCCCACCTCACAGGTAAGGGAACTCTTGGGGCCCAGAGCCTCCTTGGCCCTCCTCTTGCCTTGCTCTGCCCAAGTGATGGACATGCTTCTATCTTCTCAGGTTGTGGCCCTCAGCCCATGCTGCACCAGCCACCATCAGCCTCTTCCTCCCTTGGAACCACCATCCGCCTCACCTGTACCCTGAGCAGCAATGATAACATTGGCATTTACAGCATTTACTGGTACCAGCAGAGGCCGGGCCACCCTCCCAGGTTCCTGCTGAGATACTTCTCACACTCAGACAAGCACCAGGGTTCCAATATCCCACCTCGCTTCTCCGGATCCAAAGATACGGCCAGGAACCTGGGGTATCTGAGCATCTCTGAACTGCAGCCTGAGGACGAGGCTGTGTATTACTGTGCCGTGGGGCTCCGGAGCCAGGAAAAAGAGAAGAGGATGGAGAGGGAGTGAGAAGGAGAAAAGTAGCATACAGATTCAGAATCTTAGGCTCTGAAGACATTCAGACCCTGAACCAAAGATGGAGTTTGCTTTGCTAGGCTAGTCTGTATGGGAAAGAGGGGTAGAACATGGGGCTTTGCAGAGCCAAGAAGATGGAGCCATCCAGCTTTTCCTTGTATTGCAGTGTTGCTATGAGCCCCATGGGAGGCTGGATTGTAGAATTAAAGCCGTTTTAACTGAGTTTGGCTTGGCTGGTTTGTGATCTCAGAAGCAGTTTAAGAACTGGCTAGGTCAAAGGTACCCGGAACCTGACTAGTCACACTCAGTTTGTCCACATACCCATCTCTTAGGCAGAGCATTTGCCTGAGCACTATTGTTATGATCATGGGGCAAATGGATGATAAAAACATCTTGGAGGGGGACTTTCTTGCAGGGACAGGGTGTCCTGTTGTCATCTCCACAGTCGCAGAGTAAAGGAGCCCAGAAAACGTCATCACTGGGCCTCTACTTTGGGGAGAGCAGGTTCCCCTCATTGTTACTAGTGATGCTTTGAGATGAACAGACCTTTGTCATGGGGCTGCCTGTGCATTGTGGGTGTGGCCTCTGCTACCAGATGCAGTACACAGCACATGTTCGTCAACATAAAGAACACACACACACACGTATATATATTTCTTAGATATACATATCCAAGAAATAATTATTTTTTAAAGTATTTTATGCCGGACAGTGGTGGCGCACGCCTTTAATCCCAGCACTTGGGAGGCAGAGGCAGGCAGATTTCTGAGGGCTACAAAGAGAAACCCTGTCTCGAAAAATCAACCCCCCCCCCCCAAAAAAAAGGAGAAGACCAGGCTGGCCTCGAACTCAGAAATCCATGTATGTCTGCTTCCCAAGTGCTGGGATTAAAGGTATGCACCACCACCACCCGGCTCTCTTTCTCTCTTAATCTCTTACTCTCTTGCCTCTAGCTTCCCTTTGTCCCTGGCCCCTCACCCCTTCCCTTCCCCATCTCTCCACATGGTCATGGCCTGCCTCCACTTCTCTTCCCTCTCCCTCTGCCATCTTCTATTTCTCTCCCCCAACCTTTGCCCTCTGCCCTGAATAGCTCCCCACCCCCCCCCAGGAATCGTTTGGTCTGGTGTTGTCTGTTCTAAGCATACGGTGTAATGGGTTTCATTTTGGCATTTTTATTCATTTGTGTCATTGTACTGTAAGGGTCCATGATTCACTAAAGAATGACATCCCAGATTCAAATAATATGTAAATGTAAGACTTTAGGTCTCTCTCGGTTTGAATTTAAGATTGAAAGAGCCGGGTGGTTACTAGTAACCTTTAATACCAGCACTTGGGAGGCAGAGGCAGGCGATCTATGAGTTTGAGGCTGGCCTGGTGCTGGTCTGAGTCATATGAAGTCAGGCAGTTATTCCATCTACCCCAATGGAGGCCAGGAAGGTCAGCTGCACCAGGAACAGTCTCTTATTAACCTGAAAAGTCATTTCTGGGAGGGGGGTGAATCAAGAGCCGGAATCAAGGGAGTGGGGTCCCGCACAAGAGGGGTGTTCTGGGCTTGGAACAGGGATAGGACAAAGGACATTATCTAGCCAGTGCCAGTTTTCGAGGGCAGTTTAGTTAAGGTCTCTTTTTACGATTTTGTTTATTTTCTCTACTTGTCCTGAGCTCTGAGGACAGTATGAACAATGGAGCTTCCAATCAGTCCCCAATATCTCTGCCAATCCCTGACTTACCTTAGAAACAAAAGCAAGACCTGTTACCTGATTCAATTACCTTGAAATCTTGGGAAGATTTATCTATATTTTTTTGGCCTAACTTTTAAAAAATTTGTCTCTCAATATACTCTAGGCTGTCCCCTGTAGGTATTTTTCCTGTTTACTCTAAGCCTCATCAGCCTTTGCTTGCTGGCATACCTTATACTGTTTGACTCTCTGACCCAAAACCCGAAGTCCATTATATAGCTTAGATCTCTTAACTGCTTGGATGTACTAATTTTTTAGGAGTCTATCTGCCTAGTAAGTCTTGTTTGCTTTCTGGGGAGTAGAGTTTTCCCTTCTCATACGCACCATTGCCCTTTTTCTCTAGGTAACAGTTGCAGGGTGGCTAGCAATCTGAGTCCTTTTCTTCTTCTGTGTGTTTTAAGTGAGGCTGTCTCTTAATCTAGTCCCAATCCCCAGTGTGTGTCTCTTGAAGGCCCATAACCGGGACAAGCTCCTGCATAGCCATGTCTCAGGCCACTTGAACTGTCTGGTTATTGCCTTGGGCCACTGAGTCTCCTCCCTTCTGGTGTCCTGTGTATCAAATACTCACAGTTGCTGGCTTTATCAAGGCATCCAAGAGATCTAAGATTTCTTCTGATGTGAACAGTCCTCTTTTTTGGTATATAGCCTTGTGGACATGGGCTGTGGCAAAGGCATACCTATTGTCTGTGTAGATGTTAATTTTTCTTGCCAGCTTCAAGTTCCAAGGCTGCTTTTTGCACCAAGGAGCCCAGGGGGTGGGGAGTAGAAGTTGAGCCCAGATGACATTTGCGCCATCCTCTGCGGCAGCAGCACCAGCTTGTCTCTGGCCAGCATGGAGAAAACTCCTGTCTGTAAAGCAGGTTGCCTCGGCTCCCAGCTGGGGTCAGCAGAAGTCTTTTTCTCTACCCGTGGGTTCTCCTTTTGGGCCAGTTAGTTGCAGCCTGTTGGGCAGGAAGTGTATCTGGACCCCATCCTGGGAAGTAAGTCTCGACCCAACAGAGGGTAGGGACAGTCTGGGATGACCAGAAATGAATGGGATACCCAGCCCATCTCTTGGTCCACCATTTTTCAGGTAGTCCATGAATTTTCACTCAGAGCTAATATCTTCGTCATTTGTAGAGAACTGTGGCCTGCAGTGTACCGACACATCTGTCATACTGCTTCCACTACCCACAAATTCCCTCCCAGAATTCATAATCTGACCCTATCCCAGGGTCACAAACTGCCCTCTGTGGGTTCCCGCTCTGCCCAGTTCCTGCTCCTGCCACGAGCACAGAAACCAGGCTACACAGACAGTCGCCCCTGCCATGGGTGCAGACACTTCACAAACACAAAAACAAAGAACAGACAGTACACACACCTGCTCGAGCGTGTGGACCTCCGATCCCTGGAGCCGTGGGGTCTGAGAGAGCAAATCATCTTGGTGGAACCTCCAAATGTTGGACTGTAAGATCCAAAACCAGGGGACACACTCCCACAAAACTCACGGACAGGACTCGCTGCAATCAACATGGTTTGGTTTAATGAAACTAGTGCACTAGGACTCTCTCGCATGCAGGCAAGTTTCCTGGAATGTATCTAAGCTCTGGGCCCTCCTTACCCGTGGGTGGGTTCCCTTCCCTGTGGTCTGAGGAATGTTAATCAGCCTCTCCCTCCTCTGAATGTTAATCTAGCAAGTGTCCTCTGAGTAAGGAATGTGCCCCTCCTGGGATGTGTCCTAGGACAGTGGGATTCTTTTCAAACTGAGACCCGAAAATCCTACTTTTAGACCCAAAAGTCTTACAATATAAAGCACATCAGGGAATTCAGGGTAGGTGACCTCTATGTTAATCTGTTGGGTCCATCTCTAAGGTCATTCATTGCCAGGGTGTGGGGGCTGGAAACTTGCTGGGGAGGTCTGGAAACCGTTACTGAGTTAAGTAGCTGAGGAAATCTGGAAACTGTTGCTGACCCATTGTCCTTGCCTCAGGTTAAAAGGTTGGGACATTCCATTACCTAGGTGTGAAGGCTGGAGCCTGGGTTTTTTTTTCTGTTAGAAATGGACTTGCCAAGAAGCCATCATGGAAGAAGGAGAATGTGCAGGAGGGAGGAGAGCTGCCATGGGCTAAGGGCCCGGAGAACATGGCCCAGAGGGCTGCTCAGTTGGGTTGAGAGCAGCCCAGATGGAACATAGCAAATAGTATATGATAACTTGGGTTTATTGATAGGAAGTAATTCTAGCATCTTAGCAGGTAGACAACTGCCTAAATATTGTGCTACATAAAACATTGAAAAAATATAAAGGCTGTGTGTGTCTTTCATCCAGGAACATAAATGGTCTAAGGCAGGGAAGAAGCCCCACAGTGGGATTTTTAATATATAATACTATATATGTTGCTATCAGGCCCCAACTCAGTGACATTACATTTAGACGACCAAGGCAACCTTACATCGTTGCCAAGGCAACCGCCATACACTCCCAGAATCCACCTGGCTACCTCACCTATACCTGGGAAAAGGCTACATCACCGCCCATATAAACAGGCAGAACTCCCTGACCTTGTTCTCTTTTCTGTCTGCCATTTTCTCCCATTTCTCTCTCCACCTTTGCCCTCTGCCCTGAGTAACCGCCCCACCCTCTTGGAACCGTTTGGTCTGGCGTGGTCTGTTCTAAGCTGCGTGCCGATGTCTAACAATATATATATTCTACTACACAGGCTACGGAGTAATCATAGGTTTATTCTAATATGTTTTAATACAATACAATACAATACAATACAATACAATACAATACAACACAACACAACACAACACAACACAACACAATACAATACAATACAATAAGGTAAAAAAAAAATCCCAAGTGGGAATAAGACAAAAACAACCAAACAAAAGAAGAGCCAAAGAAAAAGCATAAGGCATAAGAAAGACATGTAGATCCAGAGACATCTTGGGACACTAAGGAATACCATAAAAACTCAAACAAGAAGCCATATATATATATATATATATATATATATCTATAAATAACGAAAAGTAAAGAATAATCCTCCAAAGATTCTGTTGAGTTTGCTTTGTGTTGTCATCTAAGTGTGATTTGTTTCCCCAGTGAGACTCCTTTGCAGAAAATGATATTTTCATTTGCAGGTGGCTATCAATTGAGATAGCTTCTGGGTTAGGAATGGTGTCTACTTTCCTTTCAGCTCTAGGGCTCCATTTGGTGTAGACCCACATAGGCTCTTTGCATGCTGCCACAGTCTCTGAGCTCCTATATACACCAGCCCTGCTGTGCCTAGAAGACCTTGATTCCTTCCAGCTCCTCTGGCTCTTTCACTCTTTTTGTCTCCTCCTCTGTAGAGTTCTCAGCCCTGAGGGGAGGGATTTGGTGGAGACATTCCTTCTAGGGCTGGGTGTTCCAAGGTTTCTCACTCTGCGTGCTGGCTGTGGGTCTGTGCATTTGTTCTTATCTGCTGCAGGAGGAGGCTTCCCTGATGATGGTTGGACAAGGTACTGATCTATGAGCCATGCTTATCTTTCTCCTCTCTCTGAAGTATTGCTTGAGGTATCCAGTACTTTCTGTAAGTCTGATTTGATGGACATGATTTTGTTTTGCCTGTTTATATTATGGAAAGTTTTTCTTTCTCCTTCAACTACGGTCTGTAGTTTTGCTGGGTATATTCATCTAAATTGGCATCTTTGATCTTTTAGAATTTGAAGTATGTTGTTCTAGGCCCCTCTGGCTTTTAAAATTTCCACTGTGGCATCATCTGTAATCCTAATAGGTGTATAGGTGTTCCTTTATGTGTGATTTGTGCTTTCTCTCTTGCATCTTTCAGTGCCCTCTTTATTCCACATATTCCAGCATTCTAACTGTAATATATTGTGGAGAGTGTTTGATGGCTATTCTTGGTTGTCAATTTGACTACATCTGGAATTAACTACAAACCCAAGCAGCTAGGTACACCTGTGAGAGAATTTTTTTTTTTTGATAGAATCATCTGAAGTGGAAAGATCAACCTGAAATCTGGTCACCTGAGGACAGAAGACCTAAAGCTAGGGCACACCTGGGTCTATATAAATGACATGGAAAAAGAAAGCCTTTGCTTTTCCACTGTACCTTCATTCTCCCTAGCAAGTTCATCTATCCTGCTATAAGGCATTCCTTCACTGTATTAGAGCCCACTTCTTCAGGATTCTGACATATGCTGAAGAACAACTGAGACATCCAGCTGGTGGAATGAGTAACTGTTAGATTCTGGAAACAATGATTGCTGGACTAGCAGGACCCCTGCCTATACACCACTCTAATAAAGTTTCTTGATATATAAATTCATCTTGTCAGTGCCATTCTTTTAGAGGACCCTGACTATATGTTTCATTTCTGGTTCTGTCATTTTGGTGTTCTAGGTGTTTCTTGTATCTGTATGTGTGTGTTTCCCCTTAATCTGGGGAGATTTTCTTCCTTAATCCTGTTGAAGATTTGATCTATGGAATTGACTTTGTATTCTCCTTCATCCTTCATGTGGCCTGTTTTGTTTTGTTTTGTTTTTTTGAGACAGGGTTTCTCTGTGTAGCCCTGGCTGTCCTGGAACTCACTCTGTAGACCAGGCTGGCCTCGAACTCAGAAATCCGCCTGTCTCTGCCTCCCAAGTGCTGGGATTAAAGGCTTGCGCCACCACCGCCCGGCTCACTATCTCTTTTTATTTAATTAAGCTTTTGAATCTTGGGTTATTCTCATCATTTGATTCACCTCTGTATTTGTGTTTTCTTGGCCATAACTTAAAGGTGCTTTTTTGCTATCCTGCTTAAGTTCTTTGAGAGTTTAAGAAAAGAAAGTCATTTTTAAACTCCTCGGATTCTTTGTTCAAGTTTATGATTGTTCTGTGTGCTAAGGTTTATCTAAGTAATCCTCATTGAGAACATTTCTATAGTACTAGAAGGTGGGTGTGGAGAGGGAGGGAACATATTGTCTTGGTTTTTCATATTGTTTGTATTTTTGCGATATGACCTGGGCATGTGGACTTCTTTTCTTAGACCAATACAGATTCTAGCCTGCTTCAGGCTGGGCCAGTGCAGGAACTGCTGTGTGTGCAGAGCCAGGCTTGGGAGTGGAGATAGTGCAGCATGCTTCATTTCAGAAGAGTCATTAGAGAAAGCCAGTAGGTGAGCTGTGCCTCCTGAACATTTCTAAGCAGTTATGTTCTAAATCAGAGAGAGTATTACTGGAAGCAAGGTAGTGTCCAGTGATCAGCTGGCTTAGGATTCTTTTGTTGTACATGGATGGGAATTGTAGTCAGGCAAGGAAAGCCTTTTTTTGGGGGGGGGGAACAGGGTTTCTCTGTGTAGCCCTGGCTGTCCTGGAACTCACTCTGTAGACCAGGCTGGCCTCGAACTCAGAAATCCTCCTGCCTCTGCCTCCCAAGTGCTGGGATTAAAGGCGTGCGCCACCACCACCCAGCAAGGAAAGCTTTTTAAATGCTGGTCTCTAGTAACTTTCATCTCTCTCAGATGTAGTAGCACCGAATGGTAGAAATAGGTAGCCCTTATAAATGTTGTCATTCCAGGTAGCCACATGTATCCGAACCTTTGGTCCTAGCAGTTTTACAGCACTGTGAAGATCTAAGATATGAGAATCCTTGGTTTCACAAGTCTATCATCCTTGTGCTGATATTGGGACCTTGCCCCTGTAAGCATCACATCCCCTGTGTATTAGGACTCTTGGCCTCACATTATGATATTCACGTAGTCCTCTGGTATCGCTCCACTAAACCATTCCTTAGGTGAACGCCCCAAATCACCTAACCACTTTCCAGTAAACTCCAACTTTTTTGGCATGTGCATACATTTTTGTATACATGTTAATATGTGTGTGTATGTACTTGTGTTGGGTGTATAAAGGTTAGAAGTTGATTGCTGAAGCAGGATCTTTCACTTTAACCTAGACCTTACCAATGGTCTAGCTAGCCAGCTTGCTCCAGAGGTCCTTACTTCCTACCTTCAGAGTGTTGGAGTATAGATGGGCTTTATATGATTCTGGGGATGCAAACTATGGACTTGTCCCCTGTATGTCAGCCACTTTAGCCACTGAGCCATCTCCTGAGCCCCTAGACACCACCTTTAAAGGTATTACCATCTTCAGACTGTCACTGTCACACTAGGGACAATGGCCTTTTGGAAGGCAAACTATATCCCTGGCATAGTGAGTAGGTGTCAGGGAGAGGTTTTTGCTTTCTTCTCCATGCTCACATGTGACACTTATGTCACTCTAGTGGTTTCTGACATAGAAGGTTTAAAGAGCTCCAATTGTAGAAGGGCAAAGGCAGGGATAGAGGCCTGACCTCCAGTACTTGAAGGGGACCTTGTAATGGCTCCAGTCCCCCTGTCGTTGTCCAGTGAGGCATGAGGGCCATACCCATCCCGATGTCTTTTTCCTGGAGAGGGGATACTTTTGACATCAACCCCTCTGCAGTCAGGCTTGTCCCTCAGGGAACCCAGAGAGATATTTTTAACTTTTATTTATATTCCCTTGCAGTGCTTAGCCTCGCAGTCTAAGTAAGAATTCAGATCGCCAGTCAGAGGGAGTTCTTCTATACTTAGAGAAGGGAGGAGATGTCAGGGGCAGCCCTGCTTACACACTGAAGGCCTAAAATCAGCCATAGGCCTAAAATCAGCAATAGGCCTGTCATACATGTATACTAAAACCAAGTCTTGGGTCTCAGTGGAAAAACATTGAAACAGATGGCTATAAGCTAATATAAACAGGCAGCTTTTGTGGAAATTTACCAGCCTGAGTAGTCATAGACCTTGTAAATAGGTAGCCTTGGTAGACAATACCAACTTAGTTAAGGACAAGTGAGTCATAGGCAGAGTCATAGAGACCTGTCCCCCGAACCTTCACCCAGCCGATACCCGGTTCTGAAAGATATCTGTATTCCCCCTGAACACCCACACTCCAGTGTCATCCCCTTCCCCACATCCTGCCTTTCTGTGTTTATAATCCCTGTGTGAATGAATTACGATTTGAGAAAAAATAAATAAATTATTTAAAAAAAAATAAAGAGCTCCAATTGGTGTTTAGTACTAATCTTATTTAGCACATGCAACACAAATGTCTCCTTGAAGGGTTCTCCTTTCAGTATTGTGCTGTTGGTTCTATGGAGGACAAGCCCAGGCTTGACATTTTCAGATGCCATGGGTTTTGGTATATTTCTTTCAGGTAATGTTGGCAGGGCAGGAGAGGTGGGCAGAGTTGGTCATATATAAGTATTCACTCCACTAACCCTATGCCCAGGTCACTGTGAGCCCTATGGATCTGTACCCATAGTTCTAGCTAGCCTCTGCTGGGAGCAGAGGTATTAGTGACTAGATTTGTCTTCTATCTGGAACTTGAACTTGGTCTTTCTGGGACTCTATCTACTGAGAGAGTCTGGACTACCCCTAACATGTTGTGTCCCATGCTTCCTGATCCCCATTAGTATCATGCCCTCTTGTCTGGACTCAACTCTGCGAATCTTGAAGCCCCTGTGAATGCCATCATGTGCTGGGTTCAGTGTACCAGGGAAACTAGTGAATGTGAGCATGTCCCTGCTTTCTCCACATTTCCAGTCTAACATGTATAGCTAACTGTGGAGCCCTGGGAGTTGGGAGCAGCATTGTATGGGGGCATAGATTATTTTCTAAAAGATTTTCTTTGGCTTTCCTTACATTTTCTAAGATAATGATTTGTAAAAGGCTTATCATGTTTGGATTTAGGGCCCCCTCAGGACTCCTTCCCAGCTTGGGCAGAAAGTGTACCAGTATTAAGCCCTGCATTTCAATGTGTCCATCTGTGAGAGATTGTAATGAGCACTTGATGGATATCAGATGACATAGCTGATTTATTAGTAACATTCTCTAGAGAAACAAAATTGTGTGTATGTATGTGTGTTTTCAGGAATTGATGCCCATAGCTTTGTAGCAGAATAGAGCCAGTGTGTCTGATATTTACTCCTGAGTGATGCCCACTTGGGCCCTGGAGTAATCTCTTATAACTAGTCAGTGATCATTATCTAAGATTTATGGGAATTTCAGACCCTTAGTATGACTTCAGTCATAAGACATTTCTGGAAAACCTGAAATTCTTACAATGGTTGTGTTTGCTTAGGTAATTGTTTCCTATGACAACTCCCAGATCAGATAGGAGGTTTTGGTATGTGGGAATTGACTTACTAAAAGGCCTTGTGTGTAACAATCAATAGAATTTTGTTCACAAGGTGGTTTCTTCAGTTCATTAGCTCTGATGCCCTGCTGCTAGCAAAAGCCTGTAATACACCCTGCAGTGTCTTTTTGTTTTTCCACTTGACTGGACTGGTGTAACTCAGACATGGACAGCCTGAGGACGGCAAGCTCAGAATCTGCAGGGGCTGTCAGGATGGAATTGCTGTTAAGTTCAAAGCCATTAGCCTGCAAAAGTTCTTATTGTTCAGGGGAACTCAATCTTTGCATGTACTTCAGTAAGCTAGATGAAGCCATCCGTATCATAAAAGATAATACATATTATTTGAAGTCCATGATTTAAATATTAATCTCACCAAATTATCCACAAAATGGGTAAGGTTGGACCAAGTCCCTGGGGTCTTGGGGACCAGCCACGTAGACGCAGAGACATCCTCATTATGCTGGCCTCTCTGCTTCCAGTGGTTGCTTCATTATCATTTCATGTTCAGTGAAACCTGGAGATCTGTGGGCTCCCTCCAAAATCACAGAAGCCACTTTAGAGGGTCTTAGGAGCCATGGAACAGGTCAAGCACTCTGAAAGCTAAGATGCTTTTAGAACATCAATAAGTTTGAGCTGGAAAAAGCAGTTCTGAGGCAGTTCTAAAGTCAGTCTGTATAGGTGGATACACAGTGGCCATAGACAGCCTCCCTGGATGGGCAGGAGCCAGAGGAGAGGGGTATTTTTTGGTATTAAAGCAGGGCAGAAGTATCTGGATAGGAGACAGCCTTCTACACAAAGACAGATGAATCAATATTGTGGGGAATGATTAGCTCATGTGTGGACGCAGGCGTGGGTTCTTGAATCTTGTTGGGCTGTTGTGATTTCCATGGCTCCAAAGAGACTGGGGTGTGGGAGTCTTGACTGAGTTTACTCCATGCATGGCACTGGGTGGGCACTACAGGGCCCCACCCAGTGTGGGAGAGTTCTCACTCAGTCTGGTAGTTCAATGGGGCACAGAGCTCTTGAATTGAGGATCTCTGGGCCAGGAGGTGGTTGGGGACCAACTGGTCTTAAGCCCTTGGGCTCTCAGATGTCATTGAGAGGCTGTGGAAGGACCGAGACTGGGGGCATGTGGACATGTGACCAGCCAGCCCACAGCCAAGAGAAAGGAGTGGGGGTGGAGGGAGAAGGAAGAGGCCCTGGCAGCGCCCCGAGGGAGAGACTCGGTTACTGTACTTAGTGCTTAGCAGACTCAGCGGCAAGCAGGCTAGCTTGCTTGAAGATGCAGGTCCCTGTGACTGGAATGCAGAGAGATCCTCCATGCGGGAAGTTAGGCACGATGGCTGCATTAAAGGCCTTCTCCATGTTTTCCCATAGCAGGCCCCAAAGACATGAGAAAGTCCATGGTTTCAAAAGGGTTTATTTTCATGGTGGATGGTAAATGGATCTGGATTGTGGCCCCCCCGAAACTCAGGGCAGACCTGAGTTAAATAGGGAGGGAAAAGGGGGAAGGGTCTGGGGAAGAATGCTTAATTGGCTCCACCCTCTAGCCTTCAGGTATCTCATTAGTATGTAAATTCCTCTAGGGCCTGAAGCTTGTAGTCATGCCCTCTACCTGTGCACTTTGGGAGGGGCTGCAATGGCCTATGTGACTAAACAGTGTAGGTCAAATGGAGATCTTAGACCTTGTGTTAGGAGCTTGGATTTTGGGAGCACGGTGGAATGGATACCTGTCCCTTGTAGGATCTGCGGGCTACTTCCAGCCAACGCTCTACCAAAAACCCAACAAAGTATCTTCAGTGTTGAGCAAGGGGGTGGTCTGATGGCTACATCTGGATTAACTGCAGGAAGCTGTGGTCTGTGGCTGCTTCTTGCCCCGAGCCTATGGTAGGATCAGGGCTCAAAGAACAGTTGGGATGCTATAAATTTAGGGTAAGTCTGGAGATCTGGCACTTCTTCAAGGGGAATCATGGGTTCTAGGTCCTGGGACGTGGGGTTGTTGGGGTAGAGTAACTTAGTCAGTGTCCCTTGGATCCTTCTCCAATCTCCAAAATATAAGGAGTTCCAAGTAGGCAGAGAGGCCCTGTACTTCGAGTGAGGAAAGGCCAGATGGCATTAGAGGCCCCCTGTGCCTTACACGTCTTTAAGGGAACTCATACTCTATAGCCTGCTACTTTGTCTTTGTCCTGATGGACCATAAGCACTCCAAGATATAATGGTTGTCCCTTATAGTTCCAGTCAGTGTCTGTGGGTCACAGAGATCCAAGTACAATCTCATTAGTTGATGGAGTCTGACTTCACTGTGACCCCCATGATCTTCATGGGACTTTGTGGGGTCTTGCTAGATGTCTGTCTGTACCAGCCTTTCACAATATGGCTGGATGGATGAAAGGCAAGTCTTGGGTGGCCAAGTGAATGTTTCCACAGCTGGAGGAGCTCATCGGCTTTGGAGGAAGATTGTACAGAGAAGTTCTGAAGTTCTTCCAGGCCATAAGAAGCCTATAGGTCATGGAAAACTGTGATGAGGATAGACTTTGCATGTTTTGATCACACTGAAAAACAAATAAGATGGTGGATAAATAAGTTTTATTTCATAAGGCATAAGGTATATCCAAAGAGGATGTAATATGCACTTACCCAATTTCTATTCACTTTCTTTGTTTTATGTTTTTTTTGAGACTAGATCTTGTTATATGTCACAGGCTGGCTTTGAACTCACCATCCTCCTGTCTCAGCTTCCCCGGTGCTGGAATTGCAGATAGCTGGCATGGTGAGTGGCTAATGTTTATCAGTTCTACTTTTAAAGATATGGGTGTTACCTACAAAGATTTGGGGTATCTTAGTTTGTGATATGAGACATACAGGTGGTGAACATGGTGCACTAAACAACATTTTAATTACTATATAATTTTTTTTTGATCAGTTCAGCTTTTTGCTGAACCTAAACTTCTGCTTTCAGGTTACCCCTGGCCCTACATAAGCTATAATTGTACCTTACATCTCTGGCATTAAGCCTCAGAGACTCTTTTCCATTGGGCAGGTGTTCAGTTACTTTCTATGGCCCCTCTAAGCCCTGGGGACCTGCTTCACAACCCAGGAACCTTCAGAGATCTGGATATCAGTCAGGCGGAGCCGTCCAGAGCTCCAGGGATGAGGTTAGACAAGCAGCTGTGAGTGAAAACAGTTGAGCTTGCATCCCAACCACAGCCTGGTAGTTTGCAGATGTCCCTTTGGGAGAGACCTCCACAGATGGTGACCATGGGCACTGGGGTGTGCCTTCGGGTGATGCAAACCAGAAACAACCTGGGGTTTGGCTACACAGATCCATCTGCTCTGGAATAGCTTTGGCCATCAGAGGAGGAGCAATCCTTTTTCCAGGATAACTACACTGCAAGTGGGGCTGGAGTTGACTTTGAACTTGAGGGTCAATGAAGCTCAGAGCAAGACAGACGACACTAGGTACTACCCTCAGGCAGTGTGAAGTTCTCCTTCTGTTGCTGCTGTTGGGCCCAGTGGTTGGTGTCCACCACACACTTTCCCCAAGCTCAGCACAAAGGAGCAGAGCTGTGGGCCCTGGTACTTCAGTGGGAAGCAGCAGGCTGAGCCTGTGGACCCTTCCAGGCAGGTAAGGGACTTGCTTATGGGGGAATGTATGTGTGTAGGTCCATGGACTGGAGGCTGGAATGGGTGTCTGGGAAAGAAGATGGCCTTTGAGGCCATAGGTGTGAGAAGGAAGTATCTGCCTAAGAGAAGGGGGCCAGGCAAATGCTAGCTTAAAGTTAGTACCTCGATCTTGCAAGGCCAGTGTTCTACCAATGAGCCACATCCATAGCCCACATCTCTTTTCCATTTATTTTGAGAAGTCTTGCTAGGTTGCCCAGGCTGACGGTACTCTCTGTAGCCTATGCAAGATTTGAACTTCCTATATCGTTCTAGATCCCTCCTCCTTCCTAAGTCCTCTTTAGTAGCTGGAATTAACACAGTGGTACCAGGTTATTTTATCATGTCATGTCCTAATTCATTTAGGACTGTGTGTGTTCATCTTAGTCAAATAGTTGCAGTTCTAGAAGTTTACTCTTAGGTAATTATCAAAACATCCATTAAATATTCTGAGAGTGTCGTGGAGTGGGAGGAGTAAACACTGTGGCTATGGAGACCACACAGTCAAGAAGACCTTGCCTGTCAAGCATGAGGATCTAGTTCATACTCTCAACAACCATGAATCTACTATTAAGATATGATCATATGTTTTTACTCAGATAAATAGAAAAAAAAAAGGTTAGTGTGCTGGCACACCCCTTACATCCCAGCAGTTGGGAGGCAGAGGCAGACAGACCTCTGTGAGTTTGAGGCCAGCCTTGTCTTTGTAGTAGCCTCATGATGGAAATGAAAACAAACGAATCCTCACAATATAGTGTGCATGGGTCCTGGAAGGAAGCACAGGACCAGGAGGAACTGATGCATGCATGTACACATGCACATATGCATGCACGCACACATATGCACAGACACAAATACACACCAGAGATTCCCAGTTCCACCACATTCACCAGAGAAGATACACCACCCAGGAATTTTCTGAGAATCTGCTGGCCCTGGTGTTGCCATCAATACTGAAAAAATTCAGAGATGGAAGTAGGAGATGGATAGATGGACTTGTTGGGATGCTGGCTGCTCATCTATTTTCTGCCAAGGACACAGGTCATTTCCTGAAGTCCTGTGCCTGACTCGTCCAACAGGTTCCTGTTCCAGATCATCCCACGGGGAGCAAGTCCCAGGTGTTGGCCCCATAGGCTTCCATCTGAGTCCCAGTTATGGTATGTCTTTGGTGGTGGGACCCAGCTCACAATACTAGGTAAGTGGTTTTCATGGTCTTATGATCCAACTGTTTCAGGAAAGTCCATTTTGCTCTGGGGAGTTCTTCCCATCTGCTTTTCCTAGTCTTGCAGTCTGAACTGTACCTTTTTCTGTGAATGAGGGAAAGGCAGTAGTTATAAGGTAAACCACATGAAAGGTCCCAATAGCTTCATCTGCTCTTTTAAGGCAGATGCCCAAGAAGGGATCAGAGAATGAGTTTTTCAAGCCATAGAGACCCCTACACCTCAACATTGAATCTGAGGTCCGGATGCCCATCCAGACTAAGGCTACATAGTAGGTGCAGGAATATGGCTGTTGCCATGAATCATTGCTGCCTTCAAAGATTCAGGCCACCATAGATAGAAAACCACAGAGGCTGAGAGAGGACTCTGGCTCAGTCTAATCTTCTGCTGGCCCATGAGGTCACAGAGACACAGAAAGGCTCTGAGTGACCAGGTAACTAGGACCAGTTCCTCCCAGGATGATTACTAGAAAAAAGATGTAGACTGTATATTGTTCCTGAGGCCTTTCAGGCCTGGAGCCCATTGTCTAACTTATCCATCTTCCTCAAGTATCCTTAGACTTAGATGAGGAATGAGGGAGCAAATGGTGCCAAGTGAAATCAGGAGTCACCAGAGACTTCCGAGGTGGTGAGGGGTTTGCTATCCATCCTAGTCTGGGAGACAGAGCCCAGGAACATAGGCAGTGTTGGTGTTGTGATTACTGTGGACAAAGCATGGGGTCCTTCGAGGAGTTCCTAGGATGTTTCAGGGTGGAAGCTAATCCTTGGTGAGGTAACTAAGTGGAATCTGGAGCACAGGTCCCGAAGTCCTTGTACAGCAGGCACACCTCAGGACCAGTTCCCCAGGACCAGCCATTCTCAGAGGAGGCTCTGAGCATTGGAGAAGCAACGAGGGTTGGGGAACTGCCCTCCACTCTACCCGCAGGCCAGGGTCAAATCCCAATTCAGATTCCAGCTCCTAGGGGCTAGAGAGTACAGCTGGCCTTAGTCTCAGTGGGGAAACAAAGATTGGAAAGGGCTGGGGCTGAGTCATTTCACCTGGAAGAGGAACATGATCTAATGGGTGCCAGCCTGTCTGCTGTCCAGTGGACTCAAGTGGGCAGAGGAGAAGAAGGAAGCATTCCTGGATAGAACACTGTGATACTGTAGTGAACAGTCACAGAGCTGATAAGAGAAGGATGCTTCCTTATCACAGGAGCTCTCCTATGCCAACTCTTGTCCCCTTCTCTATCTGTGCAGGTCAGCCTAAGTCTGACCCCTTGGTCACTCTGTTCCTGCCTTCCTTAAAGAATCTCCAGGCTAACAAGGCCACACTAGTGTGTCTGGTGAGCGAATTCTATCCAGGTACTTTGGTGGTAGACTGGAAGGTAGATGGAATACCTGTCACTCAGGGTATAGAGACAACTCAACCCTCCAAACAGACAAACAACAAGTACATGGCCAGCAGCTACCTGACACTGATGTCTGACCAGTGGACGCCTCACAGTAGATACAGCTGCCGGGTCACTCATGAAGGAAACACTGTGGAGAAGAGTGTGTCACCTGCTGAATGTTCTTAGACCATGATCCTCCCTGAAGCCTTAGGGGCCTGGATCTGAAGTGCCAGAAAAAAAAAGTTGTTTTTTTCTCCCACTAACCATCCCACTCTCTTTCCTGTGCCTAAAACTCAATAAATATCTTATCACCATCAAGAGAGTCTTGTCTATCTCATCACTTGCATGCCCGGGGAGTCCTGGGACTCAGTGGGAAACTAACCCAGAGGAGAGTACCCAATCTGAGTATTCTCTGGAAAATAGTGTTGTTGTTAAAATTCCTTCCTAGGGGAGACATATGCAACATATACCTCTCCTGCTAAGGTCCCAACAACAAGTCAAGGTATGATTTCATCAAAGTTCATTCTGGGAAACCAATGAGTTTCTTCGCTTCCTTACAGAAATAGGTGAGTGGTTATTTACTGGGATGTGGGTGCCCCCCTCTCCTAATAGGCTGCACCTGAAAATCCTTACCCAGAAGGGTGAGGGCCTGTCCATATCCTCACTAATTAAGGCAGAAATGTATTCAACAGATTGAAGAGAAGATCTTGATACTCAGGTAAGAATCTCACACCCCTTTCCATCTCTTCATTTGGAGGTATAAACCATCAACAAACCCAACAGGAATGATTTTTTTTATAGTGGGGTGCAGCTGAATGCCCCAAGATGACAGTTTCTTGGGTTGGTGAACAGCCACTCACTGTTGGAGATTGGTTCTGATGCTTTGATTCAAGAATCTGTATGCCCAAACACTAAAGATCCTTGTCTCCAATTGGTTTGGGGTCCTGGTCCCCAAATGGCCAATGGCTGGCATGGGGCAGGACCCTAGAGTTTTGCAGGCTAGGAGACAGGGGAGAGAGAAGGAATCGCCATGAAGTGAGAGACTGCAGGAGAGAAAGCCAACCAGCCATGTGAGAATTTAGGTGGGCAGCCATTGGCCACTTTCCTAACTGGGCCTGGGGTAGCAGGGGAAGCTTTAGGAGTTCGCCTTTGAGATAGCCAAGGCATTTTAAAATTAACCGGTGCGTGTGCGTGTGCGTGCTTGTGGGAATCCAAAGAGTTCCTGGGTGGGTGGCTGGAAGTATGAGATCCATCGGGTACACAAAGCGGTGTAGCTAGCTAAAAATGGCTACAACTCACAATTCAAAGAGTTTATTTGGCTTATACTTCCATATTCCTGTGAAGTTGGGACAGGAACTCACATAGAGCAGGAACCTGGGGTCAGTAGCTGATATAGAGGCCATAGAGGATCTTATTACTTACTGGCTTGTTTCTCATGACTTGCTTAGCTTACTTTTTTTTTTTTTTTTTTTTTTTTTTTTTTTTTAATAGAACTCAGGAATGGCATCACCAACAAGGGACTGGGCTTTCCCTCATTAGTCACTAATGATAAAACGCTCTACAGGCTTGCCTATAGTCGGATCTTAGGGAGGACTTTTCTCAATTGAAGTTCCCCCTTCTCAGTGGACTTTAGCTCGTGTTAAGTTGACATAAAACCAGCCAGTACAATGCCTCAACAGAATGAATACATATGACAAACCACACCTAACATCACTCTAAGTGAAGCAAAACCTGAAGCAATCACATTGAAATCAGGGCTAAGACAGGGCTGTCCACAATTGCCACTCCTTTTCAATATGGTACTTGACACACTAGCTAGAGAAATAAGACAAGAGGAGGAAACTAAAGGGCTATAAATAGGAAAAGAACCCATCAAAGTATCTCTACATAAACAGACACAAAAAATTCCACCAGGAAACATTTAGAAATGACCAACAAGTTCAGCAAAATGGTCTAATATAAGCTTAACTTACAAAAATTAGTAGCCATTCTGTTTACCAACAACAAACTCTGAGAAATTCATCATGGACACCCTTACATTTGCAATAGCAATAATGACTTTTTCTAAAAATTAGCTTGAACATGGAAGTGAAAGACCTCTACAATGATGATTTTAAATCTCCAAAGAAAGAAATTGAGGAAGACACCAGAAGACAGGAAGATTTCCCATGATCATAGCTTGGTTTGAATATGCTTGGCTCTTGGGAAATGGCACTATTAGGAGTAGTGGCTTTGTTGGAGTAGGTGTAGCTTTGTTGGAGGAAGTGCATCACTGTGGCTTTGAAGCTTCACCCAGTGTGGAAGAGACTCTCTTCCTGGCAGCCTGCAGAAGAGCCAGCTTCCTCCTGGCTACCTTCAGATTAAGATATAGAACTCTCAGCTCTTCTCCAGTACCACATCTGCCTGGACACTGTCATGCTTCCTACCAAGATGATAATGGTCTGAACATACGAAACTGTAATCCAGCCCCAATGAAATGTTATCCCTTATAAGAGTTGCCTTGGTCTTAGTGTCTCTTCACAGCAATAAAACTCTAAGATTTTGTGAAATTAATATTATGAAAATGACCGTTCTACCCAAAGCAATTTACAGAACCAATATAACTCCAGTCAAAATACCCACATTACATATATATATTTTTGTATTTTTTATTGGATATTTTCTTTATTTACATTTTAATTGTTTTCCCCTTTCCAGGTCTCCCCTTTGAAAACCCACTATCCCATCTCCTCTCCCCCTACCTCTATGAGAGTGACCCCCACCCACCCACCCCTGTCTTCTCGCCCTGGCATTCGCCTACACTGAGGCATTGAACACCCTCAGGCCCAAGGTAATGCTCCTCCCACTGACGTCCAACAAGGCCATCCTCGGCCACATATGGAGCCAGAGCCATGGGTCCCTCCATGTGTACTCTTTGGCTGGTGGTCCAGTCCCCAGAAGCTCCAGGGAAGGGTCTGGCCAGTTGACACTGTTGCTCCCTCCATGGGGCTGCAAGCCTCCTCAGCTCCTACAGTCCCTTCTCCAACTCCTACATCAGGGACCCCGTGCTCAGTCCAATGTTTGGCTTCGAACATCTGCCTCTGTATTTGTCAGGTTCTGGCAGAGCCTCTCAGGAGACAGCCATATCAGGTTCCTGTCAGCAAGCACTTCCCAGCACCGGCAATAGCCTCTGGGTTTGGTGACTGTATATGGGATGGCTCTCCAGGTGGGGAAGTCTCTGGAAGGCCTTTCCTTCAGTCTCTGCTCCACACTTTGTCTCCATATTTCCTCCCATGAGTATTTTGTTCCCTCTTCTAAGAAGCACTGAAGTACCCACACTTTGGTGTTCCTTCTTCTAGAGCTTCATGTGGTCTGTGAATTGAATCTTGGGTATTCTGAACTTTTGGGCTAATATCAGTGAGTGCATACCATGTGTGTTCTTTTGTGACTTGATACCTCACTGAGGATGATATTTTCTAGTTCCATCCATTTGCCTAAGAATTTTATGAAGTCATTGCTTTTAATAGCTGAGTAGTACTCCATTGTGTAAATGTACCACATTTTCTGTATCCATTTCTCTGTTGAAGGACATCTGGGTTGTTACCAGCTTCTGGCTATTATAAACAAGGCTGATATGAACATAGTGAAGCATATGTCCTTGTTACATGTTGGGGCATCTTCTGGGTATATGCCCAGGAGTGGTATAGCTGGGTCTTCAGGTAATACTATGCCCAATTTTCTGAGGAACCACCAGACTGATTTCCAGAGTAGTTGTACCAGCTTACAATCCCACCAACAATGGAGGAGTGTTCCTCTTTCTCCACATCCTTGCTAGCATCTGCTGTTACCTGAGTTTTTGATCTTAGCCATTTTGATTGGTGTGAGGTAGAATCTCAGGGTTGTTTTGATTTGCATTTCTCTGATGACAAAGGATGCTGAACTTTTCTTTAGGTGCTTCTCAGCCATTCAAGTTCCCTCAGTTGAGAATTCTCTGTTTTACTTTGTATCCCATTTTTAATAGGGTTATTTGGTTGTCCGGAGTCTAATTTCTTGAGTTCTTTGTATATATTAGTTATTAGCCCTCTATCGGATGTAGAATTGGAAAAGATCTTTTCCCAATCTATTGGTTGCCATTTTGTCCTATTGACAGTGTCCTTTGCCTTACAGAAGTTTTGCAATTTTATGAGGTTCCATTTGTCTTTTGTTGAACTTAGAGCATAAGCCATTGGTGTTCTATTCAAGAACTTTCCCCCGTGCCCATGTGTTTGAGGCTTTTCCCCACCCTCTCTTCTGTTAGTTTCAGTGTATCTGGATTTATGTGGAGGTTGTTAATCCACTTGGACTTGAGCTTTGTACAAGGAGATGAGATTGGAGTCATACCAAGATATTTTATATTATTTGTGACTGTTATCAAGGGTGTTGCTTTCCTAATTTCTTTCTCAGTCCATTTATCCTTTGAGTAGAGGAAGGCTACTGATTTGTTTGAGTTGATTTTATAACCAGCCACTTTGATGAAGTTGTTTTTTCAGGTTTAGGAGTTCTCTGGTGGAAGTTTTGGGGTCACTTAAGTATACTATCATATATCAGCAAATAGTGATATTTTGACTTCTTCCTTTCCTATCTGTATCCCTTTGACTTTCTTTTGTTGTCTAATTGCTCTGGCTAGGACTTCCAGTACTATATTGAATAGGTAGGGGGAGAGTGGGCAGCCTTGTCTAGTCCTTGATTTTGGTGGGATTGCTTCAAGTTTCTCTCAAGTTAGTTTGATGTTGGCTACTGGTATGTTGCTTTTACTATGTTTGGGTATGGGCCTTGAATTCCTGATCTTTCCAAGACTTTTAACATGAAGGGATATTGAATTTTGTCAAATGCTTTTTCATCTAATGAAATGATCATATGTTTTTTTCTTCTAGTTTTTTTTTTTTATGTAGTGGATTACATTGATGGATTTCCATATATTGAACCATCCCTGCATCCCTGGGATGAAGGCTACTTGATCGTGGTGAATGATCGTTTTGATGTGTTCTTGGATTTGGTTTGTGAGAATTTTATTGAGTATTTTTACATCAATATTCATAAGGGAAATTGGTCTGAAGTTTTCTTTCTTTGTTGGATCTTTGTGTGGTTTTGGTATCAGTGTAAACTGTGGCTTCATAGAATGAATTGGAAAGTGTTCCTTCTTTTTCTATTTTGTGGAATAGTTTCAAGAGTATTGATACTAGGTCTTCTTTGAAGGTCTGATAGAATTCTGCACTAAACCCTGGGCTTTTCTTGGTTGGGAGACTTTTAATGACTGCTTCTATTTCTTTAGGGGTTATGGGATTGTTTAGATGGTTTATTTGCTCCTGATTTAACTTTGGTACCTGGTATATGTCCAGAAAATTGTCCATTTCATCCAGGCTTTGCAGTTTTTTTGAATATAGGCTTTTGCAGTAGGATCTGATGATTTTTTTTTAATTTCCTCAGTTTTTGTTGCTATATCTCCCTTTTCATTTCTAATTTTCTTAATTTGAATACTGCGTCTGTGCCCTCTGGTTAGTCTGGCTAAGGGTTTATCTACCTTGTTGATTTTCTCAAAGAACCAGCTCCTGGTTTTGTTAGTTCTTTGTATAGTTCTTTTTGTTTCTACTTGGTTGATTTCACCCTGAGTTTAGTTATTTCCTGTCATCTACTTCTCTCGAGTGTATTAGCTTCTTTTTGTTCTGGAGCTTTCAGGTGTGTTGTCAATGTATGCTCTTTCCAGTTTCTTTTTGGAGGCACTTAGAGCTATGAGTTTTCCTCTTAGCACTGCTTTCATTGTGTCCCTTAAGTTTGGGTATGTTGTGCCTTCATTTTCATTAAAAATTAAAAAGTCTTTAATTTCTTTCTTTATTTCTTCCTTGACCAAGTTATCATTGAGTAGGGCATTGTCCAGCTTCCATGTTTATGTGATCTTTTTGTTGTTATTAAAGACCAGCCTTAGTCCGTGGTGATATGATAGGATGCATGGGATTATTTCAATCTTCTTGTATTTGTTGAGTCCTATTTTGTGACTGATTATATGGTCAGTTTTGGAGAAGGTACCATGAGGTGCTGAGAAGAAGGTGTATTCTTTTGTTTAAGAATGAAATGTTCTATGGATATCTGTTAAATCCATTTGGTCCATAACTTGTTAGTTTCAATGTGTCTCTGTTTAGTTTCTGTTTCCATAACCTGTCCAGTGATGATAGTGGGGTGTTGAAGTCTCCCACTATTATCGTGTACCATGCAATGTGTGTTTTAGTAATGTTTCTTTTATGAATGTGGGTGCCCATTCATTTGGAGCATAGATGTTCAGAACTGAGAGTTCTTTTTGGTAGATTTTTCCTTTGATGAGTATGAAGTATCCTTCCCTATCCTTTTTGTTAACTTCTAATTGAAAGTCGATTTTATTTGATATTAGAGTGGCTATTCCAGCTTGTTTCTTTGGACCATTTGCTTGGAAAATTGTTTTCTAGCCCTTTCCTCTGTCTTTGACACTGAGATGAGTTTCCTGTATGCAGCAAAATGCTGGGTCCTGTTTACACATCCAGTCTGTTAGTCTGCGTCTTTTTATTAATTGAGTCCATTGATGTTAAGAGATATTAAGGAAAGATAATTATTGCCTCTTGTTATTTTTGATGTTATTTTTATGTTTGTGTAGTGATTTCCTTTTGAGTTTGTTAAAAGAAGATTAGTTTCTTGGTTTTTTTTTTTTTTTAGGGTGTAGTTTTCTATCTTGTGTTGGCGTTTTTCATCCTTTTCCCTTTGTCTGGCTGGATTTGTGGAAAGATATTGTGTGAATTTGTTTTTTTCATGGAATATATTGGTTTCTCCGTCTATAGTAATTGAGAGTTTTGCTGGGTATAGTAATCTGGGCTGGCGTTTATGTTCTCTTAGGATCATCTGCCCAGGATCTTCTAGCTTTCATAGTCTCTAGTGAGAAGTCTGTAGTTATGATAGGTCTGCCTTTATATGTTACTTGACCTTTTTACCTAACTGCTTTTAATATTCTTTCTTTGTTTTATGCACTTGATGTTTTGACTATTATGTGATGGGAGGAATTTCTTTTCTGGTCCAATCTATTTGGAGTTCTGTAGGCTTCTTGTATGCTTATGGGAAGTTTTCTTCTATAGTTTTGTTGAAGATATTTACTGGCCCTTTAATTTGGGAATCCTTGCTCTCTTCTATACCTGTTATCCTTAGGTCTGGTAGGAGCTTTTTGCATTTTGCACTTTCATTGACTGTTGTGTCAATGTTTTCTATAGTATCTTCTGTTCCTGAACTTCTCTCTTTTTTCTCTTGTATTCTGTTGGTGATGTTTGCATCCATGACTCCTGATTTCTTTCCTAGGTTTTCTATCTCCAGGGTAGTCTCCCTTTGTGATTTCTTTATTGTTTCTACTTCCATTTTTATGTCCTGGATGGTTTTGTTCAATTCCTTCACCTGTTTGACTGTGTTCTCTTTAAGGGATTTTTCTGTTTCCTCTTCAAGGGCTTCTACCTGTTTACCTGTGTTCCCCTGTATTTCTTTAAGGCAGTTATGTCCTTCTTAAATTCTTCTATCATTACCATGAGATATGATTTTAAATCAGAGTTTTGCTTTTCTGGTGTTTTGAGGGTATCTGGGGCTCACTGTGGTGGGAGATATGGGTTCTTATGATGCCAATTAGCCTTGGTTTCTGTTGCTTATGTTCTTGCCCTTGCCTTTTGCCATCTGGTTATCTCTCGTGTTAGCTTGTCCTGCTGTCTTGAACTGCAGCTTGTCCCTCCTGCAAGCCTGTGTGTCAGTACTCCTGGGAGAGCAGTTCTCTCTGGGAGGAATTTGGATATGGAGATCTGTGTGGCACTGGGACAGCTCTAGGGTGCAGACGGAAACTGGAAAGATCCTGTCCCTGGCTGGTCCTTGATTCCTGTGTCCTCAGGGTTCTGGGTGGGTCCATTTGAGCAGAAGTGGTGGTGTTACATGTGCTCACAGATATGTCCACACTCCTGGGAAACCAGCTCTCTCCTAGCGGTATTTGGATATAGAAGACTGTGGCACAGGATCAGATCCAGGCACAGATGGAAACCGAAAGGGACTCACAACACTCTTTACAAGATTAGAAAACACTATCCTGAAACTCACATGGAAGCATAACAGACTGGGGGAGTCAAGGCAATCCTGAGCAAAAGAATAGTGTGAGAAGATTACCATGTCCGATTTCATGCTATATTACAGAGTTACAGTAACAAAAACAACATAGGCCTGGCTCAGAGATAGACATGTAGACCTGTGCAACAGGTTAGAGCACAGGCCTGGCTCAGAGATAGATATGTAGACCTATGTAACAAGGTAGAAGACTCAAACATGAGTTCAAATGATGACAGAAATCTGATATTTAACAAAGATACAAAATACACAATGAAACAAAGACAGTATCATATATATATATATATATATATATATATATGTATAACATTTGTTTATTTATTTATTTACAATCCAGCCATTGGTTCCCTCCTATTCTCAGAGCACATGATAGGAGCGTGTTGTGTTCAAGGTTGAGACAAGGGGTTTTGGAAGACCACTGGTACCCCTGCAGGGGATGCTCAGAGCTAGGTAACTGTCCAGCCTGTACCTGTTTCTGGGGTCATACCTGCTCACATATTATTCTGCTGATGAGATTGCCTCTGTACCTGGAGCCAACAGCTGCTCATCACAAGTGGTCAGGGGCCAGCAGCCGAAAAGCTGCCTTCAGGGCATCATACCTGCCCCTCCCACAGTTCTTCATCCTATTCCTCCTCGATCTGTCTCTGAGAGGATGGTCCCACCGCCAGGCCTCCCTGCCCTTTGGGGCCTCAAGTCTCTCGAGAATTAGGCACATAGTCTCTCACTGAGACTAGACCAGGCAGTCCTCTGCTATATATGTGTTGGGGGCCTCGTTTCAGCATGTGTATGCTGCCTGGTTGGTGACTCAGTGTCTGGGAGCTCCCAAGGGTCAGGGTGAATTGAGACTTCTGGCCTTCCTATGGAGTCACCCTCCTCTTCAGCTTCTTCAATCCTTCCTCTAATTCAACCATAGGGGTCCCTGATTTCAGTCTAATGGTTGGGAAGTATCTGTGCAAAGACAGCATCTTCAATAAAGTGTTCTGGCAAAAGTGGGCACATACTTATAGAAGTGTAGTGTGTAGTTTTAAAAAAATGATCCATGCTATGCCTGGCTAGGCACTGGCATTGGCAGTCTCGCCTACCCCTATGACCAGCCCCACATTTGCCCTGGTTCTTGCTGCCAGCCTGCTGCCAAGCCACTCCAGTCTTCTCAGGCCATCCATCCCTGGTGGTTCAAGTATTCTGACCTGTGAACATCTGAATGCTTAGTAACTTAACATTCTCTGAAAAAAAAAAATGAGCCTGAGATAACCATTAGTCTGGTGCCAGGGAGCTTGGACAGTGAGCTAGCAAATTAAATGACCACCAGTTTGTTGCCAAGCAGGCCTGAGAGAGGCAGAGCAGGCCTGAGATGACCCTTGCCTGGTACCATAATACACAAGCAGAGACTACTCCTGAGATGACCTCAGACACCAGAGACCCTGGACACCACTAAGAGGAGCAAGAAAGTGGTGGAAAAATGGAAGAAAAGAGAAACAGAAGGGTGTGGACACAATAACAAGAGACAGAACTGGAGACTCCAGGGTAGAGAGGAACAGCCTGACATGAGTAGTTGGTGATGCCACCTGGGACATGTTGGGGTTCTGGCCTGTGCTGCCACCACATCTGGGTCTGTGGCCCTGCAGCAGTAGGGGTCTGTTACCACCAAAGGCCAGGATGCCACCTGAGGACAGGATAGCTGAGTGTGCAAAGCTGGACCCACCTGTCACTTGGGTACTGTGAGAGAACTGATTCTATAATCATGAGAGCAGGAGAGATGGCCCCGCCCCTCACCAGCTTTATTCAGAACTTGGGAGAGTGGGCCCTGCACCTTCCCTAGGCAGGACAATAGAGCTGACCCTGGTGGCAGGGCGAGCAGGTGAGCCAGCCCTGAGGGTGTGAGCATTGGAGATCTGGCCCTGCAACTTGTCCGCCATGCAGCAGTATGGGTGAGATGCCCTCTTCTACCCTTACTCCTTGTCACAGCAGGAAGGAGAGCTGTCCCTGCCCCTCACCTGCTACAGTACTTGAGAGGGTGGATCCTATACTTTGACTGGGCAGCAGGGCAGAGCTGGCCTGAGCTGCAGGGGCTACTGATGAACATGAGAGCAGAAGAGCCTGTGACAGTGTGACAGGGGCTGGAGGGCTGGGGAGGTGGAGTTGGGGTGGTCAGGATCTTGGTCAGTGTGAGTGTGGAAAAAACAGCCTTCTCTGGAGATAGTTTTCATTGAGACAGCTCTCTTTATTGTGGGGGAACAAGGTCTAGATAAACCTTGGGGAGTTGGTAGGGGTTTTTGGGTTGAAGGTATATTATTGGTTGGTACTTAGGTGCTGGGGAACGCTTCATTTGTATGAAGAGGAATTCCAGGTGTTTGCTGGACATGTCCTTATAAGGAGAGAGGAAGTTTAACCTGCAATCTGGTCACCAGGCTACACGACTATCTCAAGGGTGGCAGAGGTTGGGGTCACAAGGCTATGCACACCAGGACATACAGACCCAGAGCAGGGAGGAAGCAGTCCTATTTCCACTGGTCTCAGGATGAGATTTTGGGGGTTTGGACATGTCTTGACCTTACTCTTGCTCCGGTCCATCTCTCCCTGCCACATGGCTTTCCCATCCACAGCCACCCACCTAGGGGTGGCACCAACCACAGTGGACTGGACTTTTCCACATAAATCATCAATTAAAAAAAATGTCCTACAAACTTTCCTACAGGCAATCTGATAGATGCAGTTCCTAAATTAAGATTCTGTTTTCTTATTCAAGAGGCAGAGGCTGAGGCAGTGGCGGTGGCAAGTTGATTTCCACAAGTTCCAGGCCAGCCTGATTTATAGAGTGAATTCCAGGTCAACCAGGGCTACACAGAGAAACCCTGTCTTAACCCCCCCTCACCCCAAAGATTTTGTTTTCTCAGCTTGAATCAAGTTGAAATAAAAAAAACAAAACAAACTTACCATTACAGGAGGGATAGTAACATTAACAAATCAACTTACAACTCTATCAACAAACTTACCATTACAGGAGGGATAGTAACATTAACAAATCAACTTACAACTCTATTAAAAGAGAGTTGAATCCAAATTACATTTATAGAATAAGGTAAAACTTCAAGATTTACCTGTCCACGTACTTCTGTTTGTTGAAAGTGTTTTTGGAAAATATCTTTGTGGTTTATAATTTTAAAAGGCTCTTTTTTTCTTTATTGAAGTTGGAGAGTTAAAGAAAGTTACATTTTAACCTTGAACAGATAAACTATTTTGTAAGCAGAGAGGGCAGAAGTTCTTTCTATATGCTAGCCCTGTAATTGGAATCTCGAACATAGCAGGTGTGCATTACCTGGGGAGCTGAAAGAGACAGCAAATTCTTACTCTGACAAGAGAACGTCTCTGCTGACAGGCTGGACCCAGAGCCTGTGTCTATAGAACCTATACATATAGCACCTATACATATATAGCACATATACATACATATACACACATATAGCACCCATATACATAGCACCTATACATACTGAACCTATAAACATACCACCTATACACATAGCACTTATACACATAACACCTATACATGCAGCACCTATACATGCAGCAACAATACACACACCACTTATACATATAGCACTTATACACATAGCACCTATACACATAGCACCTATAAAGACAGCACCTCTACACACAGCATCTATATACACAACACCTCTACACACAGCACCACTACACACAGCACATATACACACAACACCTATACACACAGCACCTCTACACACAACACCTATACCTATAGTACCTATATATACAGCACCTATACATATAGAACCTATACACTTGCCAGAGGATTTTCACCATCTTCTGTGTTGTGCCTGGAGATGGGGGATTGACAGTCTCAGAGTGCTCATCTATTTTTCAATCCAGAAACCAATAAAAGTTGTCAGATAATAATAAATACTGGACTTTGAAGGGCCAGGCCTAAGATCAGTTGGTACTTTACCTGTTTAGTTCTAATCTGTCTGTGTTGGACTCATCAATCAAAACCAAACCAAACCAAACCTCTGACCAAGTAGTGAGTTCCTGTCAGTCAGTTAAGGGGATGAAGGGAGCAGAAGTCCACATTTGGATGATCTCAGTGTGTGAATCAGGGTCCTCCAGAGTAACAGAACTTACAGAATGAATCCTTTTCTATATATATAGAAAGAAGATTTATTGGAATGACTTAAATGTGGGCTTTGGTCCACCTAACCCAACAATGTCTGGCTGTGAATGGAAAGTCTAAGAATTCAGTAGTTCAGTTCATGATGCTGGAATTTCTCAGCTGTTCCTCTGTAGACGCTGGAATCCTAAAGAGGTAGGCTCTAATGCCAGTGAAGGAATGGATGTGCTAGCAAAGTGAGAGCAAGCAGACAAAGAGAAAAACCTTCCTTCTTCCATGTGCTTATTATATAGGCTTCTGGTAGAAGGTATGGCCCAGATTAAAGGCATTTTAATGCCTTTCCCTCATTAAGATCTATATTAGAAATGGATCTTCCCACTTCATATTAAATAAAAATTCCTCACAGGTGTGCCCTCAACTTTTGGGTTTTAGTTAGTTCCAGATGTAGCCAAGCTGTCAACTAAGAACAGCCACTACATTAAGACTCAACACAAGTGAACCCTAATTTCTCTTTTGAGTAAGTCTGTTCAGATGGACTTCAAAGGAATCTGCACAGATGGAGGCGCACCACCATGAATACTGCATCCAGGGGGGCATGTTTATTTATCCCAGCTCATAGTGGGGCCAGGCTGTGTACAGCCTGTGTACATTCATATTTTTAAAACTTGCTGCACTACCTGAACATAACAATATCACTCTGTGCCAACAACTTCGCTAATGTACGGGCTTTGTGTGTACAGGCTGTGAAGTGCGGTTTCAGAAGTTCAGTAGCAAGCACTGTGAAGACTCACCTTGAAGAAATGAGTTGTCTCAATCTAACAGTTTATAGTCAAATTGCAGAGGGCGGCTCATGCCTAAATGGGATCTCTATGTCACACCCCTCCACACAAGGCTTAGGGACTATCACAGGAGAAGGGCCAGAACAACTGTGAAGTTCAGAGGTCAAGATGTCAGGAAATTGTCTCCTGGCATGAACTCACAGCCACTGTGCTTGCCAGCACAAGATCAAGCTGGTCTACATTTCAGTATGCATGGGGGAAGGGCTCAAGACCTCCTCCAAGGTGAGGAGCTGTTGGCAGTTAATGGCTTCTGGGGATGTGTGTGTCAGTTTTCTTTAGAGGTGCAGCCCTTGTTACATTGCCCATGCTACAGTGGATGGCTCCATATGCGTGTGTATATGGGTAGCACCAACTGGACTCAGTGTGTTATTATTTTTTTTAAAAGGATAATAGTTTATAGCTGCCAACCCCAAACACCAAATCCTTCAGCCCTGCTGCTTGAGCGCTGCTTCAGCTCCTGTAGTTACCAGCAGCTGTCCTTGCAACTCCTGGTACCCTTCTCATAATGAATGACTATACATGATGACTGTCTTAGTTAGGGTTTCCATTGCTGTGAAGAGACACCATGACCAAAGGAATGCTTATGAAGGACAGCATTTAATCGAGGCTGGCTTACCGTTTCAGAAGTTCAGTCTACTATAATCATGGTGGAAGCACGATGGCATGCAGGAAGACTTGCATGGTGCTGGAGGAGCTGAGAGGTCTACATATTGATCCATAGGCAGCAGAAGGAGACTGTATCTCATCTTGGTTGTAGCTTGAGCATTTGAAACCTCAAAGCATGCCCCCATAGTGACACATTTCGTCCAATAAGGCCACACCCATTCCAGCAAAGTCACACTCCCTATAGGCCAAGCATTCAAATACATGAGTCTAGGGGACCATTCCTATTCAAACAACCACAATCACCAATAACGCCTCTTAAATGCTAATGTAATGTTTAAAGTTGTTTTTAAAGGACTTCATATCTGTATGAAACAGTTAATATTTTGTTTTGAATATGCTTTTATTACTTAAATAATATTTCCTATATTTCACTATTCTCTGCCTTACCCTAACCCTCTGATCATTGTTCCCAAAGCACTTAATCAATTTGGAGCAATTATAGTCCTTAAAACAGAAGTAGGTATGTCTGTTGAATTCATACAGTCTGTATTATATGCTTGCAGAATGAACTCACTTCTCTCACTAGGCCTCACACCCTGGAGTACAGACATATTCTCATTAGCAAAGTTGTTGGCACAGAGTGATATTGCTATGTTCAGGTAGTGCAGGAAGTTTTAAAAACATGAATGTTAATATCACATTAGCATATATAAAGCTTTAACTTTTAAAATTTAGTAAAAACTGGAAAAATAACATATAGACCCATGATAATGAAGTTTTCTGGACTCAAAAAGACATTCGAAAAGATAAAGGAACAGGCTTTGAAAAACTAGCTTTTGGGTCTGTCATGGTGGCACATCCCAGCATTCAGGAGGCAGAGGCAGGTAGATCTCAGGTGAGTTTGAGGTCAGCCTGGCTTACACATTAAGTTTTAGAAAAGCCAAGGCTATTAAAAAGAGAAATCTTGTCTCAAGAAAAAAGAAAAAAAAAGACAACAACAAAAACTAGCTTTTTTTTGTCTTTTTTTTTTTTGTTTTTTGTTTTTTTTTGTTTTGGTTTTTCGAGACAGGGTTTCTCTGGCTGTCCTGGAACTCACTCTGTAGACCAGGCTGGCCTGGAACTCAGAAATCCGTCTGCCTCTGCCTCCCAACTGCTGGGATTAAAGACGTATACCACCACCACCCGGCAAAAACTAGCTTTTTATTATGGTGATTCAATATTAGAATACAAAATCTCTCTTATGTGATTTTATTCTTAATCCAATATACCTTTATTTGTCAAGTGCTTTAAGGCACTTAAGACCAATTGGTGCCTTAAGGACAAAAATCCTAGTTTAATAACACATTTTAAAGAAGACAAGTGTTCTGAATAGTTCCTTTTCACTGTTAAACTGTCTGTTTAATGATTTTCATGTGATCATACATTTATTTAACTTTGTAAAATGTACTGTTGTAGAGAGAACCTCTTGTGCACTGTGTGGAAGCATCACCTGTCACTACAGAGCTGATTTGCTGGGTGGTAGAATATGAATGCTGGACTTCAGATCCCAGCCAGAGGTCCCGGGGCAGAGAAGTAGAAGGACCACGAGGAGAAGAGGTAGAGAAACCACGTGGAGAAGCCAGGAAGATTCACCAGGAGATCGTGAGCAGCAATGAGGACATACATGGACCAGAGCGAGCCAGGGAAAGGCCAGCTCAGCCAGCAACGGGGCGTATGTCTGGTATTAACAGCGTTAAAGGGTTAGAATAGCTTTGAACCTGCCTAGCTTAGGCTTACAGCTTTTTAATAAATTTAATAGGTCTTTGTATTTTGGATATCATATGGGAACAGATAAGGATTTCATGCTTAAATTACAGTCTGCATATTGTTTTCTTTTCAAATAAATTTAAGAAATGGTCAGAAAATATAGAATGCTTTTTTTCCCAGTCATTCTCCTGGCTCTCTGGGCCTCTCTCCTCTCTCTCTCCCCACAACTGATCTGGAATCCCCACACTTATTCTCCTCCCCATCTCCTCTCCCACCCAGTTCCCTTCCTCCATCTGCCTCTTATGACTATTTTATTTCCTCTTCTAACTGTGATTCAAACATCCTTACTTGAGCTTTCCCTCTTGTTTAGCTTCTTTGGGTCTGTGGAGTGTAGCATGGGGTATCCTGTACTTTATGGCTAATATCCACTTATAAGTGAGTAAATACCATACATGTCCTCTTGGGTCTGGGTTACCTCACTCAGTATAATATTCTCAAGTTCCATCCATTTGCCTGAAAAATTCATGTCTTTGTTTTTAAGAGCTGAATAGTATTTCATTGTGTAGATGTATTGCATTTTCTTTGTCTATTCCTCAGTTGAGGGATATCTACGTTGTTTCCAGTTTCTGGCTATTACCAATAAAGCTGCTGAGTACACAGTTGAGCAAGGTAGCCCTGTGGTATAGTGGAGAATCATTTGGGTATATGCCCAGGAGCGGTATAGCTGGGTCTTGAGGTAGAACTATACTCCCAGTTTTCTGAGAGATCACCAAATTGATTTCTGGAGTAGTTGTACAAGTTTGCACTCCGATGAGCAATGGAGAAGTGCCCCCTTGTTCCATATCTCCTCCAGCATTGCTATCACTTGAATTTTTAATCTTTGCCATTCTGACTGGTATAAGATGGAATCTCAAGGTCGTTTGGATTTGTATTTCCATGGTAACTAAAGACAGTGAATGTTTCATTAAGTGTTTCTCAGTTATTTGAGAATCCTCAGCTGAGAATTGTGTTTAGCTCTGTATCCCATGTTTTAATTGGGTTATTTGGCTTGTTGGTGTCTAATTTCCTGAATTCTTTATATACTTGGGATATCAGATATAGAGATGATGAAGATCCTTTCCCAATCTGTAAGCTGTCATTTTGTCCTATTGACAGTGTCCTCTTTTTTTTCTTCTAATGCCAGAAGCCAGGACCCTCACCCTTACCCTCACCCCCTACCTTTCCCCACCTGCACAATGTCCCCTGCAGCTTGGCAACCGCAAGATCCTGTTTGGCAGCTGTAGATAGATTCAAGGCAGTGTACATATCTTCTGAGGAAAGCAGGTAGACCATAATTCAAGGCAGTGTACAGTATAGACCATGAAATGTTTCAAGGCACAGGCCAAGAAGATTCTGTACTTTTCCACCACCTGGCCCCTCTTACCCCCTCCCCTTGTAAAACATACTATAAAAAGGCCCTTTGCGTTCAAATAGATGACTCTTGACAAGCAATTGCTTCCTTGAGTTCGTTCTTCTCTCTCACCCGTTCTTTTTCAGGTTGCAGTCCTCCTTGCCCCCATGAATAACTAGGACCCGCAGGTCGGGTCATTCTAAAGCTTTAAAACCTTCAAATTTAGAAGGGCTGGTGAAGTAGTTCAGTGGATAAGAGCACCTGCTGTCAAGCCTGAGGACCTGCATTTGATACCTGGAACCCACATGGTAGGAGAGAACTGACTCTGAAAAATAGTTCTCTGACCTCCACATGGGTATGCACACACACACACACACACACACACACACACACACACACACACACTAAATATACTAAAGTTAAAAAAGAAATCTGGAATAAATAGCAAAAGTTTGATTGTTTTGAGATGGTCTCATGTAGCTCTGGCTAACTTGGAACTCACCAAGGGTGACGTTTGTGTGGGTAGTTTTATGTCATCTTAACACAAGTCAGAGACATTTAGGAAGAGGAAACTTCAGTCAGGAACATGGCCCCACCAGATTTGCCTGTGGGCAAGCCTGTGGCATATTTTCTTGATTGCTGATTGTTGTGGGAAGGCCCAGGTCACTGAGAGTGGTGCTTCTCTTGGTCTAGTGATCCTGGGAGCTGAGAGAAAGTGACTAAGCAAGCCGCTGCATCAGCTCCTGCTTCCAGGGCTCTGCTCTGTTTGTGTTCCTGACCTGACTTATCTCATTGGCCGGCTATTACTCGACAGTGTTAAGTTGAAATAAAACTTTTCCTCCCCAAGTTGCTTTTGATCATGGTGCGACAGAACACCTAACTGAGTCAAATTTGAACTCAGAATCCTTCTGCTCTCTACCTTCCTCTGCTGAGAGAATAAAGATCTAATATCTTTAATGCATCAGGCTTTTTCAGAAATGAAGAAAGCATCCTATAACAAGTTTTATCAGGAACAATAAATTTAACTGATGGTAATGACATGTTCAAGATCTGTAATTTAAAACCATTTATATACCATTTGAACGTACGTTTTTAAACTCTGTGCCTACAAGTAGACTGTATTATGTTTATGTTATTAGATCTTATCCCCCACAAATAGCAGGGACAGCAGTGTAGAAGGACAGCTTGTTTAAAGACAGAAATAAAATCATAGGCCCTTTTACTGTTTTAATTTTTTAAAAAAAAATTTCAAGACAGGGTTTCTCTGTATAACAGCCCTGGCTGTCCTGGAACTCACAGAGATTCACCTGCCTCTGATTAAAGGCCTGCCACCATGCCCAGCTAAAGACCTTTTAGATTTAAGTGGATTTTTTCTCATAATTCAACAAGGAACTGAAAATAAAATTATGAGGACTGATTTGCAATTTTAACTCTTTACTCCTATGTCTCTAAATGGGACTATCCAACAACTTTTATTTTAAAGAATCCAGTAAGGAAATGTGAGCTCACTGTGAAACTTATTCCTTAGAGTCAAGCAAAGGTTTTGAACTTCAGAATTGGAAGATAAGGAGCATTTCTGGAGAGCCCTTGGGGAAAGTAAAAGGACTAACACACTGCTTTCTCTCTAGTCCCCAACCACTCTGGGAGCACCATCAAATACCAGCACTTTATCAAGAGAGCTCAGATATGGGTGAGATTCTTTTTTTGTTTTTCGAGACAGGGTTTCTCTGTGTAGTCCTGGCTGTCCTGGAACTCAGTCTGTAGACCAGGCTGGCCTCGAACTCAGAAATCCTCCTGCCTCTGCCTCCCAAGTGCTAGGATTAAAGGAGTGGGTGAGATCTTAAAAAAATTATTGTAGAGGATTCCAAAGATGAGAACCAGATGTTTACACATGCCCCCTCTACTGGGCAAGACAGCTAGGGTTTCCTGTCTTATCAGCACTCTGCAGCAGGGGGTGCTATCTGCCCATTTGACATCTGATGAAGCTGTCATCTCAGATATTTAAAGTATCCACCTATTACTGAAATATTTGGTAGCTTTCAAAAAGAGAAGGTAGAAACCAATGGTAGAGTAAGTGTAATGCATTTACTGTTAAAAGTAACTGGAGACTTTCTCAGTTAAGAGTTGTTCTGCTTAGCTAGGCATGGTGGCAATCAGGAGGTCAGGCAGATAGATCTCCCTGAGTTCAAAGCCAGCCAGGCTTACATAGTGAATTCCAGGCCATCCACAGCTATGTAGGGAGAGATTGTCTCAAACACCCATCCACACACCCACAGCCACACTACTACCCAACCCTCCCCCTCCCTGAGCTGTTCCCCTGTGTGAGAATGCAAAGAACTTCAAACAACCTCTTTGTTTAAAGTACATTTAGCCTGAAATATGTCTGAAAATTGATCAAGGCCAGTTTAAGACACTGTGCGAGGGACTACTGTACCTGGTTTAAAGATCGTTACATTAAAAAATTGTTACATTTTGTACTTGTATGAAACTTCCAAAGAATACCTTTTTTTAGTAGTAAGAAAAAGAAACTGTGTTTCTTTGAGTTCAAGATATAGTCTCCATCCCATTTTGGAAATGTCACTCGGCCACAAAATGAAGGAAATGCAGATCAAAAAGTTATTAAGAGCCGGGCAGTGGTGGCGCATGCCTTTAATCCCAGCACTTGGGAGGCAGAGGCAGGAGGATTTCTGAGTTCGAGGCCAGCCTGGTCTACAGAGTGAGTTCCAGGACAGCCAGGGCTACACAGAGAAACCCTGTCTCGAAATTTGTTCTAATGCTTTCCCTACTGTTTAGTTGCTGTCTTAAGTGCAATTAAGTATACGGTTGTTGTGAGTTTTCAGAGATCCGGAAACCAAAAATGTCACGTGTACCAGGGATACACCAGAAACAAAACTCTGTATTAAGGTTGCTTTGACAATACTGTATCGACCAGATTATAGCGGTGGTTATAGGCTTAGAACAACTGTGTGTGGTGTCCACATCTGTAGGCGCCACACCAGCCACTCTGAGTCGGTGTGTAGAGGATCATGTCTCCTGACAGTCGCCCACCTAAGAGACACCCTCACCACCCCAGGCGGGTGCGGCGCGATAGGCGGGTGATAAAAGTGCACCAGCCTTCCGCACCCTAGCTGCGACGTCACGACCTTTGCTGGCGGTTGCATCCGGTTGCGATCGGTTGCCCTGGCGACGTAGACACAGAGGAACGGATCCCAGTACCGGCCCAGCGGTGGTGGAGGTCCTGGTGTCTGCTCAGCACCTGCACCTGACGAAGCGGGCTGCGGCGCCATGAGCCAGCGGCAGGTGCTGCAAGGTATGGCAAAGGCAGCCGGGCACTCGGGAGGGTTGGCGCCTTGGGCCACAGGACACTTCCACTGGGTCTCTCTCCTCAGTATTCGAGCAGTACCAGAAAGCCCGGACGCAATTCGTGCAGATGGTGGCGGAGCTGGCGACCAGACCCCAAAACATCGAAACGCTGCAGAATGCAGGTGAATCTGCACCCCACGTGTTGTCCACCTGTCTCAGCTACTGACTCTGACAGTCACTAACCTCACTGTCCCTAATTTTCCACGCCCCCCGCCACCCCCCCCCCCCTCCCCGCCCTGGCCTCTTCCATCTCCTGACTCCCTTCAGCTGTACCTGTACCCCTCAGCTGCTGTCCTCTTGGGTTCCTTACCTGCAGAGGTTTTGTTCGTTCGTTTGTTTGTTTTGTTTTGTTTTGTTTTGTTGTTTTTGTGAGTGTGTGGGCCTGGTGAGTCAAAGCAGACATCTCCAAGTTCCTCCTGTACGATCTCCAGTCCCCTTGGCGGGGGGGTGGGGTGGGGTGGGGGGGTCTCATGAAATTAGGCAGGTTGTCAGGTTTATTATGTCTTCCTCACACAGGATCTCTAATTGAATCTGAACTCTGCCATTTCTGCAAGACTTGGTTGTTAGCAAACCCACTGCACAGGGGATTACGGGGGGGGGGGCACCTGCCACCATGCACCCCACTTTTTGTGGGTGCTGGGGATACAAACTAGGGTCCTTAAGCTTCCTCAGCAAGCACTCTACTCATTAGTTAATGTCCTTACTCCCTCTTGCCCCCTTTTGACCATCTTAGGCATCCTTACAACAGAAAAATTCTACTTTTGGTCTTACTGTGTAGTGAAAACATAATGTTATGCTCCTAGATTGTAAGTAGGTAAAGTATGGTTTTGTAAAATCTTTATGACGCTCTAAGTCTACCCTTTAAATTGAGGAGTGGGAAAAGTGGGGAAGAGAAAGAGGAAGATAGGGAAAGAAAGAAGAGAGGGAAGACAGAAGGAGAGAGAAGCAGGGAGGACACAGAGAGGAAGAGAGGGTGGAGAAGGGAGAGGGGGAAGAAGGGAAGGCTTGTGAGAAGAGGCAGAGGGAGGAGGAAAGAGGAAGGAGGTCGGAGTTTCATTTGCCCAGATCAAACATGAGCTACTAACTGAACTACGAGATTGCTATCACTGTTTTGTCTTAAGAAATCTTTAGTTTATAGGATATTTTTGTTTGTTTCTTTTCTTCTCCCTCCCTCCGTCCCTCCTTCCCTCCTTCCCTCCTTCCCTCCTTCCCTCCTTCCCTCCTTCCCTCCTTCCCTCCTTCCCTCCTTCCCTCCTTCCCTCCTTCCCTCCTTCCCTCCTTCCCTCCTTCCCTCCTTCCCTCCCTCCCTCCCTCCCTCCCTCCCTCCCTCCCTCCCTCCCTTCCTTCCTTCCTTTCTTGAGACAGGGTTTTTCTGTGTAGTCTCAGATGTCCTGGAACTCACTCTGTAGACTAGGCTGGCCTGGAACTCACAGGCATCCTCCTGCCTCTGCCTCCTAACTGTGACAGCTGGAATCAAAGGTGTACACCACCACTGCCAAAACTAACTTAAACACCTTGTACCTTTTTGGTCCTTTGTTTTGTCCTTTGGATTTTGGTGTTTATTCTTGGATATTTTCTTTATTTTTTAAACTTTTTATTCTTTTGTCAAGTATTCGCATCCTGACCACAGTTTCCCTCCCTATCCTCCTCCCAGTCTCCCCCTCCCCCTCCCTGCTCCCCTGCATCCACTCCTCCTCTGTTTCCCTTAAAAAGAAAAAAACCCAGGTCTCTTAGGGATGTTAATTGAATTGCATAACAAGTTACAATAAGACTAGACACAGACCCTAGACTGAGCAAGACAATCTGTGAGGAAACAGTCCTAAGAGCAGGCAAAAGAGTCAGAGACCCTCCCTCCCCCCCTTGTTGTTAGGAATCCCACAATACCAAGCTACACCAAGAACATGAATATATTCAGAGAGATCATATAGGGTTCTGTGATTGTTTGTTCAGTCTCTGTGAGCCCCTGTGAGCCCTGCTTAGTTGATTCTGTGGGCTGTGTTCTGAGACCTTGACCCCTTTTGGCTCCTACAACCCTGTAGAGGTGGCAAGGGAAGCTTTTAGAAATTGAGACAGGATTTTTTATCTTTAACTTAAAAAAACCGAGATAAGTATAGATTCATGTGCCCTTTGCCCTCCATTTAATTCCCTAGTGACAAATTTTAAAAGTTTCTTGTTACTACAGTTATGATGCCCATATCGACAGACATTGATTGATTCCATTCATGTTTCCCAGCCGTACCCTCGTGTGTGTATTTCACTCTACATAGGTTCGTCTCCTGTGTGCTCACTATCACTATACTCAGGATAGATTACACTTAGGTCACTATACGGGATCAGACCTACCTCCTTCTGTATTCCGCCCTCGCAGACACTGAACTAGTGCCAATTTCTAAGATGTTGTCATTAAAGAATTGGTTGTTTTGGAACTGGAGAGAGGGCTCAGCCATTAGCTTGTACTGTTCTTCCTGATAATCTGAGTTTGATTCCCAGAACCTAGCCCAAAGTAACTTACAACCACCTGTAACTCCAGCTCCAGGGGACCCAGGCCTTTAGCCTACATGGGTACCTGCACTCATGTACACACACACACACACACACACACACAGAGTTACAAATAAAATAAACTTTAAAAATTTTGTTTAAAATTTATTTTGTTTTGCAGTTGTTTTATGTAGATGAATTTTCTTTATTCTCTGTGTTTGTGTGTATGTATTCACAATCTTCAGGATGTCCACAGTACCAGTGTCTAGTTTATTAGTGAATTTTACATTTTAATTGCATAATTTTCCTCCCATGGTCTCCTCCTGTTTCTGTCTCCCCTGCCTCCTAGATTTACACCCCTCTTACTTGTTGTTTCATATACATAAATGAATAAACACATGAATACAATCTGAGAAGTCCATTCAGTATTAGCTGCACGCCTTTGTTTCTAGGGCTGATGGCTTGGTACTGGGTAACCAATCTGGGGACTCATCCCCGGGGAAGACAGGTCTTATGCATGCTGTCACAATCACTGTGAGTTCACATAGGTAACTGTGTTCTTCAGTGTCAAGAAGAGACTACTTCCTTGTATCTGTACACCTCTGGCTCTTATGATCTTTCTGCTCCCTTCCCTTCAGTGACCCCTGAGCCTTTGGAAAAGGGAGTGCAGTATGCATGTTCTATTTATGCATTAACATTCTTAGTCACCTTGGCCATTTGTCGATATGTGTCGGTCACTATCGACTGTGTTGGTCTAGACTCTCTGATGAGCTTTGGGAGCCGCCTTAGTCTATGGATATAATGATAAGCCATTCGGAGTTTGTTTAATATTATGTGTATTTAACAGAATAGTAGTAGTAAGTTTTCTCCAAAAGCCTCTCTGTCTCAGATTATCAGCCCAGTCAAAATGCTACAGTATTCTTCAACACACAGGGCTCTCCTACACCACATCACAACTTTCCATCCATCCTTATCAACCCCCACACTCTAGGCTTGGGCCAGGAATCAATTCTGTGTACTAGTCCTCTGGCACCTGGCTTTATTCCTCTCAAGTCATTTTCAGATTGGAGGCCCAACATGCCCCCACAAAAATACCAACAATATGAAAGCCTGTCTCTTCTTTGCAAAACCTTCCTGTCCTGTAAAATTGATTGCATATGAGAGTTAACTAGATTAGCCCCAGGACATGGAATGTAAAGGAACAATCACAAACTTCCTCAAAGAATTTGAAGAGTTTAAAGGAGACACAAAGAGACCGCTCAATGAAATCAAGGATGAAAATTAAGGAGAATAAATACCTGAGTGACTCTCAAGGAAATAACAAACAGGAGACTGATAGAAATATCAAAGATAACCCAGGACTTCAAAACAGAATTTAATAAGGAGATAGAAATACTGGAGAGACTGCAAGATGAAATACAGATGGAATTAGAAAACGCTACAACTCAAGTAGAAAATGCAAAGGAAAGCCTTACAGTTAGAATGTATTAAGCATAAGAAAGAATATCAGGACTTAAAGTAGGGGATTCAAACAATGTAAGGAGTATAAAAAAATTAAAAACACTGGAAAGGAACATACAAGAAATGTAGGACACTATGAAAAACAAAAACAAAACAAACAAACAACAACAACAAAACAAACCTTTGAACTATAGGCATAGATAAGGGAGAAGAATCCTGAGTTAATGGTACAGACCAAAACTTTAACAAAGATCATAGAAGAAAACTTCCTCAAATGCAGGAAAGACACACCCATACAGCTATAAAAAGCATAGAGAACATCAAATAGACAAGACCAGAAAAATCCCCACTACATATCATAGTTAAAACTAAGCACACACAGCAAAGTGTATTGAAAATTGCAAGAAGCCGGGCGGTGGTGGCGCACGCCTTTAGTCCCAGCACTTGGGAGGCAGAGGCAGGCGGATTTCTGAGTTCGAGGCCAGCCTGGTCTACAGACCGAGTTCCAGGACAGCCAGGGCTACACAGAGAAACCCTGTCTTGAAAAAAACAAACAAACAAACAAACAAACAAACAAAAAACAAAAATCCATCTATCTACTGCTTACAAAGAAGACATCTTAGCTTTAGAGGTAAGCATTGCCTTAGAGTAAAAGGACAGACAAAAGTATTCCGATCAGGTGGGACCAGGAAGCAGGCAGGCATCACTATTCTGACAAAATAGACTTCAAACTGAAGCTAATCAGAAGAGATAAGGAGGGTCACTTCATTCTAATCAAAGGAACAGTTAACCAGTAAAACATTAATGTCCTAAACATATATGCCCCCAATTTAATAAATAAAATCCACTATTGATTTAAAGCAACAGATTAACATCAATCTATTAATAGTAGATGCTTTCAACATGCCACTTTCAACTATAGATCATCTGCACAAAGCAAAACACCTCAGAATTACTTGACATTGTACATCAAATGGTCTCAACACATATCTACAAACACTAAGGAATACACGAGCTACTCAATAGCACATGGGAGTTTATCAATAGTAGAACACATCCTTAGACATAAAACAAATCTTTAAAATTGAAAAAGATTGAAATACCTTCTTGTATTCTATCTGACCGCCATGCAAGAAAACCAAAATTGACAGCAAATAATCCTCTAGTAAATACAGACTCATGTAGATTGTAGGACTCATTACTGCATGATGTATGGGTCAAAGAAGAAATCAAGAATTGCTGTCCTTAGATGACAATAAGAACAATGCAGTCAGCCTCTGGAACACACCGAAAGTGTAGAGAGATGCACAGCCCTAAGTTCCCATACTGAACACCAGTGAGAACACAAATGATTTAATGATGCTATCAAAAATTTGGAAAAGAGTGAACAAACCAAATGCAAACTCAATAAGTGGCAAGAAATAATAAAAAGCAGAGGAGAAATCAGTGAGATCAAAACAAAGAGACCAACGCTCTCGTGTTTGGGATTAGAGATCCCAAATTCTATCAGAAAAATTCTAGAAGCAATACACAAATTTGGCAGTGCTGGAGGATGCAGAATCAACTTGTACAAATCTATGTTCTTTTTATATATACATCAACAACAGACATACAAAGGAGGAGACCATGGGTACACTTCCATTTACAACAGTCTCAAAAGTAACCAGATGTCAGGAATAAACTTAACCAAGGAAGAGAGAATCTCCACAAAGAAAACCTATTCATCCATTTCTTTTAGATTTTCCAGTTTGTTGGAATATAGATTTTTAAAGTATGTCATTACGATTTTCTAAATTTGTTCATTATCTGTTGTATTATATTTCCTTTTAAAATCTCTGATTCTATTAATTTTGATTCTCTCTTTTCTTTGGTTAATTTGGCTGAAGTTTTGTCAGTCTTGTTAATCTTTTTAAAGCAATAACTACTTGTTTCATTGGTTCTTTGTAGTTTTTCATTTCTATTTCACTAATTTCAGCCCTGCTTTTGATTATCTTTTTCCATCTACTTTTTCTGTGTGTCGATTGTTCTCGTTTATCTAAGGCCTTCAGGTATATCATTAAGTTATTAATTTGAGGTCTTTCAGTTTATTTAGGCACTCAGTACTGAATATTTTTTTTTTTTTTCGAGACAGGGTTTCTCTGTGTAGCCCTGGCTGCCCTGGAACTCACTCTGTAGACCAGGCTGGCCTCAAACTCAGAAATCCGCCTGCCTCTGCCTCCCAAGTGCTGGGATTAAAGGCATGCACCACCACTGCCCGGCCTGAATATTTTTTCTTAAGACTGCCTTGAGTGCCGGGCGGTGGTGGCGCACGCCTTTAATCCCAGCACTTGGGAGGCAGAGGCAGGCGGATTTCTGAGTTCGAGAGTTCGAGGCTAGCCTGGTCTACAGAGTGAGTTCCAGGACAGCCAGGACTACACAGAGAAACCCTGTCTCGAAAAACCAAAAAAAAAAAAAAAAAAAAAATTAAAAAGACTGCCTTGAGTACCACAGATTTTGATGTGTTATATTTTTATTTTGATTTAATTCTATGAATTTAAAAATTTTTTGATTTCTTTCTTGACACAGTTTTCATTCAGTAGTATGTCATTTAATTTCCATGAGTTTATGTACTTTGTTATTTCTATTGTTGACACTTAGCTTTAACCCATGGATATTTCAATTTTTCTATATTTGTTGAGACTTTCTTTTTTCTCCTAATATGTACTCTATTTTGAAGAAAGTTCTATGGGCTGCTGAGAAGACCATGTCTGTAGATGCCTGTTGGTTCTATTAGACTTATGATGTCATTTAACTCCATACTTTCTTTAATTTTTCCCCAAATGACCTATGGATTGTTGATAGCAGAGTGTTTGAATCACCCACTATTACTGTGTTAGGGTTAATCTGTAGTTTTAAACCTAATAGTGTTTCCTTTATGAAATTGGGTGCTCCTGTGTTTGGTGCATAGGTGGTAGATTTTTCCTTTAATAAGTATAAAGTGTCCTTATATATTTTTGATTAGTTTGTGTTTGAAGATTGTTTTATCAGATATTAGAATATTTATGCTTGCTTGTTTCCTAGTTCCATTTTCTTGGACTAACTTTTTCTTTATTTTTTCTTAACACTTTTATTAAGAAATTTGTAAACAAACAAAAACAGATGGCTGCAAAGAAACAATGGCTTTGTGTGTGTCTTTGCTGTAATTACAAGTCTTAGCAAGCATCAGGGCTCTTGGGCACCAAACAGAGTTCTGGGTGGACTTTTGACGACTTGTCCTTGTCCTTGTCCTTGTCCTTGTCCTTGTCCTCCTCCTCCTCCTCCTCCTCCTCCTCCTCCTTCTCCTTCTCCTTCTCCTCCTTCCCCCTCTCCTCCTCCTCTTCCTCCTCCTCCTCCTCCTCCTCTTCCTCCTCTTCCTCCTCCTCCTCCTCCTCCTCCTTCTTCTTCTTCTTCTTCTTCTTCTTCTTCTTCTTCCCAAAAGCCTTTTGAAGCCATGTCCAGCAGCCTGGGTGTCTGGGCCTGTCAGAAGCAGGGTCCTGGTCAGGGCAGTCTCCACCATCACAGGTCTCAAGTTCCACTCCTTTCTTCTTGAGTAAGCTTGGTGACTGTTGGTCTGGCTCCTCAGTATCTTTGTCTTTGTTTTTCCTGGGGACACTTGTATCTCCCTGTGACTCTCACTCTGGAAGACATCTGTGCCCTTCTTCATTACACAATTCAGTCTGTGGTAGTATCTCAGGTAGTCCAAGCTCTCAAATACACAGAAGGTATACAGATCCCAATTGACAAATGAGCCATCCTCAGAGCAGTGGCTTGACTCTCCGCAGAAGCAAAGTGGCTCTGAATTCGTACCTCTTGTACTCAGGGCTGCCAAGCCACGTGAGGTTTTCAGTGCAGGTTCTTCAGAATAAGGTGCATCCTTGACAGAACTGGGATAGAACTGCATCATCTTCTTGGGTTTATCCATGGAAGGATGAGGGCAAGTCTTTGACAGGCCGCAGTTGATCTTATTCCACAACAGCTGGATAGGAAGCAAAGTGCAAGAATCTAGAAATTCTCAGTCCCTGAGGCTGGATGTCTCAGCTGGTCTTGAGTAGAAGATGGAATCACAGAGAAGTAGGCTCTAGTGCCAGTGAAGTAATAGACTTGTTAGCTAGGAGAGAGCAAGCAGGCTAAGTGGACTAACTTTTTCAATCCTTTACCCTAAGGTCATCTTTATCATTGATGGTGAACTCTGTTTCTTGGATGCAGCAAAAAGATCCTGTTTTCAGATCTGATCTGTTTGTCTGTGCCTCTTCACTGGGGTGTTGAGACCATTAATTTAAGAGTAATTATTGAATAATGTGTATCAATTTCTTTACTTTGGTGTTTGAGGTATTCTACTATGCTTATTTTGAGTCAGTGTTCTTTGAATCTTCTTGGGTGTGTTTAATTTCTTCTTCAAACCCAATATTCCTTCTAGTATCCTCTTTAAAGTTGGCTTAGTAGACATAAATTATTTAAGTCTGTTTTCATCATAGAAAATTTTTATTTACCTTTCAGTTATGACTGATGGTTTTGATGGGTATAGTAACCTAGCCTGGTGTCTTTGCTCTTTTATAACTTTTATAACGTTGGTCCAATCTCTTTTGGCTTTCATATTCTCTGTTGAAAAATTGGCTTTTTATTCTGATGAGCCTGCCTTTATATATGACTTGATCTTTCTCTCTGGCAGCTTTCAATATTCTTTCTTTGTTCTGTGACTTTATTATTTTGACTACTATATGATGTTGGATATTTCTTTTTTGGTCCCATCTATTTGGTGTTCTTTATGCCCCTTGGATCTCTCTCTCTCTCTCTCTCTCTCTCTCTCTCTCTCTCTCTCTCTCTCTCTCTCTCTCTCTCGGATATTTTATTTACATTTCAGATGTTCTTCCCTTACCCCATTTCACCCCACCCCTCCTGCCCAGGAACCCCCATCCCATCCCCCCTCCTCCTGCTTCTATGAGGATGTGCCCCCACCTACCTCCTGACTCCCACCTCCCCACCCTCGAATTCCCATACACACGGCGTCCAGCCTTCATGGGACCAAGGATCTCGTCTCCCACCTATACCTGACAGGATCATCCTCCCTTGCATATACAGCTGGAGCCATGGGTCCCTCCCTATGTGCTCCTAGGCTGGTGGTTTAGACCCTGGGGGCTCTGGTTGGTTGGTATTGCTGCTCTCCTCATGGGGTCGCAATCCCTTTCAACTCCTTCAGTCTTCACTCTAACTCCTCCATTGGGAACCCCTTCATCAGTTCAATGGTTAGCTGTGAGCATCTGAATATGTCAGACTCTTGCAGATCTCTAGGGAGACAGCTATGTCAGGCTTCTGTCAGCCTGCACTTCCTGACATCCACATCAGCGTCTACCTTTGGTGACTGCACATGAGATGGATACCCAGGTGGAATGATCTCCAGACGGCCCCTCCTTCAGTTTCTGTCCCTCACTTTGCCCTCATATTTGCTCCCTTGAGGATTTTGTTGCTCCTTCTAAGAAGGACCGAAGCACCCACACTTGCTCTTCGTTCTTCATGAGCTTTATGTGGTCTGTGAGTTGAATCTTGGATATTTCAAGCTTCTGGGCTAATATCCAATAATCAGTAAGTGAATACTATGTGTGTTCTTTTGTGATTGGGTTACCTCACTCAGGATATTTTCTAGTTCCACCTATTTACCTAAGAATTTCTCGAATTCATTGTTTTTAATAGCTGAGTAATACTCTATTGTGTAAATGTACCATATTTTTTGTATCCATTCCTCAGTTGAAGGACATCTGGGTTCTTTCCAGCTTCTGGCTATTATAAATAAAGCTGATATGAACATAGTGGAGCGTATGTCCTTGTTATATGTTAGAGCATCTTCTGGGTATATGCCCAGGAGTGGTATAGCTGGATCCTCAGGTAATGATATGTCAAATTTTCTAAGGAACCGACAGACTGATTTCCAGAGTGGTTGCACCATCTTGCAATCCCACCAACAATGGAGGAGTGTTCCTCTTTCTCCACATCCTTGCCAGCATCTACTATCACCTGAGTTTTTGATCTTAGCCATTCTGACTGGTGTGAGGTGGAATCTCAGGGTTGTTTTGATGTGCATTTCCCTGTTGACTAAGGATATTGAACATTTCTTTAGGTGCTTCTTGGCCATTCGAGTTTCCTCAGTTGAGAATTCTTTGTTTAGCTCTATACTCCATTTTTAAATAGGGCTATTTGGTTGTCCGGAGTCTAATTTCTTGAGTTCTTTGTATATATTGGATATTAGTCCTCTATCGGATGTGGGATTGGTAAAGATCTTTTCCCAATCTGTTGGTTGCCGTTTTGCTCTTGGACATCTCTTAGATTAGGGAAGTTTTCTTTTACGATTTTGTTGAAAATATTTTCACTGTCTTTGACTGTGAGTCTCCTTATTTGTAGATTTGGTTTTCTACAGTGTCCCAAATTTCCTGCATGTTCTGTTCTTCTGTTTTTTTCTTTTTGTTTGTTTTGTTTTTTTGTTTTTTTGTTTTGTTTTTTGTTTTTGATTTAACATTTTGTTTTCTTCTTTTTTATTGGATATTTTCTTTATTTACATTTCAAATGTTATCCCCTTTCCTGGTTCCCCCCTGAAACTCCCTATCACATCCTTCTTCCCCTAGCTTCTATGAGTGTGTTCCCACACCCACCCACTTACTCCCACCTCCCTGCACTGGCATTCCCTTACACTGAGGCATCCTGCCTTCACAGATGCTATCTCCTTACCCCATTTCTGCCCCCCACCCAGGAACCCCCTACCCTATCCCCCCTTTTCCTGCTTCTATGAGGATGTGCCCCCCCCACCTACCCTCTGACTCCCACCTCCCCACCTTCGAATTCCCATACACTCAGCATCCAGCCTTCATGGGACCAAGGATCTCCTCTCCCACCTATGCCCTACAAGACCATCCTCCTGTACATATACAGCTGGAGCCATGAGTCCCTCCCTATGTGCTCCCAGGCTGGTGGTTTAGACTCTGGAGCTATGGTTGGTTAGTGTTGTTCCTCTCCTCATGGGGTCGCAAACCCTTTCAGCTCCTTCTCGTTTGTCTATTGTTGATCTTAGAGCATAAGCTATTGGTGTTCTGTTCAGGAAATTTTCCCCTGTGCTCATATGTTCGAGGTTCTTCCCCACTTTCTCTTCTATTAGATTCAGTGTATCTGATTTTATGTGGAGGTCGTTGATCCACTTGGACTTGAGCTTTGTACAAGGAGATGAGAATGGATCAATTTGCGTACTTCTACATGCTGACTGCCTGTTGAACCAGCACCATTTGTTGAAGCAATGCTGTCTTTTTTTCCACTGTATGGTCTTAGCTCTTTTGTCAAAGATGAAGTGACTATAAGTGTGTGGGTTCATTTCTGGGTCTTCAATTCTACTCCATTGATCTTCCTGCCTGTTTATGTACCAATACCATGAAGTTTTTATTACTATTGCTCTGAGGTTAGGGGTGGTGATTCCCCCAGAAGTTCTTTTATTGTTGAGAACAGTTTTTGCTATCCTGGGTTTTTGTTATTCCAAATGAATTTGCAAATTGCTCTTTCTAACTCTTATGAAGAATTGAATTAGAATTTTGATGAGGATTGCATTGAATTTGTAGATTGCTTTTTGGCAAGATGGCTAGTTTTACTATGTTAGTTCTGCCAATCCGTGAGCATGGGAGATCTTTCCATCTTCAGAGATCTTCTTTGATTTCTTTCTTCAGAGACTTGAAGGTCTTGTTGTACAGATCTTTCACTTGCTTGGTCACACCAAGGTACTTTATATTATTTGTGACTATTGTAAAGGGTGTCGTTTCCCTAATTTCTTTCTCAGCCTGTTTATTTTTTGAGTAGAGGAAGGCTACTGATTTGTTTGAGTTGATTTTATAACCAGCCACTTTGCTGAAGTTGTTTATCAGGTTTAGGAGTTCTCTGGTGGAAGTTTTGGGGTCACTTAAGTATACTATCATATCATCTGCAAATAGTGATATTTTGACTTCTTCCTTTCCTATTTGTATCCCTTTGACTTCCTTTTGTTGTCTAATTGCTCTGGCTAGGACGTCAAGTACTATATTGAATAGGTAGGGGGAGAGTGGGCAGCCTTGTCTAGGCCTTGATTTTAGTAGGATTGCTTCAAGTTTCTCTCAGGTTAGTCTAATGTTGGCTATTGGTTTGCTATATATCGTTTTTTACTATGTTTAGGTATGACCTTGAATTCCTGATCTTTTCAAAACTTTTACCCTGAAGGGGTATTGAACTTTGTCAAATGCTTTCTCAGCATCTAATGAGATGATCATGTTTTTTTTTTTTCTCAACAGTTTCTTTGACTGAGTGATCCAATTTTTCTTCCTTGTCATCAAGTCCTGATACTCTTTCTCGCACTTGATACAATCTATTGGTGACACTTTCGTCTGATTTTTTTTTTTTTTTTTTGGTTTTTCGAGACAGGGTTTCTCTGTGTAGCCCTGGCTGTCCTGGAACTCACTTTGTAGACCAGGCTGGCCTCAAACTCAGAAATCCACCTGCCTCTGCCTCCCAAGTGCTGGGATTAAAGGCGTGCGCCACCTAAACTTCTTGAATTTTTAATTTCAAATTTTATTTAATTTGGACTTTTCTTAAGATTCTCTCAATTCTATTGTGTTTTTTTTTTGTATTTTGAGTTGATTTAATTATACATTCAACTGCCTATGTTTTTGTTTGTTTCTTTGGTTTTATTTTTTAAGGCAGAGTGTCTCTAGGTCGCCCTGACTTGTTGCTCTGCAGACCAGGATGGCCTCGAACTCAGAGCTACTCCTGTTTCTGTCTCCAGAATGCTTGGATTAAAGCTGTGCATCGCTGCCACCCACCGATCTCTATTGCAGCACTTATTCACATATTTTTTGAGTTCCTTGATCTTGTTTATTCCTGCTATTTTGAATTCATTGTCTTGTACATCATCCATGTCATCTTTCTTGAGGATGTTACTATGGGAATACTAATTTTTTGTTGAGACTTATTGTTTTGGTTATTCATATTTGTGTATTTTTATGGGACCTAGGCATTTGGAGGTAAGTTATTGGTAGTATTTATTGGTATGTAAATCTTGCCTCTGCTTTATTGAGAAGATGTTTTAGACGTTTTCCAACTTTTGAGGTAGTTGAACAACTGAAATATGGGACTTAGTCTTTCCGCAATTCAATGTTGATGCCTGAATGGGTAACCCGAAGTATTCTTGCTATCTTGAGACAAGTTAGGTTTCTAAGCTCAGGAGCATCCCTTCTGTAAAATAAGATGATTTTCACAGCTAGACTTATGGAATCTGGAGGAAGGGGATCAGGATAGCTGTTGCTTGTACAATTGGTAATGTGAGCCTAGGATTCCACCAGAAGCATAGAGATGTAGGAGAGAACCATCAGGCAGATTGGGGACAGTGGTCCCAGTCAAGTTGTAGAGATAGGGAGATAATTAGGGTTACCATTGTGGGTCTAGTGATCCTTCCTGGAGAGGGATGGTCCTCACAAGTCATCAACTCTGAATTATCAAAAGACTTAATCCTAAACCTCATACAGTTGGCCAACTACGTTAAAACAAGGCCAAACCTCCTAAACCACTTCAAAAAGTGCCGTCAACTGGGAACTAAGTACTCAAGTACATGAGCCTCTGGGGATATTCTCATGCAAACCACCACTGTGGCACATATTAGCAGGACATACTGACTGTGTGGCAGCAGGAGGGTCATGAGTTCATTAATATATTTTAAAGAGTTTCATGATTTTGTGTCTTACCCAATTTGATACCAGTTATGTGTCTCTGTATTCAGCAAGGTCTCCTTTTGCAACCTAGGCTACCTTTGAACTTTCGATTGATTATTCCTCCTCAGCCTCCCAAGCACTGAGATTACAGATATACACTGTAGTGTCTGGCTTTCACTTGTTAGTTTTTTGCTGATTTTTTCCCTTATTTTTTGTGTGTATGTGCTAAATCACGTTTCAAAAATATGCCTTATTTTATGTATGTGAATGTTTTGTTTGTATGTATGTATGTATGTATGTATGTATGTATGTATGTATATCGTGTATGCATGGTTTTTGAGGAGGCCAGAAGAGGGTGTCAGATCCTCTGGAACTGAAGTCACAGACAGTTATTTGTAAGCTGTCATGTGGTTGTTGGGAACTTAATGCAAGAGCAGCAAATGCTCTGAGAACCACTGAGAACCTCTCTAGCTCCCATTTTCTATTTCCATTTTTTTTTTTTTCGAGACAGGGTTTCTCTGTTTAGCCCTGGATGTCCTGGAACTCAGTCTGTAGACCAGGCTGGCCTCGAACTCAGAAATCCACCTGTCTGTGCCTCCCAAGTGCTGGGATTAAAGGCATGTGCCACCACCACCTGGCAGCCATTTTCTGTTTCCTAATAAGAATTTTGCTGATTTCTGTTTTTCATAACTCAGGTGTAATGTCTTTGCTGAGGCCACTTCTTCTGGATGTTGTCCCAACAATTCAACAGACTGCTGCTTTGGCTCTGGGGAGACTGGCCAATTACAATGATGACTTAGCAGAAGCAGTCGTGAAGGGCGACATTCTTCCACAGCTTGTTTATTCATTGGCAGAACAAAACGTAAGAATTTTTCAAAAATAATTTATATATTTTTGGTTTTAGATAAAAATATGGTAAGTGTGGCACAGTTGTGGGTTTGAAGGTCTCAGAATGATTAGATTATTATTATTTTTTTGGACTTGGTTTGGACTTGGTAGCAGCCTCTCTCCATCACTGTTAACACATGGGGATGATGTAGAAAAACTTTTGTGACTCATAGATAAAGTAGTGTGTATGTCCATAGGAGCTTTGAATAGAGCTATAGGCTCTGCCAGAGAGAAGAGTGTAAAGATCCTAGGCAAATAAATACATTCTTTCAGATTCTTTCAGTATTTTTTTTTCTTTTTTCTTTTTGGTTTTTTGAGACAAGGTTTCTCTGTGTAGTCCTGGCTGTCCTGGAACTCCCTCTGTAGACCAGGTTGGCCTCGAACTCAGAAATCCGCCTGCCTCTGCCTCCCAAGTGCTGGGATTAAAGGCATGCGCCACCACTGCCCGGCTCAGTATTTTTTATACGAAGGTGGCTAGTGGAAAGAATAATTCTTTTTTTTTTTTTTTTGAGACAGGGTTTCTCTGTATAGCCCTGGCTGTCCTGGAACTCACTCAGGCTGGCCTCGAACTCAGAAATCCACCTGTCTGTGCCTCCCAAGTGCTGGGATTAAAGATGTGCGCCACCACTGCCTGGCTACTTTACTGTTGCTAATATTCTTTCTTTGTTTTGTGTATTTGGTGTTTTGACTATTATGTGAAGGGAGCATTTTTTTTTTTTGGTCCAGTCTATTTGGAGTTCTGTAGGCTTCTTGTATGTTTACGGGCATCTCTTTCTTTAGGTTAGGGAAGTTTTCTTCTATAGTTTTGTCGAAGATATTTACTTGCCATTTAATTTGGGAATCTTTGCTTTCTTCTATACCTATTATCCTTAGGTTTGGTCTTCTCCTTGTGCCCTGGATTTCCTGGATGTTTTGGGTTAGGAGCTTTTTGCATTTTGCATTTTCTTTGACAGTTGTGTCAATGTTTGCACGTGGGACTCTTTCTTCTACCTCTTCTATTCGGTTGGTGATGACTATTCGTCTATGACTCCTGATCTCTTTCTTAGGTATTCTATCTCCAGGGTAGTCTCCCTTTGAGATTTCTTGCTACACACATTTTTAATAGAATTTATGAAAGACTCTCAAGAAAGCAACTTAAGGAGAGAGCTGGATTGTTCGTAGTGCTAGGCAGGTGTGATCATGCGCGATCTGACATAGCCTGAATTCTTACATTTTGCTCTTTTAGTTTAATTACCATGGAAGTTAAGCAATCATTTAAGCATTGATTTGACGAGCAGGAGTGGAGAATATTTTCCCTATACTGAATGACCAATAGGAAATTTAATCAGCATCAGCTTAAGTGCTTTATGTCCTAGTTGCAATTGTTTTAATTTTTTCCCCCATGAAGGAAACATTGATTTGAGTTATTCCCTATGTTAGTGAAAGCAAATCAAAAACAAATAGGCAAGCAAACAGAAACTAAGCTCTAGTGTATCCACACTAGCTGTAGACAGGTGATGGAGCCCTGCTCACCAGCCCATGGAACTCAGGTGTTGTCTCTGTGCACTGGTGGCCCTGGGTGGAGAGATCTGACAGGTAGCAAGCAGCTAGAGAGCTCTGAGTCCTAGGCAGTCATGCAGGAGGGCAGTGTGGAGGAGGAGCCCAGAAGTGTGTGGGTCACCTCAAATCAAGTGGCTACAGAGTCTTTTCTGCCTACCCTGCCATGATGTAGCTAGCAAAAAAATCTTTCTCTTTTCATTTTATCTTTTAAATAACTGACAGATTTTTATCTCTCCTTTCATGGGCTCTCTTTATATTAGTTTCTATGTATATAAAGTTGCAAAGCTGTATTTCTGAATAGTTGTTTTTCTCAATCTTAACAAATATTTCAATAACTGTACAAAATGTTTTGTTGCAAAGGACTGAGAAGAACTCGTGTTAATCCCACTCTTCCTAAAGTTGTGGACTCTTTTCAGTGAGAGGCTCACATTTCCTGAACCCCTAATTTCTATTTAAACAAAACTGTTCTTATCTTCTCTGAGGGTTGTATGTCTCATGTTAGGTGCTAGTTTCAGGGGACCCTGCAAGCATCAAGGTGGGCAATGAAATGAACCCCAAGGAGTTGAGAAGGAAAATTCTGTTCAGCCCAACTTAGACTAGATCAAACACGGAGAGTCTGATGTCAGGTGGTTTATTGCCAGCATATTTAAGCAGTACAATTTGGAAAACAAGTTTCCTGGTGTAATACAATCCCTGGTATACAAGGAGACACAATTAAATTATAACTCTACTCAAGGTACATGGGATTTCTTCCAATAAGATGTGTTTCAGAGATAGGTTGCGTGTATTTTCTTAAGAAAATCCTGCTTAGGGAAGGATCTGGCCTGGTCTTAGTCATAGCACAGAGGTCATTTGGGCTATTACCTCCTTCTGGTCCTGGTTGTAGAATCTTGATATGGCCTGGCCCTACAGATAACTTAGATCAGCAGGCTGTTAATCACCTCCAACTTCCAGCCTTCTGGATGGAAAAATGTTATATATCCTTTCCTTTGAGAGAGTGATTCTTGGTTTCCCTAGAGATCTGTGGGCAGAAGGACCTTCATGCTCACAAGTTCATATAGGCAACTACATTGCTCTGTCCAGAAAACACATTTTTAAAAGAGTCAATTAACTTATATTCTACTGTTTAGCTTATTTCCTTATCAGGAGAAATTTAAAATTTATGACTATTTTACCTTATGTGGTGAGCTAAGAACATCTTGAAACCTGACTGTTATTTCAGGATAACTTGGAATACCAGGAAAATGAGTTGGGGTTATGAGAGTCCTGCCATGCTTAGAGACTGAAGGCAAATGACAGAAATGAGTTAGCTGATATTACAGTGAGATGTTTGAACAGTCCAAGTCTTCCCATGAGCTAAATGATATCTTCCAAGTGGTGAGAGCATCACTGTCAACGCCATGGAAAGCATCTTGTTTATATTTGATTTTTACAATTTCTAAATGCATACTTAAGTGTAAGACATTTGAAACTGTAAATTTAAACACACCAGAGAGGAGCGATGGTTGGCTTTCAAAGAATCAGAGTGAGTTTTCAGGCTAAGCTTTTATCTTTTTTGTATTCCAGATCCATTGAGCTCTCTTTAAAGTAATTTTTAAGCTCCTTTTGATTTGTTCTTTTCTTTTCCCTGTTAGCGTTTCTACAAAAAGGCAGCTGCCTTTGTGCTAAGAGCAGTTGGTAAGCACTCTCCTCAGCTGGCACAGGCCGTAGTTGACTGTGGAGCTCTGGATACACTGGTGACATGCTTGGAGGATTTTGACCCTGGAGTAAAGGAGGCCGCAGCCTGGGCACTTGGATATATTGCAAGACATAATACAGGTAACGGGGGATATTTGGGAACAAAGAAACTCTAGATTTATGACATTATTCAGTGTTAATAAACAGTAGATTGAGTTTCAGAGTGATTGTATATGTGGTGAAAAATCACATTTGAATGATAGTCCAGCTATTTGGGATAGAATTGGTCCTCAAAGACTTCGGTAGCCAGTCATAATGTTGTATGCTTATTATCCCGGCATACAGGAAGCCGAAGCAGAAAGATTACAAGCTCAGGGTCAGGTTGAACTGCTCCTGTGAGGTCCTGCCTTTAAACCAAAATAAACAAAACCAACTAATATCCTAAATCAACCAGTAAAATAAAAATATCTTCGAGCTGGGCAGTGGTGGTGTGTGACTTTAATCTCAGCACTTGGGAGGCAAGCAGATTTCTGAATTCAAGGCCAGCCTGATCTATAGAGTGAGTTCCAGGACAGCCAGGGCTATACAGAGAAACCCCATCTTGAAACCACTCCCCCCAAAAAAATCCTTGAAATTTGTTATTGAATATATATTGGATTTGTCACCCCATGAGAGCTCATTGAGTCTTTGTTATAAGTTATGTTTTAAGTGAAATTTACATAATATAGCATACATTTATTAATAATATATGTATGTTTTCATATGGATATGCTATAAAGAACTACATGTTTGTATTACAGTTAGTAGAATTAGGATGCCTTTTCAAAACTTCCAGCTTTTTTCATTGTCTTTATGTATAAAATAGCAGCTATTGTGTACTGAATAGTTATGAGCCTGACTCTGCACCCTGCATTTCAGTTAGCTTGTTTAGGTGCTTGTCTCCCTACTAAACAGTGTAACTTAGAAAGGATGTCTGAAGTTATGTGGATGGTAGCACCAGAATTTGGGTTTAATTCTGACATCCAAGACCGAGTTAAATAACTTGATCATACAACTCTACTATCTACTCCTGAAAATACCGATGACAACCCAGAAATATAGCGACGCTGTTAAAGACAGGAAAGAAATAGAACATAATAAAATTAAGCTGAGAAAGAATATTATTGTCAGAGGCTTTAAAATCAATATATTAAAATTCATTGCAAGGTATCTAGAGTTTAGCGTCTACACAGGTTCATTTAGGGCTGTTATTTACTACTCATTGGGAAGATAGGCAGCACTTTTTTTAATAACTACCATATGCTAGTGGTATGCAACAATAGACTTCATTAACACACACACACACACACACACACACACACACACACACACTGTATTTTGGGTTACCTACCTTGCTCCTTCTAACCCCTATTACCCACTCTGGTCTGCCTCCCACTAATCCTTTTACTTTCCCTAACTAGTCCTTTGTCTTCATTAGGATTACTATTGCTGTGATGAAACACCACGAACAGAACAACTTTGGGAGGAAAGGGCTTATTTGGCTTATGTTTCCACATCACAGTTCATCATCAAAGGAAGTCAGGACAGGAACTCAAACCTGTCAGAAGCTTGGAGGCAGGACCAGATGCAGAGGCCATGAAGGGGCACTGCTTATTTCTTTCTCCCCATGGTTTGCTCAGCCTGCTTTCTTACATCACCAGTTCAGGGATGGCACCACCAACAATGGGGTGGGCTCTCTCCCATTAATCACTAATAAAATGCCCTACAGGCTTGCCTGCAGCCTGATCTTATGGAGACCTACCCTCAGTTTCTTCCTCTCAGTTGACTTTAGATTGTGTCAAGTTGACATAAAATTATCCAGCACATCCTCCTTATACTTTTATTATTTTATTTTGTTTACCCAATGGGTTTCACTGGGGTTGAGAACTTGATCCATGACTACCAAGTATTGTATCCCACTTCTATCCCCCTCTCATCCTTCTCCATGTCCTCTGTGTTCTCACTCTCACTTCCTCTCAGAATCATGGCCCCTTTTATAGCTGTTGTTTATGTATGTGTGTGTATATCTATGTATCTACATGTACCATCTACTGAGTCTAGTTGGTGCTGCCTGGATGTGCATATGTTTAGGGCTGACTAATTAGGATTGGGAACTTGTCCTGAAAAAAACTGGTTCTCCTTCCTTCACAGAGACCAACAGCCTATAAATTTTTCATCTAGGGGTGGAGCCTTGTGAAATTCTCCTATGTCCCTGTTAGCATGTTAACTTGTGTGGCCTTTGCAGGTCTTGTTGAGAGTTCATGGGTACAGAACCCTGTCCTGTCTACAAGATACTGTCTTGTGGCAGTCATCTGCTCCTTAGGCTCTTAAAATCTTTTCCCTACTCATCTGCCATGTTCCTCAAGCCTTAGGTGTAGGAGCTGTGTTATAGATGTCCCATGCGGGGCTGGCTATTTCATGGTCACTTACTCTCTGCATTATCACCAGTTGTAGATATCTCTAACACTCTCAATCCAACTTCAAAAAGAAGCTTCATTGAGGAGGGGTGAGAGCTGCGCTGACCCATGTGTATAAAGATAAACATGATGGACACTACTTTAATTTAGAATATGATAGTAGAAGGCTCTCAGTTGTGGTCTATCTCCATTCTTGGGTTCTTGGCTAGGTTTACAGTACTAGACATGTGTTCTCAATGTCTTACCTTCACATCTTCCTATATATCCCTCCTTGCTCTTTTAAACCATATATATTCTTGAAAACATAAATATGCCCTGCTCAGTCTATATAATGTTATTTGTAGGTATGTTTTGAGACATGACCATTTGGTATTGGACAATCAATTGATGTGCTCCTCCCTGGGAAAGACCATTTCTTCTGATTCTAGTATCATTAGGTGCCTATAGCTCTTTGTGTAGGGTTGAAGCCTCATGAGCTTCCGCCATCCACTTTAGCATATCTATTGTTAGCTTTCTTTAGATTTGGGGAATCTTCTTTAATGATTTTGCTAAGAATATTTTCTTCTTGCTCTGGGTGTCTTCTTCTTCCTCTATACTGCCACCATCTGTAGATTTGGTCTTTTCATAGAGTACCAGATTTCCTCAGTGTTTTGTGTCTAGATTTTTAGAGATTTAACATTCTCTTTGACCAACATATCCATTTCCTCTACCTTGTCTTCGTGCCTGACATGTTTAGTCTGTTGGTGAGGCTTTTATTTCAGCATGGCTTGACTTTGCTATTTTTTTGTTAAATTCTGTTTCTGTATTTTGAATTGTTTATATTATTTAATTAAATTTTTTGTGTTTCCATAAAAAAACACAAAAAATTTTGTGTGTCTTCATTAAAGCATTTATCCACTTTAGGATCCTTGAACAGATTCAGAATTGCTATTTTGAAGATTGTGTTTTGTGCTTCAGCTAAAATCCTTTTATCAAGGAATATTACAGTAGGAATTCTGGTTTCTGGAGATGGCATATTGTCTTGGTTGTTCATGTTTGTGTTTTTGAGATCTAGGCCTTGGTATTACAATGTTTGTAGTAGTTCTTTGTGTGAATAGCTGGTCTCACTTATATTGGGTACGTGTTGAGTTCTGTAGTTGCTGTTACTGCAGTCTGGTAGATTGTGGATTAGAGGAGTGATGTTTGGTTTTCACTCCTGGGGCCACACTGGGTGTTGAGGGTTCAGACTTCCAGCAAGTCCCAGATCATTACAGTAAATGAGGTGGCTGCTATGCTATAGGTGGGAGAAAGGGATTGACTGGAGGTGTCTTAAATAGGGTTCAGGCTCTGACTCCATGGAAATCAGCATTGGCAGAAGTATGGCTGGGACTTTTTGCCTACCTCCACTCTTCATGTTGGGATTTGGTCTGGCTGGGATTGTACAGGTCTTGTGTATATAGACTGTCATAATTGCTGTGAGCCATATGTATAGCTACCCTGCTATATAAAGGATAAGATATATGGGAGTATAAAGAGAAACAGTTGTTTTGAACAAGATGATTTATGTTTTTGCTGATGATTTATTTATTTATTTTTGCTGGGGACTTGGTAAGTACTCTGCACTGAACTTCATCTCCAGCCTTAACTGTATTTTCAGAGTTGTAATTTACTTTAGAAACTTTGTATGACATTGGAAACCACTGAGTAGGATTCTACCCATGAGTAGAATTAGTTCTATTTTCATGACACAAATGTTAGGCCTATTACATTCCAGTACACACATATTAAAAAGATATTAATTTAAGTCAAATGGAATTTTTGTTTAACTTAGCTTTTTTAGTATTTTTTTGAGAATTTCGTACATGAGACTGTATTTTTTATCTTTTCTACTCCCTCTATATCTCCTACTACATACTTGAAATTCCTTTCAAATGAATGACCTGTTTTTTAATTATTATTGTGTATATGTACAGTGTGTGTGCGTGGACACACACACACAGACACATATACACATTGATTTGCTATGTTGGTAGAACAAGATATGGTTCAGTAGGTAAAATTGCTCTTTACACAAACATGAAAATCTGAATTTGATCCCCAGTATGCAGATAAAATTTATGCATGGCCATGTGCACACCTGTAATATGAACTCTAGCTCTTACAGTCTTCCTGCCTTATCTTCAGTGATTTTGCCTGAGCTCTAGGCATAGGAGTTGCATGGTGGATATATCATTTGGGGCTGGGTACCCTACAGTTGGTCAGTTATTCTCTGTACTTTGACCAGTCATAGATTTCTGTAAAAGTGTCCTCCGCTGAGTACAAGGACACATACTTAGAATCCAGTAAGAGATTGCATTGATTTAGGAAAATGGTAGGTCTGGGGTCTATAACTCTCTAGCCCATGGTACTTCTATAGTTTTACAGTTCCAGCCATGGATTCCTTCCTATTGATCAGACCTTAAAGCTTAAATTCAATTAGACGGCTGTTGGTCATCCATAAGAGAAAAGTACACTCTTGCACTATCAGGGGTATCTATTGGCTGGTCATTGTGGTTCACAAGTTTTACAGCTAGTAGCATTGTTGATTGCTTTTTTATTTTGACTGCTTGCATGACACCTTCTGATATTAGATCTAACCCTCAGAGACAAGACTTCCAGGTCAATTTGGGCTCAATTTTTCTAAGCCTAGTGTTTGATCTGTATGGTATGAGTTTTTTTTGAGACAGGGTCTCTTGTAGCCTAAGCCAGCCTCAAACTTACTATGTATCTTTTAAAGAGGCATGTGCCACTATGTCCAGTGGTCAATAATTAACAGAAATTATGAATAGTATATTAATGAATTATACAAATCATGCTTGGAATTACTTTTTGTTTCCCTGAGATGTATGTGGTGGGTGAGAGAGAAGCAGTGACCACTCACTCCATCCCCTGTCTTCAGATGCAGCTGTTGATAGTCAAATACACCCTTACCCTTTTTACTTACTGTATCTGTCTATGTGAAAACTGGCTGGCATCAGTTGTCCACATGCACTCACTTACTCACTTTTCTTGGCCCGACAGAATTATCTCAAGCTGTGGTGGACGCAGGGGCAATTCCTCTTTTAGTTTTGTGTATCCAGGAGCCAGAGATTGCTTTGAAAAGGATCGCTGCCTCAGCCCTCAGTGATATCTCAAAGCACTCCCCTGAGCTAGCACAGACGGTGGTGGATGCGGGAGCCATTGCTCACTTAGCCCAGATGATCCTCAACCCTGATGCAAAACTGAAGGTAATAAAAATGATATCATGAGACAGACAAGCCAGTGCTTTCACAGTCTAAGAAAATGAAAACATGTACAGGTTAACGTTACATAGTTAAAAAGAATCAGTAAATATAATTGAAAACATACAAATATATTATGTAGTTGGTCTAATATGTGAAAACAATGCTATAAGGAGTATACAATTAAGATAGAATTGGGAAAACTATGTTTTGTTTGCTGCTGCTATGAGAAAACCAAATTAGTTTGGTGCAGGGGACGGGGCTCCATATCACTAAGGGAAGCCAAGGCAGGAAGTCAAAGCTGGAACCTAGAGGCAGGAACTGAAGGGGGGACCACAGAGGAAAGCTTATTATTGGCCTGTTTTCCTGGCCGCCTCCTCTTCCTCCTCCTTCTCTTTCTCCTCCTCCTCCTCCCCTCCCCTCCCCCTCCTCCTCCTCCTCCCCTTTCTCTTCCTCCTTCCCCCTCCCCCTCCTCCTTTTCCTCCCCCTCCCCTTACCCCTCTTCTTCCTCTTCTTCTTCCTCTTGTTCCTCTTGTTCTTGTTGTTGTTCTCCTCTTCCTCCTCC